>NC_090440.1:86046245-86356079 GCF_031143425.1 Pleurodeles waltl | reverse complement strand
GTTTTGTCTCATTCCTGGTCACTGCCAAAGTAGATGTTGATGAACTAAGTGTAGAAAGTTGATACCTCTGTGTGCCTCTGCTGTGGATACTCCAGACTAGAGATTACCCTGCTGTGAGGAGTATCACTCTGCACAAAGGCTGTGTCCAGAAGAACAGCTTAGAGAGGACAGATGAAAAGAGAACCATTCCAAGATGGTACTGAACCTTCAGCCAGAATATCCACATTCCGTCTGGTTAATCTATATAAAAGTGTGAGCCAGTGACCCACCTCGTGTTCCATTTCCAAGTTCTTTCCAACCAAGAAATGAAGCGCTCACCAGAGTATTTAAAGGGCTACTGCAGAACTAGAGTGGATGTCTGCCCAACCGCCAGCTTTGCAGAGGTGAGGGTACAAAACGTGGAGTCGGAAGAAGCCATGTTTCTGAGCACAAACTGTTGCGGAGAGAGGAAAGGAGCCTGCAAACCCTGTGTATGTGTGACTGACCTGAAACACTAGAGTAAATCGACTCCCACTGTCAAGGTCAGTGTCAGTGAGCTGAGTGGGCTGTGCAGTTGCATGAAAAAAACTGTGCCAGAGTCAGGTTTTTCCACTCCAGAGACGAAGCAGGCTGAGACCGTTTATCCCTCTGCCCATTCGATGTTTCACCCAAAGCCCAATGCAGCAGTTTTGTCAACAGTCAGAGGCCTGCATCCATGCCAGAGCCCTTCACGCCTGCAAGAACTCCAGGCTTGTGACCTCCACTGCTGACTGCTGCGGCTATGGCCCGAGAGAACCTCCTAGAGGCTGGCGCATCTCCTCCTAGAAGAGGGATCGGGTAACATGCATGCTGTGGGTACTCGCCAGCCACCAGAAGAGGACTCAAATGACTTCGCTGTGATGAGAACTGTAACCTATGGACTGTCAACTTAACTGAGTGCATAAAGCCAGTGAAGTAATTGCACCTGTTCTGTCAAGTATTCAGTTTTGCCTGTATGTTACAGTACTTTTCTTTGCCAGAATAAAGCATTGAATGAGACAATCAGTTAATGCACTGCTGGGTGATTGTTAGCTGGTGAGCTCACAAACACTCCCACTGTCTCCCTAAGAAGCATGTGACCGCTTGCCAGTGCTACCAGTGAGAGTCAAATGCTGATGGGGTTGTACTGGCACAGTTTTCCAGAGGCACACCAGGATGGCCCTCATGATATAAAAGGCAAACATCCCCAGCCTCTAAAGCTGAGGCCCAGTAGTCCCTGTATACTCATTGACCCTTCACAGGGTGTGACACACTTGTCAGTGTATAGATCAAAATCGGTCAGAATTGTAAGGGCAGTGCTCATCAACAACGCTTTTACAATAAAAGTCAGTTGATTACATCCGAAATAAACTATTTCCAGAATGGCGCTATAGTATGTAAAATTGTTTAGGTGAATCACATATTATTAATGATTTTTTCAATGCTACAGCTATCAATCATCACATTGAATGTGATCAGATCTATGAAGACTATATCAACCAGTACTGAAGATAGCGTTAGTAACAAATTATAAATTATAGTTCAGATTGTTATTTGCAGTTACCTTTTATCATGTGGCAATGTAGGTGAAGTATCAAGTTTCATCTTAGAGTAGAGGGGAAATACAGAGTGTGTCAACAGGTATAGCAGAACTAATATCAAATGTTAGTTGCGAGTGTCAACACAGACATCATATAAAAAGTATTTTCTTGTCTTTAGATACCAACGCTTCTGCAGTGCAGATCAAGCCGAGTGTGCAATCAGGCAGTGTGATGATATCCTTTCTCTCTCTTGTCCTGTTCTCCTTTCCCTACATCTACTTCCAACCTACGTTTTAATATAAGGTGGGCTGTAGGTTCAGAGAAGTGTGGAAGTCACTTTGATTCTTTTGGTACTCGATTGCAAGTTTAGTACATCCTTCTGCCTTTTCAAGCTCACAGCACCCCTGTGCCTCATCAGCACATGTTCACCCAATGGTTTCTTCCAACCATCTTCCGTACCCCACAACATTTCTGTGTCCATCATCATCATATCTTTAACCGTAACCCACAATACATCTGGGCTTATCATTCTACATCACCCCTAACCTGCAACAGTTGTGACAATGTAACATTGCGAAGACATGAAGAATGTTGTACGCACAAAAAACTACAGAAGTAGTGTTACTGACATTTTCAACCCCTGACTCAAGCAGCGTTGATGCAATAATTTGTTAGTGTGGAGGTCTCTGGACTATGACTGTCCAACCTTCTTCAAGTGGAAGTCATACTTTGCTGTGATGCTATTGTTGGGGCGAACGTTGACTCGAAAAGAGATCAAAAGTAGGCTGGTGTGAAGCACAACATGGAAAGATGACCTTGTCAAAGTGGTAACAACTTGAGAGCCTTGGCTTGACCCAGATTAGACCACACAACAAGTTTATATCAATGGGTCTTTGGTCAGCTGGCATAGTTCTTGCTGGTACACTTCTTCCTGGCATTGGTACCCTGCTGGGCCTGCCAGGTGACTGACTGGGTGAACTGTGGGTGCAGTATGCTTTGAAACTGTGCTCTGGATAGCTGTAGTGATTACTGATGTCCCAAAGTGTTGTAAGTACAAGTAGTTAGCACTACTACCAGTGACTGAGAGGTGTCCAGTCGGAAGTGTAGTTTCCGGAATGGCTCTGTCTTTAGCTACATATACGTTCTGCTGCAGCGCATTTTGTAGCCAGTTATCTTAAATTATAGAGGCTGCCGTTGCAGGTAAACCTGTTGGCAGAATCCTATATTACAGATAAACAGTGCAAAGGACTCATCTCCCTTCCACCACAAGTGTCTTCTCATCTGGATCCATATGTGAAGTGATGCACCTTATCTGGATCATCCCTGTCTACACACACCAGGCCAGCCAATAGCACCTCTGTGATGTTCGTGTGCTAATATTTTAGCTTCTCTGTTTTTTTTACTGGGGAGAGGCCAATGCCCTGTTATTCTGACGTTCTGGCATCAGTTGCCCTATTTGTTAGACTTGACAACTTGGCGTGGTCTCCCCTAACTTTTTGCCTCTGCTTCTCAGGTTGCTGATGTGTGCTGGACTCTGTTTTTGCTGTTTTGGATGCTCTGGACACTTTACTACTGCTGACCAGTGCTAAAGTACAAGTGCTCCTATGTAAAATGTATGTGTAAATTGGCATATCCATGATTGGCATATTTAATTTACTAGTAAATCCCTAGTAAGGTGCACTAGAGGTGCCCAGGGTCTTTAAATCAAATGCTACTAGTGGGCCTGCAGCACTGGTTGTGTCACTAATATAAGTAGCCCTACAACCATGGCTCAGACCTGCCACTGCAGTGTAGGTGTGTGCAGTTTTAAACTGCCAATTCGACTTGGCATGTGTACCCACTTGCCAGGCCTAAACCATCCCTTTTTATACATGTAAGGCACTCCTAAGGTAGGCCCTAGGTAGCCCCATGGGCAGGGTGCAGTGTATGCTAAAGGTGGGACATGTACTGATGTGTTACATGTCCTAACAGTGATATACTGCTAAATTCAGTCTTCACTGTTGCAAGGCCTATCTCTCTCATAGGATAACTTTAAAGTACAGATTCCCTTTGAGAGAAGATAGAAATATGGAGTTTAGGGTCTCTGAACTCACAATTTAAAAATACATCTTTTGGTGAAGTTAGTTTTTAGATGGTTAGTTTGAAACTGCCACTTTTAGAAAGTAGGCATTTTCTTGCTTAAAACATTCTGTCACTCTGCCTGTTTGTGGATTCCTTGTCTGGGTCAGTTTGACAGTTGGGCTGTTTGCACCTCTCCTCTACACAGTAACACAACGGGAGCTGTGGTGTAGCCTGCATATCCTGATGAGCCATCTGTGCTATGAGGGGAGGGAGGAGTGGTTACTCACACATGAAAGGACTCTGCCTACCCTCACACAATACAGTCTCCTACTCCCTGGTGTGTGCTGGGGACTAGCCTGGGCAAGGCAGGATCTTGTGAACAACAGAGACTTTCCCTTTTAAATAGGCCTACTTCAAAGGCAGAGCTCCAAAGGCAGCAAATGATATAAATATTGGACCCAAAACCCCTGAAAATTAGATCACTTCTGGAACCAAGAGGAACCTCTACCAAGGAGAAGAGCTGAAGAGCTGAGGAGTGCTGCCCCTGCTTGTGACTGTGCTTTCTTGGGCTATCCTGTAGTTGCTGCTTCTGCCTAAAAAGGGACAAAGAATGGACTTTGTGGTACATTCCTGCTTGTGAAGAATCTCCAAGGGCTTGAAATGAGGTTGCCTCCTGCTTTGAAGTCTCAGGGCCATCAAAGACTTCCTTTGCTAACATCTGGACTCTGCTGAGACTCCTGCCCTGCCAAGTGGTGTCCTATCCAGTCCCTGGGCACTTGAAAGGTGAAGTTGGTAGACAAGAGCTGAAAATCTTCGCACAGAACGTTGTGAGGGGAATTTTACCCCGCACAATCTGCAACGCGGCTGATAAACAACACGCCGCCGGATTCGAGGCTAAAATCAATGCTACACCAACATCACAGCTGGGAGATGGACGCATCGTGGCTAGAGAAATGACGTGCCACACCCGCTTGCGACTGCTGATAACAATGCAAGCCCCACAAAGTGCGGTTTTCTAACACCGTGCGACAGGATTTTCCACTCATTGTCCCTGGGCGTCTAAGTCAACCTGACTCTGCGTGGATCTGAGGAGCTCATATGGAAATCGACGCATCGCTGTCTTGCAAGGGAGAAGAAATGACGCATCGCCGACCCGACCGGAGAAGGAATCAACGCATGTCCTCCCTTGTGAGGAAGAAATCGACGCATTGCTGGCCTTTTCTGCCGCACGCTCGCCTACGTGGCTTTATTTTTTATGCTAACCAGGTACTTTGTATAACAACAGCATTCTCACTGTTTTCTAAGGATTAAGGCTCTTATTCTTTTGAAAATTCATATGTTGGATTTTTGTTGTTTTGGTCTTGTTTGATTTAGATAAATATTACCTATGTTTCTAAACTGGTGTGGTGTCCATTTTGTAGTGTTTTCACTCTAGTACTGTGTGCTGGTACAAATACTTTACACATTGCTTCTGAAGTTAAGACTGCCTGCTCGTGCCAAGCTACCAAGTGGGTGAGCGGGGGTTAACTGATGGTGATTCTCCTTTACCCAGCCTAGAGTGAGGATCCTTGCTTAGACAGGGGGTAACCTGACTGCCAACCAAAGACCTCATTTGCAGAACATGGCTCTTTTCAGCTGTCTTCAGGTGCTTGTGCTGTGTTACCTTCATGGCGTCCATGAGGTCTTCCTTCATCCTCAATCTCTATGATGGCTGCTTCTGTGTGGCACTAATCCTGTAATGTAATACAAAGCGTCAACATTTTTTATGCTATTGTCACTAACCTGAGCCGTGGTGCGCTGTATGTTTAATACGGCGCACACATGGTGACATTAGAGGGGCGCTGATGGGCGCAGGAAAAGTGGCACTGCATATAATGCAACGCACTTTTCTTAAATCTTGGCCTTTAATCCCTAGTATCACAATGGCCTCACACATTTTCCTGTAGTAAAAAGGCCCATATTAGAGTGCACCGAAGCAGTAGGCCTCCATACCTTTTATATCACAGAGGATGCAGTCGAGGAATGGGAGCCCCAAAGCAGACACATGCCGGAAACAGCAGCCCTGAGCTGCAAGACGGTGTTGCTAACGAGCACCTCGGTGAGTCACAGAAACTGAGTTGTTTCCCTCTGAAGCGGTGGGCGTCAGCCGGCACGTCAGGGCGTGTGGGATTGAATCAACACGGCAGTGAACCAGAAAGGTATCCCGCAGGTCAGCGTAAATCAGCGGCGTAACGAAACTTGAGGGCAAAGTACGTGGAAGACTCAGTCACGGGCGTGTGATCCCTGCACAGTGTGCTGTGCTGAGGGGGACTTTGTTACGCAACTGGCATCAATACGGGCGGACGTTATCACAGGACGAAAGACTGCGACAGGACTGCGGGTGATTGAACACCCCACACAGAGAGGTGTGCGAATAATGGGGCCACTTGTACCAACACGTTTTATTGTTCTCAAAAGCCCTAATTGAAGGAGCGGGCAGTGCTGAAAAGGCTTTTCAAAGGGGTACTTCTGATCTGAGTAGTTTCATCATACTAATAACCAGAATGGTAGGGAGTGTTTTGTTTCCTACTGTGTACCTAAGTACTCTAGAGTTATAATTATTGTTTGATGAAAAACACTTTTAAAGTGTAACTCTTTTGACAGCCAAACGAGGCTTGAAACGCAGCTTTTATGTTTAGGCTGCGCGTGTCTGGCTGAATCTTTTATCTCAACAGAGGTTCGCACCTTGGCAGGATGAAACGTGTTTCTTTTAAGCAGTCTCCAAAGTAAAGGACCTGCTTTCTTAGGGGATAAAATCTCAGGTGCAGTACCTCACATTCTTCTTCTTAGTGGACATGTTTTCTTTTTACTAATAACACATGCTTTGTTGTCAGTAACTAAAGGAACAGCTTGTCAGGCTCAGATGTGCATGTAAGCAGCAGTGCTCCGAAAACTTTTAACACCACAAATATTCCATATTTCTAGACTAGTTTGTCTTACTCCGTATCTATGATTCCATTCAAAGCCACGCAAAGTGGCTTTGCGTGGCCTCATAGATGTGGTTGAGTGGCTTGGGCCGTCGGGGCATCAAAAAAAGTGATGTTCCGCCACTTCTACATATGCCCCAAAGTTTCTCAGATCCATATGTGACTAATTGGTCGGTCCAGGTATTTTCTTTGCATTCTCGGATTTGGAGGCATGGTTTTATAAAAGGCTAACAAGACTACAAGTCCCAGAATGCAAAGAAAGGACCGAAGCCGGGGCAGCCAGTCACTCATGGTCCTAGGCATGGGTGTGCTTATTTTTCTGGTTTACCTTTGCTTGTCATGTCATTTCATGAGGCTCATCTTCAATTTTTCTTGTTTTTTTAGTTGAAAGCCCTTTCCATGCTGTGAGTTGTAGTTGTATTATTCCCATTAAAATATGGACTTAAAAGGTTCCACTATGCTTAGTGCAGCGAGCTGGCAAACTATCCCTGGCTGAAGGTCAGTCTCAAACAGGCAGCCTGTTGAGAGTAATATCTTTCTATTACCTTTGCAGTACAGTCAAAGGAAGGAGGAAATCTGGCAAAAATTAAATGCATTGAGATGTGACAGGCACCCTGATAACGTATGAAAGCTATGAAATGACGTAAGATGAAGGCAAAGAAAAAACAAAAAGATGCCAAAATACCAGGAAAACTGGTGGAGGTAGTCCTTTATAGACACCAGAGAGGCTGAACTATTAGTACTTAAGACCACCAAGGAGGCACAATCGCCTGGCATGGTGGATGTAGACAGAGATGCTCAAGGTAAGCTGCATCACTTCCTGCATGGACTCAGATGAGAAGACACTTGTGATGGAAGGGAGATGAGACAAATGTCCTTTGCACTGTTTAATACTGTTGGAGCATAAATTTAGTAATGCCTTTAGTGACCCAGACGTCAGCAGAAGGTGTCAATTTATGTCTCATGTTTAACAGTGTAATGTAGATAGCTGCACTGACATATATTAATTGTGCTTATGTCTTCATTTCTGGTGGCCACAATTGTGCCTTCCTTATTAAACAATATGTTAGTGAAATAAAAATTATGTTAATGTGTATTTTAGACTGTAGACTGATTGCTAGTATCAAAACGAATTCCATTTTCTAATGTTTATTATGTGATTTATTAGTTCAAAGAGATGTGCAGAAAGGTAACAATTGCACTTCTCTGCCACATTTACTGAAAGGTCCTGACAAAGTTAACATTTAAAGTAAAATGTATTGCTCATACTAATGAGATATTAATATTGACAACTTTATCCGCTTATATTTCACATGTTCTATTCAATTGCAATGATTTACTGTATTGCAATTGATTTTCTTATGTTATATTAAATAAGGCCTACAGAGCTTGTGTTTTGCAGTCATGTAAAGGGATGAATCATTGTTCTTTCTAAGGTGGGTTTGTCTCTAGGTTCTGGTCTCATGAGAAGCTTTGCAAGTAGCAATAGGTTCATTGTTCAATTGAGACTTTTAGTTTAGTAACCTTGAGAAGAACATCCTGGCCTGTGGATTTAACATGAAATAAAATGTTGCTACTACTGTATGGATTCACACGGATGGAAGATGGTTCTCAGGGAAAGTCTGAGAATTTGATGAACTGTTACAACTTTGGAATAACCCATTGTTGACGATTGGATGATGTCCCTCTCGCATGACATGATGCCATTAAACCAACAAATCAATTTGATTTATGTGTTTTTGTTAGATTTGGCATCCTTGGCCTGGTCTCCCCTAGCCTTTTGCCTCTGCTTCCCAGGTTGTTGATGTGTGCTTGACTCTGTTTTTGTTGTTTTTGATACTCTGGGCACTTTACCACTGCTAACCAGTGCTAAAGTGCAAGTGCTCCTATGTAAAGTGTATGTGTAAATTGGCTTATCCATGATTGTCATTTTTGATTTACTAGTAAGTCCCTAGTAAAGTGCTCTAGAGGTGCCCAGGGTCTGTAAATCAAATACTACTAGTGGGCCGGCAGCACTGGTTGTGCCACCCACATTAGTAGCCCTGTAAACATGGCTCAGACCTGCCACTGCAGTGTCTGTGTGTGCAGTTTTAAACTGCCAATTAGACTTAGCAAGTATACCCATTTGCCAGGCGTAAACCTTCCCTTTTCATACATGTAACGCACCCCTAAGGTAGGCCCTAGGTATGCCCATAGGCAGGGTGCAGTGTATGTTAAAGGTGGGACATGTACTGATGTGTGTTACATGTCCTAACAGTGAAATACTGGTAAATTCAGTCTTCACTGTTGCGAGGCCTATCTCTCTCATGGGGGCTGCCTTAAAATAACAGTGCAGATTCCCTTTGAGAGCAGATAGAAATGTGGAGTTTGGGGTCTCTGAACTCACAATTTAAAAATACATCTTTTAGTGAAGTTGGTTTTTAGATTGTTAGTTTGAAAATGCCACTTTTAGAAAGTAGGCATTTTCTTGTTTAAACCATTCTGTGACTCTGCCTGTTTATGGATTACCTATCTGGGTCAGTTTGACAGCTGGGCTGTTTGTGAATCCCCTCTAGACAGTGAGACGAAGAGAGCTGGGGGGTAGCCTGCATATTCTGATGAGCCATCTGTGCTAGAGTGGAGGGAGGAGTGGTCACTTACACCTGAATGGGCTGTGCCTGACCTCTCACAATGCAGTCTCCAACTCCATGGTGTGGGTCTGTGGCCTGGCCTGGGCAAGTTAGGATCTTGTGAACAACAGAGACTTTCCTTTGAAGTAGGACCACTTCAAAGGCAGAAAGGGGTATAAGTGGTGAACCCAAAACCCCTGAAAAATAAATCACTTCCGGAACAATGAGGAACCTCTGTCAAGGAGAAAAGCTGAGGAGCTGAGGAGGAGTGCTGCCCCTGCACCTGCCTGTGATTGTGCTTTGTTGGGCTATCCTGCAGTTGCTGCTTCTGCCTGTGAAAGAGGACAAAGAATGGACTTTGTGGTATATTCCTGCTTGTAAAGAATCTCCAATGGCTTGAACTGAGCTTGCCTCCAGTTTTGAAGTCTCAGGGCCATCAAAGACTTCCTCTGCTAACATCTGGACTCTGATGAGACTCCTGCCCGGCCAAGTGGTGTCCTATCCAGTCCCTGGGCACTTGACAGTGAAGTTGGCAGACAAGAGCTGAAAATCAATGCACAGAATGCCGTTTGGGGACATTTTCGACACACCATCTGCAATGTGGCTGATAAACAACGCGCCGCCAGCTTTGTGGCTAAAATCGACTCTCCACCTGCATCGAGGTTGGGAGATCGATGCTTCGCCGCTGGAGAAACGAATCGCAAGACCCACTTGCGGCTGCTGATAACGATGCAAATCCCACGCAGCGTGGTTTTCTAACACCATGCAGCAGGATTTTCCATGCATCGTCCCTGGGCATCAAAGTCAACCCGACACTGCGTGGATCCGAGGTGCCCCGTCCAGAAATCAATGCATCGCTCTCTTGCGAGGGGGAAAAACGACACAAATTGTCGACCCGACGGAGAAGAAACAACGCACGGCCTCCCTTGAGAGGAAGGAATCGGCGCATTGCTGCCTTTTTTGACGCACGCTCACCCGTGCGGCTTTATTTTTGATGCTAACCAGGTACTTTCTGTAAAATCATTGTTTCCATTGTTTTTTATGGATTTAGACTCTTATTCTTTTGAAAATTCATATTTTAACTTGTATATGGAGGGTATTTGTCGTTTTGGTCCTGTTTGATATTGCCTATTTTTCTAAACTGGTGTGGTGTCCATTTTGTAGTGTTTTCACTGTATTACCTTGTGTGTTGGCACAAATACTTTACACATTGCTTCTGAGTTAAGCCTGTCTGCTCGTGCCAAGCTACCAAGGGCGTGAGTGGGGGTTAACCAGGTGTGCCGATGCTACTGCGGCACTGAATGCGAATCTGATCATGTCTTTTTATTCGAGTTTCCATAACAAAAGGATGCTTTAATGTTGTGGGCAACCCAAACATGCAACAGGCTCTGGAGTGTTTATTGAAACGGTGAGCACTGTGAAACCTTTTAATTGGTAAGGATAATGCATTGCTCTGAGGGCTCTTACTGTTTAAACATTGCAATGAACTCCCTTTGTGGCAGCCATATTAGGCCCTGGTGAATACACACTGCCCATTGAATCTTTTGCCTACCTGGTTCTATGACCACAAGTTATAAACTGATGTAAAATGTGTCTGGTGACCTCATTTCATCAGAGTGAAACATTGTAAACTGGTATGTGATCGAGAACAACCTGTTGGGCTAGGTAGGAGTGTACTCACATACATCACTCCCTTTGTGTCTGTCTATTCATCAATTCTTTTATGTCTATTCCTCCTTCCCTTTATGTCTAGTCTGCTTGTACCCAGCCAAGGAGAGATTTTGAAGGGGAAAAACTGGCCATGCAAAACAAATCACTGCACACGCCCATTTTGTAGTGTTTTCACTGTATTACCTTGTGTGTTGGCACAAATAATTTACACATTGCTTCTGAGTTAAGCCTGTCTGCTCGTGCCAAGCTACCAAGGGCGTGAGTGGGGGTTAACCAGGTGTGTTTCCCCTTTGCCCTGACAAGAGTGAGGGTCGTTGTTTGGACAAGGCTTGCTTTGACCTGACTGCCAACCAAAGACCCCATTTCTAACAGTTTTACATCAGGGACTGACTTTGAAAGTTTAGATCAGATCCTCAGACCCTCATCTGACTTTTGGTCAGTTCTCTCTCTGCTCTTTTCCTGATGACACTTCTGACAGAAATCTGCTGCTGATCCAGACGCTTTGCTGATGAAGAATCTCTGAATGCTGTACCTTGGAGAGGTATACCTCTCTCAGCTGATTGCCATTTCCTCTTGATGTCCCTTTTTTCTAGAATAGAATCTATCATGCTGACATTCATTCTTTGTTATTTTTCTAGCTAGTATTCTGTAATCCAAGACACATTTTCTCAAATTATTTTTATCTCCTCTTGTGTTTTTCCCTGCATGTGTCAGTCCCCACAATGAATTTCCTAATTTGGTTAGCTGGGGGGACAACCTCTGTCCATCCCAAAATGTTATGCTCTGCTTAATTGAACTTGATGATGTGATGCAATCTGATTTAAGATATAGGTGGTCATTACGAACCTGGCGGTCAGAGACCGCCAGGGGTAATGTGGCATCCGTACCGCCAACAGGCTGGCGGTCCGGAGGCCCTTATTACGACCGCGGCGGTAGCGCCGCGGTCGCACCGCCGGGGCCGGCGGTTTCCCGCTGTTTTAGCCCCGGCGGTGATAATCCGCCAGGGCAGCGCTGCAAGCAGCACTGCCCTGGGGATTATGACACCCCTACCGCCAGCCTGTTTCTGGCGGTTTGCACCGCCAGGAAGAGGCTCGCGGTAAGGGGTGTCCTGGGGCCCCTGGGGCCCCTGGGGGCCCCTGCCCTGCCCATGCCACTGGCATGGGCAGTGCAGGGGCCCCCTAACAGGGCCCCGGCCAGCTTTTCACTGTCTGCATAGCAGACAGTGAAAAGCGCGACGGGTGCAACTGCACCCGTCGCACGGCCGCAACACCGCCGGCTCCATTAGGAGCCTGCTCCTATGTTGCGGCCTCATCCCCGCCGGCCCAGCGGGCATGTCATAATGGGGGCCGCGTGAGTGCGGTTGCATTGGCGGCCGCACAGCGGTTACCGCCTGGCGGGCGGCGGTAGCCGCCCGCCAAGGTCGTAATGACCTCCATAGTTCTGTATCTCAGATAATTTCATTATTGATATGCATGATTCTTCTTGAATGCCTAATTGTGTTAATACAAGTTTGTTTAAACTTGTTTCACTGCTTTGGTCAGCCTGTAGTGATTATATATCTTTACAATTTGATTTTACACATTGGGCCTAATTATGAGTTTGACGGATGGGAACACCCGTCCCCCGAATGGACTTTGTGGTATATTCCTGCTTGTAAAGAATCTCCAACGGCTTGAACTGAGCTTGCCTCCAGTTTTGAAGTCTCAGGACCATCAAAGGCTTCCTCTTCTAACTTCTGGACTCTGCTGAGACTCCTGCCCTGCCAAGTGGTGTCCTATCCAGTCCCTGGGCACTTGAAAGGTGAAGTTGGCAGACAAGAGCTGAAAATCAATGCACAGAATGCTGTGTGGGGACATTTTCGACACACCATCTGCAATGTGGCTGATAAACAACGCGCTGCCAGCTTTGCGGCTAAAATCGACTCTCCACCTGCATCGAGGCTGGGAGATCGATGCATCGTGGCTGGAGAAACGACTCACAGGACCCGCTTGCGGCTGCTGATAACGACGCAAACCCAACGCAGTGCGATTTTCTAACACCGTGCGGCAAGATTTTCCATGCATCGTCCCTGGGCATCAAAGTCAACCCGACACTGTGCGGATCCGAGGTGCCCCGCCCAGAGATCGACGCATCACTCACTTACGAGGGAGAAAAATGACACATCGCTGACCCGATGGAGAAGAAACAATCTAATTTTGTGATCTACTACTCATGTGACTCCTCAAGGGCAGAGGTGTACAATCCTAGGTGATAACATTTCTGTCGCACTCCAGCAGGGCTAGCCTTACGGCAGTGCGAATGGTGCAGTAGCACTGGGTACTGACCTGGAGGGGGAGCACTGACAGTGGGTTAGGGGGCGCTATGCTGAGCAATAACTTACAATATAAGACCACCTGCTACAGAGCTCCTTCTGTGTGAAGCTTTCAGGCAGCAATAGAAATGTCAAGATAACTCTTGTGATTAATATTCCTGCTAGATAGGAGTTTGTCTAGTAACAGTTTTGACTCGCCATAAAGTAGTACAGAAGGTTAATATGCCTGCTACACAGAACATATCTGTATTTCATGTGGATAGCTGAGTGGATTGGTAAAACCATCCTTTACCAGTGCTTTAAACCAAATGAAATGTATGCGAGAGATGGACTATGGAGAGATGGGGGACACTATTCCAGGTTGGTAGTGAGGGATTTCGAGGTAGAGGTCATGGGGGGGAGGTGTGGAGGGGCACCAAAAAAGATTGTCGCACTGGTTGCACCAGCACTAGAGCCAGTCCTGCCCTTCAGCATTGAGCATAGCCCAGCAGACACCTGTAGCCATGGGGCAAGGGGCCACTGAGCATAGAGAAATGGGAGGCGAGCTGCGGAAACATCTTGTAACATTACTTCGTAAATGAAGGTTATAGCAGGGTATGACACCCACCTGGCCTAGTCCCATGGACGTCATTTAGTAGGCGCCAGAGGTCGCATCTGTGAGCCTTGGTTTGCCACTTGCAACATCTGGCACTGCCTTTGCGACCCTTGGCTACAGAGGTGGCAAAAGGAGTGTCTGGAACACAGGGGCAGGGTTTGGTCCCCACTGTCCTGGTTTTCTGTCAATTTGTTACTACCCAAATAGTGAATAATAATATTCACTATTTGTGTAATAAAAATGAACTGGAGTACAATTAGCTGGAGAATAACCCTATCTAGCAACTAAGGTAAGTAAAAATGCTTTTAAATGTATCTTGTATGCATGCTTTGGGTGAGTGTGTGTTTATGTGAAAGAGAGTGTGTGAATATGTGTGTATGTGTAAGCGTATGTGAGTCAAAGTAAAGTTCAAATGGCGTGGCGTATGATGTCACTTCTGCTACCCCTGGCATTTTGGTGAATTGACGCCCATGTCTATCCCCGAGCAGGTATTGTACTTATACTTGAGTGTAAAGCAGTATGCTCACGCACAACACACATTGTGCTCCTCAAAGTCCAGTTTCTGAATTAGTGCGTGTGCCAAGTTTGTCTTTTGCCTTCGATCAATGCTATTGCGGCACTGAATGCGAATCTGACCATGTCTTTTTATTAGAGTTTCCATAACAAAAGGATGCTTTTATCTTGTAGGCAACCCAAACATGTAACAGGCTCTGGAGGTTTTATTGAAACGGTGAGCACTGTGAAACCTTTTTATTGGTGAGGATAATGCATTGCTCTGAGGGCTCTTACTGTTCAAACATTGAAATGAACTCCCTTTGTGGCAGCCATATTAGGCACTGGTGAATACACACTGCCCATTGAATCTTTTGTCTACTTGGTTCTATGACTACAAGTTGTAAACTGATGTAAAACGTGCCTGGTGACTTCATTTCATCAGAGTGAAACATTGTAAACTGGTATGTGATCGAGAACAACCTGTTGGGCTAGGTAGGCGTGTGCCCACGCACATCACTCCCTTTGTGTCTGTCTATTCATCAATTCTTTTGTGTCTATTCCTCACTCCCTTTATGTCTAGTCTGGTTGTACCCAGCCAAGAAGAGATTTTGAAGCGGAAAAACTGGCCATGCAAAAAAAATCACTGTAAACGCCCTTTCGTGCTCAGAGTCTCATTTTCAGAGACACAAAAAAATTACTTGCATGTAAAAGCCAAGTTCGCATGATGAGTAGGATTTACAGCACTGGAGGGGGTGTGTAGCTGCAAAACATTTATATTGTGCTCCATATGGGTCTGATGTCTCAAAGCGCTGATTGAAATTAATTGCATTGGTCCAAATGAATAAAAACAGTAGAGCTCTATCAGTTGGACTAAGGACATTTCAACTATTTCATCTTTTCCAGAAGAGTTAGCATTGCACAGGCCCTCCTGAGACAATGGCTATGGATCCTTAAACCTTTTTTGCCTTCAGTCAAGAACTTAAACTAAAACTTTTTAGTAGATGGAACAGTTCTCATTGAATTGTCCTGGGGCTGTAGTGGATAAAGCGGAGTGGGGCGCCAGGGGCATGCGCACTTATATCCTGCACCCCTAAGACACTTTGGGGGTCATTACAACATTGGCGGTAAAAGCCGCTTACCGCCGTGCAGAAGACTGCCAACACACCGCCGCGGCAGCGGAATTCCGCCACAACTGTTATGACCCACATCTCGGAATCCGACAAAATTCAGACACCCACACAAGTCCGCCACACCAAAGGTCAGTGATAACCTGGCAAAAACAAAACCTCCACCGTCACGCCAACAGAAAAACGCCCACACTATCACAACACACGAATCCACGCAGCGGTCTTTCAACCGTGGTATTCCATTGGTGGTACACACCGCCACGCTCAAAATACACACACTCTTACAAAACACAGTCACATTGGAAAATTCCAAATACACACACCTGATACACATACACACACCACTCCCACACACCCAATACAATATAAAACACACACCCACATCACCCACAAACCCTTACGACCACAATTACAGAAAGAAGGCCAGAGAGAGACACCACCATCAACAAACTAGCATCCACAGGCACACAACACCATCACCCACACAACTTCCACGCACAACACACCACTACATATCACCTATCACCACACTTATCACCACACACACCACCCCACACATCACCCACACCACCCCATGGCACGGCAAAGACAGCCCAGGTTCTCGGAGGAGGAGCTCAGGGTCATGGTGGAGGAAATCGTCTGGGTAGAGCCACAGCTATTCGGATCACAGGTGCAGCACACCTCAATTGCAAGGAAGATGGAGCTATGGCGAATAATAGTCGACAGGGTCCACGCAGTGGGACAACACCAAAGAAATCGGGCGAACATCAGGAAGAGGTGGAACGACCTACGGGGGAAGGTGCGTTCCGTGGTCTCAAGACACCACCAGGCGGTTCAGCGGACTGGCGGCGGACCCCCACCTCCTCACCCACAACTAACAACATGGGAGGAGCAGGTCTTGGCGATTCTGCATCCTGAGGGCCTCGCAGGAGTCGGTGGAGGAATGGACTCTGGTAAGTCAAATCTTAACTATTACATCCCCCACCCTACCTGCATGCTATCACATACCCCCACCCTCGCCCCCACCCCTATCACTCCAACTCCTCACAAATGTACCGATATCACAAACCACACATCCCAACACCAAGCCCTGCATGCAACAACAACGCATGGACATCCATCACTAAAGCATGCCCACTGCACATACCCATACACCCCCCCTAAACCATCATCACACAAGCTCACACACAGGAATGCCAGTACTGGGGTACAAGGTCACCCGCCCATTGCACACCATGACACACACACATGCAATAATCATGCCTTTACACCCCTGCAGGACCACTACCCAACGTCACCATACAGGAGGGTCCAGACATGTCCACTCCACCCACAGAAGAGGCCCTCAGTGATGACAGCACCTCTGTCCACCTGGATCTAGATGACCAGCCCGGACCATCGTGGGCCTCGGGACAGTCGGCTCCCCTCACACAGGCACAGGCCACCACAGACCTTCCCTCCTCTGGAAACACCAGCACAGCACCCGCCCCTCGGGCCCATACCTCCGTCCCCAGGACACGTCAATCAGCTGTGTGTCCACCACTACAGGGAACCCAGGATAACCCACCACCCCAACAACAACAGGGACCTGGGGGCAGTGGCAGTGGGCACACGGTCCAGGGGACGGAGGCCCAGGAACACAGGGGAACTGGGAGGGCTGCTGTGCGACAGGGGGCGGACAGGCCAAGGGAACCCACTCTCCACGAGGCCCTCTCCTCCATCATGGGCAACAGTACTGGCAAAGTTTCAGGAGACCCAGCGGATGCAGGAGGAACAGTATTTGGGGTTCAGGGAGGAACTCAGAACCATCAGCTCTGCCATGGGCACCATCGTAGGGGTGCTGAAGGAAGTACTCAACACCAGGAGGGACACTGTGGCAGTACAAGGGGCCCCTGACACTAGCATGGATGATGAACTGCCCACCACCTCCGCCGGCGCTAGTGGACAGGAGGCACCGCCACAGGACCACCACACCAGCACCCCACCCCCTGCAGACGGAGAACCACCCCGCAAACGGTCCCTGAGATCCAGGAACAAGACAGAGCACGATGCCAAGACCCCCACCAAGAAATGAGACCACCCTGATTGTCATCCCACTGTCCCACTTTGTCACCCTGTCCATATTGAAACTGCCCCAGCTCCACTTCCTATGCCCATATGGGCAATGCACCTGTGAGACTAATAGACTGGACTCTGCCATGGACACTCCTCCGCCATCACCCCTCACCATTTAACTTCCCCCTCCAATATTTTGTATTGAAATAAACACACCTAAAGCACCAAAAGATCTGGAGTCTGTCTGTGATTTCGAAATAGTGTATTTGCAATTACAGTGACAAAATGTTCATGAAATAGTAATGTCAACATACCTATGTCACACAGCTCTAGTCCATGAGGAATCTAAGCAGATGACACACGTTGGGACCCACACCTGTGAAACCATAAGGGAAAGTGACAACTCAGTGACCATACACTGGGTGAAATCGACAGACAGGATAGAGGTAGAAGTGTTAAAGTACATGTAGTAGGCAGGAATGTATTCTCACCTGTGTTTCACTGGAAATACTGCTGGATGACTGAGTCCCTGTTCTGCATGTCTTCGTCCTCTGCTTCCTCCTCATCACTGTCCACAAGCTCCACAGCTGCCACAACACCGCCATCTGGACCATCCTCCTGCAGAAAAGGCACCTGTCGTTGCAAAGCCAAGTTGTGAAGCATACAGTAGGCCACGATGATATGGCACACAGCGAGCACAGAGTCAAACAACTCAGAGGTATGTACCCACAGTCTACACAGAACACCATTCATACACAAAATGTGGCCTGTATGTGTGTTGAGACTAGGCCTAAGTATGTGTGACGCAGTTGGTAATTAGGCCATGTGGGCCCCTGAAATGGCGGCTGCCTGACCTGTAAAGTGGGACAATGGGATGTGAGGTAACTGCGCTGGCGTTGTTCACCGGCGCGGTAGGCGGTCGGAGACCGCGGCGCAATTCTGCATTGGTTAACATTGGACCCTATGGGTCCCAGGAGCCAATGACGATGTAAGCCAGCGGTGATGGTACGCACCGCCACGGACGTGACCGCCATTTTCTATCTGTTGAATCACTCGATACCTGATCTTCGACAGGAGAGGACCTACACTGCAAGTGCTGCTGTGACCTCGGTCTGGAAGAGACAATTGCTCGTGCGTCTGGGGAAAGTGCCCCTGCCTTCACTGCGGAAGAGTTGGAGAAGCTCGTCGATGGGGTCCTCCCCCAGTACACGCTACTCTACGGTCCTCCAGACCAACAGGTAAGTAAGTACACAGGGAGCATGTTGTATGGGCTATGCCTGTGTGGAGAGGGCTGGTTGTAAGAAGGAAGGGGGCAGAGTGCTGCATGCATGAAAAACGGTGGGTGCATGTGCCACATGGCAAGGGTAAGGATGGGGGCCACTCACTTTGACGGCGCAGTTGGTAATGACTTCCCTTCTTACCCTGTACATTTCATGTAGGTCAGCGCCCACCAAAAGAAGGATATTTGGTGTGCCATCGCCAAGGACGTCTGGACCTTGCGGGTCCACCACAGACGGAGCACCCACTGCCGTAAAAGATGGGAGGACATTTGCCGCTGGAGCAAGAAGACGGCGGAGGCTCAGCTGGGGATGGCCTCCCAATGTGGGAGGGGTGCCCGTCAAACCATGACCCCCCTGATGTTCAGGATCCTGGCGGTGGCCTACCCGGAGTTGGATGGGCGCTTGAGGGCATCACAGCAGACACAAGGGGGTGAGTACACTCTCATTCAGCTGACTTTGCGCAGTGGAGGTGTCTGGGTGGGGGAGGAGGGCTGTGGGTTTCCCTAGGCCAGGGCGAGTTCCGTAGCCTAGGCCCCTCCATAAGGCATGGCCCTGTGGCCCCCCACCCCACCTCTGTAGAGTGCCAAGTACAACTGTGTCATCTATGTGTGCATATGTCGTCCATAGCCTTGTAGGCCATTTCCCAGGAATTGCACTGTAGAGCCCAACAGCCCGACGTAGTGCAGGGGGCTTCTGTGTCTGTCTTGTCCGCCAACGGTAGCGGTAATCCATGCACTCAACATGTCTTTCTTCTGTCTTCCCCCCCCCCCTTTTTGTGGTCTCCCTGTTCTTGTGTGCATTAGCATCATCAGGCGGAGGAGCAGTGGCACAGGAGCACGAGGGAGCTGCATCCCACATCGCCATGGAGGGCCACACTACGGACTCAGAATACACCAGTGGGACGGAGGGCGAGGGGAGCACCACGGCGGGACAGGTGCTAAAACCAGCGACACGGACTCGTCCTCCGATGGGAGCTCCCTTGTGGTGGCGGCAACATCTGTGTCCCCCACTTCTACAGGTACAGGCGCCACCCCCCCTACCAGCACCGCCCTCCCAGCAGCCCCTCAGCCTTCGCCCCGTGCCCACTCACCCAGGAGGGTGGGCATCACCTTTGCCCCAGGCACCTCAGCCCCTGCCCCTGTCACCCCTGCTGCCCTCAGTGAGGAGGCCATTGACCTCCTCAGGTCACTCACTGTTGGGCAGTCTACCATTTTGAATGCCATCCAGGGTGTAGTAAGGCAGTTGCAACAAACAAATGCATTCCTGGAGGGCATTCATTCTGTTCAGGTGGCCCTTCACCGATCCTTTCAAACTCTGGCCTCAGCACTGATGGCAGCCATTGTCCCTGTGTCTAGCCTCCCCCCTCCAACTTCCTCCACCCAGACCCAATCCCCTGTAACTCTGCCTATCCCAAGCACAGCATCAGACCAGCCTGCACACACCTCACCACACAAGGGAAGCTCAGGCAAACATAAGCACCACACATCCCACAGGCACTCACGCAAGCATCACACACATACAGACACACCAACATCTACTGCCTCCACTGTGTCCCCCTCCTCGTCGTCTCCCTCCTCCCTCCCAGTCTCGTCTACACTCACACCTGCATGCACTACTTCTACAGCCATTACGTCCCGCACCAGCACACACACCAGCACACCCCGCTCACGTGCAGTCACCACCCCCACTACCATTCACACGTCCCCTGTGTCCTCTCCCAGTGTGTCTGTGACGCCCCCTCCCAAGATATACAAACGCAGGCACACACCCACCCAACAGCCATCCACCTCACGACAGCCTCCAGCACATGCACCTGCACCCAAAGCCACAAAACGTACACCTCCTACAACCACCACCTCTTCCTCCACACCCACACCCCCGCCAGCTACCCGTCCCAATGTGTCCAAACAACTTTTCCTGTCCACCCTTAACCTATTTCCCACCCCTCCCGTCCAACTCATAGGTCCTGAAGTAGCACCTCAGCCACAACATCTCCGGGACCAGTGGTGCCTGTTGTCACAGGTATGTGGAGTGCACCGGCCACCAGGACATCCAGTGTGGCACGGAGCCACAGCACAGCCAGTCCCCCCCCTGTGAAGCACCAGAAGTTGGCCAGTGCCCGGCGGGAGAGGGGGAAGACTCCAGCCACCCAAGCCGCTCCCAGGGGTCCCGGTGGGAGTGTGGACTCAGCTGTGACTCCTCCCAAGGTGGTGAAGTGCCACAAGAAACCTGGCAAGTCTGGGAGGAGCAGCACGGCGGAGAAGACCGCCATCATCCCCGCTGCCCAGGAGGGCCCCGCCAGCCCCATCCTCGCTGCCCAGGAGTGCCCCGCCAGCCCCATCGTCGCTGCTGCCCAGGGGGGCCCCGCCAGCCCCATCGTCGCTGCTGCCCAGGAGGGCCCCGCCAGCCCCATCGTCGCTGCCCAGGAGGGCCCCGCCAGCCCCATCGTCGCTGCTGCCCAGGAGGGCCCAGCCAGCCCCATCGTTTCTGCCCAGGAGGGCCCCACCAGCCCCATCGTCGCTGCTGCCCAGGAGGGCCCCGCCAGTCCCATCGTTGCTGCCCAGGAGGGCCACGCCAGCCACAGCCCAGCTGCCCAGGAGGGCCCCGCCAGCCACAGCCCAGCTGACCAATGAAGGACCGCCAGCCCAGCCCAGCTGGGCAATGAAGGACCGCCAACTCAAACACCGCTGAACAGGGCAAGCACCGCTGAACAGGGCAAGGACCGCTGAACAGGGCAAGGACTGCCAACTCAAGCACCGCTGAACAGGGCAAGCACCGCTAAACAGGGCAAGGACCGCCAACTCAAGCACCTCTGAACAGGGCAAGGACCGCTGAACAGGGCAAGGACCGCCAACTCAAGCACCGCTGAACAGGGCAAGCACCGCTGAACAGGGCAAGGACCGCCAACTCAAGCACCGCTGAACAGGGCAAGCACCGCCTAACAGGGCAAGGACCGCCAACTCAAGCACCGCTGAACAGGGCAAGCACCGCTGCACAGGGAAAGGACCGCCAACTCAAGCACCGCTGAACAGGGCAAGCACCGCTGAACAGGGCAAGGACCGCCAACTCAAGCAGCGCTGAACAGGGCAAGGACCGCCAACTCAAGCACCGCTGAACAGGGCAAGCACCGCTGAACAGGGCAAGGACCGCCAACTCAAGCACCGCTGAACAGGGCAAGCACCGCTGCACAGGGCAAGGACCGCCAACTCTAGCACCGCTGAACAGGGCAAGGACCGCTGAACAGGGCAAGGACCGCCAACTCAAGCACCGCTGAACAGGACAAGGACCGCCAACTCAAGCACCGCTGAACAGGGCAAGCACCACTGAACAGGTCAAGGACCGCCAACTCAAGCACCGCTGAACAGGGCAAGCACCCCTGAACAGGGCAAGGACCGCCAACTCAAGCACCGCTGAACAGGGCAAGCACCGCTGCACAGGTCAAGGACCGCCAACTCAAGCACCGCTGAACAGGGCAAGGACCGCCAACTCAAGCACCACTGAACAGGGCAAGGACCGCTGAACAGGGCAAGGACCGCCAACTCAAGCACCGCTGAACAGGGCAAGCACCGCTGAACAGGGCAAGGACCGCCAACTCAAGCACCGCTGAACAGGGCAAGGACCGCTGAACAGGCAAGGACCGCCAACTCAAGCACCGCTGAACAGGTCAAGGACCGCTGAACATGGCAAGGACCGCCAACTCAAGCACCGCTGAACAGGACAAGCACCACAAAACAGGGCAAGGACCGCCAACTCAAGCACCGCTGAACAGGGCAAGGACCGCTGAACAGGGCAAGGACCGCCAACTCAAGCACCGCTGAACAGGGCAAGCACCGCTGAACAGGGCAAGGACCGCTAACTCAAGCACCGCTGAACAGGGCAAGCACCGCTGAACAGGGCAAGGACCGCCAACTCAAGCACCGCTGAACAGGGCAAGCACCGCTGAACAGGGCAAGGACCGCCAACTCAAGCACCGCTGAACAGGGCAAGCACTGCTGAACAGGGCAAGGACCGCCAACTCAAGCAGCGCTGAACAGGGCAAGGACCGCCAAATCAAACACCGCTGAACAGGGCAAGCACCGCTGAACAGGGCAAGGACCTCCAACTCAAGCACCGCTGGACAGGGCAAGCACCGCTGCACAGGGCAAGGACCGCCAACTCAAGCACCGCTGAACAGGGCAAGGACCGCTGAACAGGGCAAGGACCGCCAACTCCAGCACCGCTGAACAGGGCAAGCACCACTGAACAGGTGAAGGACCGCCAACTCAAGCACCGCTGAACAGGGCAAGCACCGCTGAACAGGGCAAGGACCGCTGCACAGGGCAAGGACCACCAACTCAAGCACCGCTGAACAGGGCAAGCACCGCTGAACAGGTCAAGGACCACCAACTCAAGCACCGCTGAACAGGGCAAGGACCGCCAACTCAAGCACCGCTGAACAGGGCAAGGACCGCTGAACAGGCAAGGACAGCCAACTCAAGCACCGCTGAACAGGTCAAGGACCTCTGAACAGGGCAAGGACCGCCAACTCAAGCACCGCTGAACAGGGCAAGGACCGCCAACTCAAGCACCGCTGAACAGGGCAAGCACCGCTGCACAGGGCAAGGACCGCCAACTCAAGCACCGCTGAACAGGGCAAAGACCACTGAACAGGGCAAGGACCGCCAACTCCAGCACCGCTGAACAGGGCAAGGACCGCCAACTCAAGCACCGCTGAACAAGGCAAGCACCGCTGAACAGGTCAAGGACCGCTAACTCAAGCACCACTGAACAGGGCAAGCACCGCTGAACAGGGCAAGGACCGCCAACTCAAGCACCGCTGAACAGGGCAAGCACCGCTGAACAGGGCAAGGACCGCCAACTCAAGCACCGCTGAACAGGGCAAGCACCGCTGAACAGGGCAAGGACCGCCAACTCAAGCACCGCTGAACAGGGCAAGGACCGCTGAACAGGGCAAGGACCGCCAACTCAAGCACCGCTGAACAGGGCAAGCACCGCTGATCAGGGCAAGGACCGCCAACTCAAGCACCGCTGAACAGGGCAAGGACCGCTGAACAGGCAAGGACTGCCAACTCAAGCACCGCTGAACAGGGCAAGGACCGCTGAACAGGGCAAGGACCGCTTAACAGGGCAAGGACCGCCAACTCAAGCACCGCTGAACAGGGCAAGGACCGCCAACTCAAGCACCGCTGAACCGGGCAAGCACCGCTGCACAGGGCAAGGACCGCCAACTCAAGCACCGCTGAACAGGGCAAGCACCGCTGCACAGGGCAAGGACCGCCAACTCAAGCACTGCTGAACAGGGCAAGCACCGCTGCACAGGGCAAGGACCGCCAACTCAAGCACCGTTGAACAGGGCAAGGACCGCTGAACAGGGCAAGGACCGCCTACTCAAGCACCGCTGAACAGGGCAAGCACCGCTGAACAGGGCAAGGACCGCCAACTCAAGCACTGCTGAACAGGACAAGGACCGCTGAACAGGGCAAGGACCGCCAACTCAAGCACCGCTGAACAGGGCAAGGACCACCAACTCAAGCACCGCTGAACAGGGCAAGCACCGCTGAACAGGGCAAGGACCGCCAACTCAAGCACCGCTGAGCAGGGCAAGCACTGCTGCACAGGGAAAGGACCGCCAACTCAAGCACCGCTGAACAGGGCAAGCACCCCTGAACAGGTCAAGGACCACCATCTCAAGCACCGCTGAACAGGGCAAGCACCGCTGAACAGGGCAAGGACCGCCAACTCAAGCACCGCTGAACAGGGCAAGCACCGCCTAACAGGGCAAGGACCGCCAACTCAAGCACCGCTGAACAGGGCAAGCACCGCTGCACAGGGAAAGGACCGCCAACTCAAGCACCGCTGAACAGGGCAAGCACCGCTGAACATGGCAAGGACCGCCAACTCAAGCACCGCTGAACAGGGCAAGGACCGCCAACTCAAGCACCGCTGAACAGGACAAGGACCGCCAACTCAAGCACCGCTGAACAGGGCAAGCACCGCTGCACAGGGCAAGGACCGCCAACTCAAGGACCGCTGAAGAGGGCAAGGACCGCTGAACAGGGCAAGGACCGCCAACTCAAGCACCGCTGAACAGGGCAAGCACCGCTGAACAGGTCAAGGACCGCCAACTCAAGCACCGCTGAACAGGGCAAGCACCGCTGAACAGGGCAAGAACCGCCAACTCAAGCACCGCTCAACAGGGCAAGCACCGCTAACTCAATCACCGCTCTACAGGCCAAGCACTGCTGAACAGGGCAAGGACCGCCAACTCAAGCACCGCTGAACAGGGCAAGGACCGCTGAACAGGGCAAGGATCGCCAACTCAAGCACCGCTGAACAGGGCAAGGACCGCCAACTCAAGCACCGCTGAACAGGGCAAGGACCGCTGAACAGACAAGGACCGCCAACTCAAGCACCGCTGAACAGAGCAAGGACCGCTGAACAGGGCAAGGAATGCCAACTCAAGCACCGCTAAACAGGGCAAGGACCGCCAACTCAAGCACCGCTGAACAGGGCAAGCACCGCTGCACAGGGCAAGGACCGCCAACTCAAGCACCGCTGAACAGGGCAAGCACCGCTGCACAGGGCAAGGACCGCCAACTCAAGCACCGCTGAACAGGGCAAGCACCGCTGCACAGTGCAAGGACCACCAACTCAAGCACCGCTGAACAGGGCAAGGACCGCTGAACAGGGCAAGGACCGCCAACTCAAGCACCGCTGAACAGGGCAAGGACCGCCAACTCAAGCACCGCTGAACAGGGCAAGCACCGCTGAACAGGGCAAGGACCGCCAACTCAAGCATCGCTGAACAGGGCAAGGACCGCTGAACAGGGCAAGGACCGCTAACTCAAGCACCGCTGAACAGGGCAAGGACCGCTGAACAGGGCAAGCACCGCTGAACAGGGCAAGGACCGCCAACTCAAGCACCGCTGAACAGGGCAAGCACTGCTGCACAGGGAAAGGACCGCCAACTCAAGCACCGCTGAACAGGGCAAGCACCCCTGAACAGGGCAAGGACCGCCAACTCAAGCACCGCTGAACAGGGCAAGGACCGCCAACTCAAGCACCGCTGAACAGGGCAAGCACCGCTGAACAGGGCAAGGACCGCCAACTCAAGCACCGCTGAACAGGGCAAGCACCGCTGCACAGAGCAAGGACCGCCAACTCAAGCACCGCTGAACAGGGCAAGGACCTCCAACTCAAGCACCGCTGAACAGGGCAAGGACCGCCAACTCAAGCACCGCTGAACAGGGCAAGCACCGCTGAACAGGTCAAGGACCGCCAACTCAAGCACCGCTGAACAGGGCAAGCACCGCTGAACAGGGCAAGGACCGCCAACTCAAGCACCGCTGAACAGGGCAAGCACCGCTGCACAGGGCAAGGACCGCCAACTCAAGCACCGCTGAACAGGGCAAACACCGCTGAACAGGGCAAGGACCGCCAACTCAAGCACCGCTGAACAGGGCAAGCACCGCTGAACAGGGCAAGGACCGCCAACTCAAGCACCGCTGAACAGGGCAAGCACCGCTGCACAGGGCAAGGACCGCCAACTCAAGCACCGCTGAACAGGGCAAACACCGCTGAACAGGGCAAGGACCGCCAACTCAAGCACCGCTGAACAGGGCAAGGACCGCTGAACAGGACAAGGACCGCCAACTCAAGCCCTGCTGAACAGGGCAAGCACAGCTGAACAGGGCAAGGACCGCCAACTCGAGCACCGCTGAACAGGGCAAGGACCGCTGAACAGGCAAGGACCGCCAACTCAAGCACCTCTGAACAGGGCAAGGACCGCTGAACAGGGCAAGGACCGCCAACTCAAGCACCGCTGAACATGGCAAGGACCGCCAACTCAAGCACCGCTGAACAGGGCAAGCACCGCTGCACAGGGCAAGGACCGCTGAACAGGGCAAGGACAGCTGAACAGGGCAAGGACCGCTGAACAGGGCAAGGACAGCTGAACAGGGCAAGGACCGCCAACTCAAGCACCGCTGAACAGGGCAAGCATCGCTGCACAGGGCAAGGACCGCCAACTCAAGCACCGCTGCACAGGGCAAGGACCGCCAACTCAAGCACCGCTGAACAGGGCAAGCACCGCTGCACAGGGCAAGGACCGCCAACTCAAGCACCGTTGAACAGGGCAAGGACCGCTGAACAGGGCAAGGACCGCCAACTCAAGCACCGCTGAACAGGGCAAGCACCGCTGAACAGGGCAAGGACCGCCAACTCAAACACGGCTGAACAGGGCAAGGACCGCTGAACAGGGCAAGGACCGCCAACTCAAGCACCGCTGAACAGGGCAAGGACCGCTGAACAGGACAAGGACCGCCAACTCAAGCACCGCTGAGCAGGGCAAGCACTGCTGCACAGGGAAAGGACCGCCAACTCAAGCACCGCTGAACAGGGCAAGCACCCCTGAACAGGTCAAGGACCACCAACTCAAGCACCGCTGAACAGGGCAAGCACCGCTGAACAGGGCAAGGACCACCAACTCAAGCACCGCTGAACAGGGCAAGCACCGCCTAACAGGGCAAGGACCGCCAACTCAAGCACCGCTGAACAGGCAAGCACCGCCTAACAGGGCAAGGACCGCCAACTCAAGCACCGCTGAACAGGGCAAGCACCGCTGCACAGGGAAAGGACCGCCAACTCAAGCACCGCTGAACAGGGCAAGCACCGCTGAACATGGCAAGGACCGCCAACTCAAGCACCGCTGAACAGGGCAAGGACCGCCAACTCAAGCACCGCTGAACAGGGCAAGCACCGCTGAACAGGACAAGGACCGCCAACTCAAGCACCGCTGAACAGGGCAAGCACCGCTGCACAGGGCAAGGACCGCCAACTCAAGGACCGCTGAACAGGGCAAGGACCGCTGAACAGGGCAAGGACCGCCAACTCAAGCACCGCTGAACAGGGCAAGGACCGCCAACTCAAGTACCGCTGAACAGGGCAAGCACTGCTGAACAGGTCAAGGACCGCCAACTCAAGCACCGCTGAACAGGGCAAGCACTGCTAAACAGGGCAAGGACCGCCAACTCAAGCACCGCTGAACAGGGCAAGCACCGCTGCACAGGGCAAGCACCGCTAACTCAAGCACCGCTGAACAGGGCAAGCACTGCTGAACAGGGCAAGGACCGCCAACTCAAGCACCGCTGAACAGGGCAAGGACCGCCAACTCAAGCACCGCTGAACAGGGCAAGCACTGCTGCACAGGGAAAGGACCGCCAACTCGAGCACTGCTGAACAGGGCAAGCACCCCTGAACAGGGCAAGGACAGCCAACTCAAGCACCGCTGAACAGGGCAAGGACCGCCAACTCAAGCACCGCTGAACAGGGCAAGCACCGCTGAACAGGGCAAGGACCGCCAACTCAAGCACCGCTGAACAGGGCAAGCACCGCCTAACAGGGCAAGGACCGCCAACTCAAGCCCCGCTGAACAGGGCAAGCACCGCTGCACAGGGAAAGGACCGCCAACTCAAGCACCGCTGAACAGGGCAAGCACCGCTGAACATGGCAAGGACCGCCAACTCAAGCACCGCTGAACAGGGCAAGGACTGCTGAACAGGACAAGGACCGCCAACTCAAGCCCTGCTGAACAGGGCAAGCACAGCTGAACAGGGCAAGGACCGCCAACTCAAGCACCGCTGAACAGGGCAAGGACCGCCAACTCAAGCACCGCTGAACAGGGCAAGCACCGCTGAACAGGGCAAGGACCGCCAACTCAAGCATCGCTGAACAGGGCAAGGACCGCTGAACAGGGCAAGGACCGCTAACTCAAGCACCGCTGAACAGGGCAAGGACCGCTGAACAGGGCAAGCACCGCTGAACAGGGCAAGCACCGCTGAACAGGGCAAGGACCGCCAACTCAAGCACCGCTGAACAGGGCAAGCACTGCTGCACAGGGAAAGGACCGCCAACTCAAGCACCGCTGAACAGGGCAAGCACCCCTGAACAGGGCAAGGACCGCCAACTCAAGCACCGCTGAACAGGGCAAGGACCGCCAACTCAAGCACCGCTGAACAGGGCAAGCACCGCTGAACAGGGCAAGGACCGCCAACTCAAGCACCGCTGAACAGGGCAAGCACCGCTGCACAGGGCAAGGACCGCCAACTCAAGCACCGCTGAACAGGGCAAGGACTGCTGAACAGGGCAAGGATCTCCAACTCAAGCACCGCTGAACAGGGCAAGGACCGCCAACTCAAGCACCGCTGAACAGGGCAAGCACCGCTGAACAGGTCAAGGACCGCCAACTCAAGCACCGCTGAACAGGGCAAGCACCGCTGAACAGGGCAAGGACCGCCAACTCAAGCACCGCTGAACAGGGCAAGCACCGCTGCACAGGGCAAGGACCGCCAACTCAAGCACCGCTGAACAGGGCAAACACCGCTGAACAGGGCAAGGACCGCCAACTCAAGCACCGCTGAACAGGGCAAGGACCGCTGAACAGGACAAGGACCGCCAACTCAAGCCCTGCTGAACAGGGCAAGCACAGCTGAACAGGGCAAGGACCGCCAACTCGAGCACCGCTGAACAGGGCAAGGACCGCTGAACAGGCAAGGACCGCCAACTCAAGCACCTCTGAACAGGGCAAGGACCGCTGAACAGGGCAAGGACCGCCAACTCAAGCACCGCTGAACATGGCAAGGACCGCCAACTCAAGCACCGCTGAACAGGGCAAGCACCGCTGCACAGGGCAAGGACCGCTGAACAGGGCAAGGACAGCTGAACAGGGCAAGGACCGCCAACTCAAGCACCGCTGAACAGGGCAAGGACCGCCAACTCAAGCACCGCTGAACAGGGCAAGCATCGCTGCACAGGGCAAGGACCGCCAACTCAAGCACAGCTGCACAGGGCAAGGACCGCCAACTCAAGCACCGCTGAACAGGGCAAGCACCGCTGCACAGGGCAAGGACCGCCAACTCAAGCACCGTTGAACAGGGCAAGGACCGCTGAACAGGGCAAGGACCGGCAACTCAAGCACCGCTGAACAGGGCAAGCACCGCTGAACAGGGCAAGGACCGCCAACTCAAACACGGCTGAACAGGGCAAGGACCGCTGAACAGGGCAAGGACCGCCAACTCAAGCACCGCTGAACAGGGCAAGGACCGCCAACTCAAGCACCGCTGAACAGGGCAAGCACCGCTGAACAGGACAAGGACTGCCAACTCAAGCACCGCTGAGCAGGGCAAGCACTGCTGCACAGGGAAAGGACCGCCAACTCAAGCACCGCTGAACAGGGCAAGCACCCCTGAACAGGTCAAGGACCACCAACTCAAGCACCGCTGAACAGGGCAAGCACCGCTGAACAGGGCAAGGACCGCCAACTCAAGCACCGCTGAACAGGGCAAGCACCGCCTAACAGGGCAAGGACCGCCAACTCAAGCACCGCTGAACAGGCAAGCACCGCCTAACAGGGCAAGGACCGCCAACTCAAGCACCGCTGAACAGGGCAAGCACCGCTGCACAGGGAAAGGACCGCCAACTCAAGCACCGCTGAACAGGGCAAGCACCGCTGAACATGGCAAGGACCGCCAACTCAAGCACCGCTGAACAGGGCAAGGACCGCCAACTCAAGCACCGCTGAACAGGGCAAGCACCGCTGAACAGGACAAGGACCGCCAACTCAAGCACCGCTGAACAGGGCAAGCACCGCTGCACAGGGCAAGGACCGCCAACTCAAGGACCGCTGAACAGGGCAAGGACCGCTGAACAGGGCAAGGACCGCCAACTCAAGCACCGCTGAACAGGGCAAGGACCGCCAACTCAAGTACCGCTGAACAGGGCAAGCACCGCTGAACAGGTCAAGGACCGCCAACTCAAGCACCGCTGAACAGGGCAAGCACTGCTAAACAGGGCAAGGACCGCCAACTCAAGCACCGCTGAACAGGGCAAGCACCGCTGCACAGGGCAAGCACCGCTAACTCAAGCACCGCTGAACAGGGCAAGCACTGCTGAACAGGGCAAGGACCGCCAACTCAAGCACCGCTGAACAGGGCAAGGACCGCCAACTCAAGCACCGCTGAACAGGGCAAGCACTGCTGCACAGGGAAAGGACCGCCAACTCGAGCACTGCTGAACAGGGCAAGCACCCCTGAACAGGGCAAGGACAGCCAACTCAAGCACCGCTGAACAGGGCAAGGACCGCCAACTCAAGCACCGCTGAACAGGGCAAGCACCGCTGAACAGGGCAAGGACCGCCAACTCAAGCACCGCTGAACAGGGCAAGCACCGCCTAACAGGGCAAGGACCGCCAACTCAAGCCCCGCTGAACAGGGCAAGCACCGCTGCACAGGGAAAGGACCGCCAACTCAAGCACCGCTGAACAGGGCAAGCACCGCTGAACATGGCAAGGACCGCCAACTCAAGCACCGCTGAACAGGGCAAGGACTGCTGAACAGGACAAGGACCGCCAACTCAAGCCCTGCTGAACAGGGCAAGCACAGCTGAACAGGGCAAGGATCGCCAACTCAAGCACCGCTGAACAGGGCAAGGACCGCTGAACAGGCAAGGACCGCCAACTCAAGCACCTCTGAACAGGGCAAGGACCGCTGAACAGGGCAAGGGCCGCCAACTCAAGCACCGCTGAACAGGGCAAGGACCGCCAACTCAAGCACCGCTGAACAGGGCAAGCACCGCTGCACAGGGCAAGGACCGCCAACTCAAGCACCGCTGAACAGGGCAAGCACCGCTGCACAGGGCAAGGACCGCCAACTCAAGCACCGCTGAACAGGGCAAGGACCGCTGCACAGGGCATGGACCGCCAACTCATGCACCGTTGAACAGGGCAAGGACCGCTGAACAGGGCAAGGACCGCCAACTCAAGCACCGCTGAACAGGGCAAGCACCGCTGAACAGGGCAAGGACCGCCAACTCAAACACTGCTGAACAGGGCAAGGACCGCTGAACAGGGCAAGGACCGCCAACTCAAGCACCGCTGAACAGGGCAAGGACCGCCAACTCAAGCACCGCTAAACAGGGCAAGCACCGCTGAACAGGGCAAGGACCGCCAACTCAAGCACCGCTGAGCAGGGCAAGCACTGCTGCACAGGGAAAGAACCGCCAACTCAAGCACTGCTGAACAGGGCAAGCACCCCTGAACAGGTCAAGGACCACCAACTCAAGCACCGCTGAACAGGGCAAGCACCGCTGAACAGGGCAAGGACCGCCAACTCAAGCACCGCTGAACAGGACAAGCACCGCCTAACAGGGCAAGGACCGCCAACTCAAGCACCGCTGAACAGGCCAAGCACTGCTGCACAGGGAAAGGACCGCCAACTCAAGCACCGCTGAACAGGGCAAGCACCGCTGAACATGGCAAGGACCGCCAACTCAAGCACCGCTGAACAGGGCAAGGACCGCCAACTCAAGCACCGCTGAACAGGGCAAGCACCGCTGAACAGGACAAGGACCGCCAACTCAAGCACCGCTGAACAGGGCAAGCACCGCTGCACAGGGCAAGGACCGCCAACTCAAGGACCGCTGAACAGGGCAAGGACCGCCAACTCAAGCACCGCTGAACAGTGCAAGGACCGCCAACTCAAGTACCGCTGAACAGGGCAAGCACCGCTGAACAGGTCAAGGACCACCAACTTAAGCACCGCTGAACAGGGCAAGCACTGCTGAACAGGGCAAGGACCGCCAACTCAAGCACCGCTGAACAGGGCAAGCACCGCTGCACAGGGCAAGCACCGCTAACTCAAGCACCGCTGAACAGGGCAAGCACTGCTGAACAGGGCAAGGACCGCCAACTCAAGCACAGCTGAAAAGGGCAAGGACTGCTGAACAGGGCAAGGACCGCCAACTCAAGCACCGCTGAACAGGGCAAGGACCGCCAACTCAAGCACCGCTGAACAGGGCAAGGACCGCTGAACAGGCAAGGACCGCCAACTCAAGCACCGCTGAACAGGGCAAGGACCGCTGAACAGGGCAAGGACCGCCAACTCAAGCACCGCTGAACAGGGCAAGGACCGCCAACTCAAGCACCGCTGAACAGGGCAAGCACCGCTGCACAGGGCAAGGACCGCCAACTCAAGCACCGCTGAACAGGGCAAGCACCGCTGCACAGAGCAAGGAAAGCCAACTCAAGCACCGCTGAACAGGGCAAGCACCGCTGCACAGGGCAAGGACCACCAACTCAAGCACCGCTGAACAGGGCAAGGACCGCTGAACAGGGCAAGGACCGCCAACTCAAGCACCGCTGAACAGAGCAAGGACCGCCAACTCAAGCACCGCTGAACAGGGCAAGCACCGCTGAACAGGGCAAGGACCGCCAACTCAAGCATCGCTGAACAGGGCAAGGACCGCTGAACAGGGCAAGGACCGCCAACTCGAGCACCGCTGAACAGGGCAAGGACCGCCAACTCAAGCACCGCTGAACAGGGCAAGCACCGCTGAAGAGGGCAAGGACCGACAACTCAAACATTGCTGAACAGGGCAAGGACCGCTGAACAGGGCAAGGACCGCCAACTCAAGCACCGCTGAACAGGGCAAGGACCGCCAACTCAAGCACCGCTGAACATGGCAAGCACCGCTGAACAGGGCAAGGACCTCCAACTCAAGCACCGCTGAACAGGGCAAGCACCGCTGCACAGGGCAAGGACCGCCAACTCAAGCACCGCTGAACAGGACAAGGACTGCTGAACAGGGCAAGGACCTCCAACTCAAGCACCGCTGAACAGGGCAAGGACCGCCAACTCAAGCACCGCTGAACAGGGCAAGCACCGCTGATCAGGGCAAGGATCGCCAACTCAAGCACCGCTGAACAGGGCAAGGACCGCTGAACAGGCAAGGACTGCCAACTCAAGCACCGCTGAACAGGGCAAGGACCGCTGAACAGGGCAAGGACCGCTGAACAGGGCAAGGACCGCCAACTGAAGCACCGCTGAACAGGGCAAGGACCGCCAACTCAAGCACCGCTGAACCGGGCAAGCACCGCCAACTCAAGCACCGCTGAACAGGGCAAGCACCGCTGCACAGGGCAAGGACCGCCAACTCAAGCACTGCTGAACAGGGCAAGCACCGCTGCACAGGGCAAGGACCGCCAACTCAAGCACCGTTGAACAGGGCAAGGACCGCTGAACAGGGCAAGGACCGCCTACTCAAGCACCGCTGAACAGGGCAAGCACCGCTGAACAGGGCAAGGACCGCCAACTCAAGCACTGCTGAACAGGACAAGGACCGCTGAACAGCGCAAGGACCGCCAACTCAAGCACCGCTGAACAGGGCAAGGACCGCCAACTCAGGCACCGCTGAACAGGGCAAGCACCGCTGAACAGGGCAAGGACCGCCAACTCAAGCACCGCTGAGCAGGGCAAGCACTGCTGCACAGGGAAAGGACCGCCAACTCAAGCACCGCTGAACAGGGCAAGCACCCCTGAACAGGTCAAGGACCACCAACTCAAGCACCGCTGAACAGGGCAAGCACCGCTGAACAGGGCAAGGACCGCCAACTCAAGCACCTCTGAACAGGGCAAGCACCGCCTAACAGGGCAAGGACCGCCAACTCAAGCACCGCTGAACAGGGCAAGCACCGCTGCACAGGGAAAGGACCGCCAACTCAAGCACCGCTGAACAGGGCAAGCACCGCTGAACATGGCAAGGACCGCCAACTCAAGCACCGCTGAACAGGGCAAGGACCGCCAACTCAAGCACCGCTGAACAGGGCAAGCACCGCTGAACAGGACAAGGACCGCCAACTCAAGCACTGCTGAACAGGGCAAGCACCGCTGCACAGGGCAAGGACCGCCAACTCAAGGACCGCTGAACAGGGCAAGGACCGCTGAACAGGGCAAGGACCGCTAACTCAAGCACCGCTGAACAGGGCAAGGACCGCCAACTCAAGTACCGCTGAACAGGGCAAGCACCGCTGAACAGGTCAAGGACCGCTAACTCAAGCACCGCTGAACAGGGCAAGCACCGCTGAACAGGGCAAGAACCGCCAACTCAAGTACCGCTCAACAGGGCAAGCACCGCTAACTCAAGCACCGCTGAACAGGGCAAGCACTGCTGAACAGGGCAAGGACCGCCAACTCAAGCACCGCTGAACAGGGCAAGGACCGCTGAACAGGGCAAGGATCGCCAACTCAAGCACCGCTGAACAGGGCAAGGACCGCCAACTCAAGCACCGCTGAACAGGGCAAGGACCGCTGAACAGGAAAGGACCGCCAACTCAAGCACCGCTGAACAGGGCAAGGACCGCTGAACAGGGCAAGGACCACCAACTCAAGCACCGCTGAACAGGGCAAGGACCGCCAACTCAAGCACCGCTGAACAGGGCAAGCACCGCTGCACAGGGCAAGGACCGCCAACTCAAGCACCGCTGAACAGGGCAAGCACTGCTGCACAGGGCAAGGACCGCCAACTCAAGCACCGCTGAACAGGGCAAGCACCGCTGCACAGGGCAAGGACCACCAACTCAAGCACCGCTGAACAGGGCAAGGACCGCTGAACAGGGCAAGGACCGCCAACTCAAGCAACGCTGAACAGGGCAAGGACTGCCAACTCAAGCACCGCTGAACAGGGCAAGGACCGCCAACTCAAGCACCGCTGAACAGGGCAAGGACCGCTGAACAGGGCAAGGACCGCTAACTCAAGCACCGCTGAACAGGGCAAGGACCGCTGAAAAGGGCAAGCACCGCTGAACAGGGCAAGCACCGCTGAACAGGGCAAGGACCGCCAACTCAAGCACCGCTGAACAGGGCAAGCACTGCTGCACAGGGAAAGGACCGCCAACTCAAGCACCGCTGAACAGGGCAAGCACCCCTGAACAGGGCAAGGACCGCCAACTCAAGCACCGCTGAACAGGGCAAGGACCGCCAACTCAAGCACCGCTGAACAGGGCAAGCACCGCTGAACAGGGCAAGGACCGCCAACTCAAGCACCGCTGAACAGGGCAAGCACCGCTGCACAGGGCAAGGACCGCCAACTCAAGCACCGCTGAACAGGGCAAGGACTGCTGAACAGGGCAAGGACCTCCAACTCAAGCACCGCTGAACAGGGCAAGGACCACCAACTCAAGTACCGCTGAACAGGGCAAGCACCGCTGAACAGGTCAAGGACCACCAACTCAAGCACCGCTGAACAGGGCAAGCACTGCTGAACAGGGCAAGGACCGCCAACTCAAGCAACGCTGAACAGGGTAAGCACCGCTGCACAGGGCAAGGACCGCCAACTCAAGCACCGCTGAACAGGGCAAGCACCGCTGAACAGGGCAAGGACCGCCAACTCAAGCACCGCTGAACAGGGCAAGGACCGCTGAACAGGACAAGGACCGCCAACTCAAGCCCTGCTGAACAGGGCAAGCACAGCTGAACAGGGCAAGGACCGCCAACTCAAGCACCGCTGAACAGGGCAAGGACCGCTGAACAGGGCAAGGACCGCCAACTCAAGCACCGCTGAACAGGGCAAGCATCGCTGCACAGGGCAAGGACCGCCAACTCAAGCACCGCTGCACAGGGCAAGGACCGCCAACTCAAGCACCGCTGAACAGGGCAAGCACCGCTGCACAGGGCAAGGACCGCCAACTCAAGCACCGTTGAACAGGGCAAGGACCGCTGAACAGGGCAAGGACCGCCAACTCAAGCACCGCTGAACAGGGCAAGCACCGCTGAACAGGGCAAGGACCACCAACTCAAACACTGCTGAACAGGGCAAGGACCGCTGAACAGGGCAAGGACCGCCAACTCAAGCACCGCTGAACAGGGCAAGGACCGCCAACTCAAGCACCGCTGAACAGGGCAAGCACCGCTGAACAGGACAAGGACCGCCAACTCAAGCACCGCTGAGCAGGGCAAGCACTGCTGCACAGGGAAAGGACCGCCAACTCAAGCACCGCTGAACAGAGCAAGCACCCCTGAACAGGTCAAGGACCACCAACTCAAGCACCGCTGAACAGGGCAAGCACCGCTGAACAGGGCAAGGACCGCCAACTCAAGCACCGCTGAACAGGGCAAGCACCGCCTAACAGGGCAAGGACCGCCAACTCAAGCACCGCTGAACAGGCAAGCACCGCCTAACAGGGCAAGGACCGCCAACTCAAGCACCGCTGAACAGGGCAAGCACCGCTGCACAGGGAAAGGACCGCCAACTCAAGCACCGCTGAACAGGGCAAGCACCGCTGAACATGGCAAGGACCGCCAACTCAAGCACCGCTGAACAGGGCAAGGACCGCCAACTCAAGCACCGCTGAACAGGGCAAACACCGCTGAACAGGACAAGGACCGCCAACTCAAGCACCGCTGAACAGGGCAAGCACCGCTGCACAGGGCAAGGACCGCCAACTCAAGGACCGCTGAACAGGGCAAGGACCGACAACTCAAGCACCGCTGAACAGGGCAAGGACCGCCAACTCAAGTACCGCTGAACAGGGCAAGCACCGCTGAACAGGTCAAGGACCGCCAACTCAAGCACCGCTGAACAGGGCAAGCACTGCTAAACAGGGCAAGGACCGCCAACTCAAGCACCGCTGAACAGGGCAAGCACCGCTGCACAGGGCAAGCACCGCTAACTCAAGCACCGCTGAACAGGGCAAGCACTGCTGAACAGGGCAAGGACCGCCAACTCAAGCACCGCTGAACAGGGCAAGGACCGCCAACTCAAGCACCACTGAACAGGGCAAGGACCGCCAACTCAAGCACCGCTGAACAGGGCAAGGACCGCTGAACAGGCAAGGACCGCCAACTCAAGCACCGCTGAACAGGGCAAGGACCGCTGAACAGGGCAAGGACCGCCAACTCGAGCACCGCTGAACAGGGCAAGGACCGCCAACTCAAGCACCGCTGAACAGGGCAAGCACCGCTGCACAGGGCAAGGACCGCCAACTCAAGCACCGCTGAACAGGGCAAGCACCGCTGCACAGGGTAAGGACCGCCAACTCAAGCACCGCTGAACAGGGCAAGCACCGCTGCACAGGGCAAGGACCACCAACTCAAGCACCGCTGAACAGGGCAAGGACCGCTGAACAGGGCAAGGACCGCCAACTCAAGCACCGCTGAACAGAGCAAGGACCGCCAACTCAAGCACCGCTGAACAGGGCAAGCACCGCTGAACAGGGCAAGGACCGCCAACTCAAGCACCGCTGAACAGGGCAAGGACCGCTGAACAGGGCAAGGACCGCCAACTCGAGCACCGCTGAACAGGGCAAGGACCGCCAACTCAAGCACCGCTGAACAGGGCAAGCACCGCTGAACAGAGCAAGGACCGCCAACTCAAGCACCGCTGAACAGGGCAAGCACTGCTGCACAGGGAAAGGACCGCCAACTCAAGCACTGCTGAACAGGGCAAGCACCCCTGAACAGGGCAAGGACCGCCAACTCAAGCACCGCTGAACAGGGCAAGGACCGCCAACTCAAGCACCGCTGAACAGGGCAAGCACCGCTGAACAGGGCAAGGACCGCCAACTCAAGCACCGCTGAACAGGGCAAGCACCGCTGCACAGGGCAAGGACCGCCAATTCAAGCACCGCTGAACAGGGCAAGGACTGCTGAACAGGGCAAGGACCTCCAACTCAAGCACCGCTGAACAGGGCAAGGACTGCCAACTCAAGCACCGCTGAACAGGGCAAGCACTGCTGAACAGGTCAAGGACCACCAACTCAAGCACCGCTGAACAGGGCAAGCACCGCTGAACAGGGCAAGGACCGCCAACTCAAGCACCGCTGAACAGGGCAAGCACCGCTGCACAGGGCAAGGACCGCCAACTCCAGCACAGCTGAACAGGGCAAGCACCGCTGAACAGGGCAAGGACCGCCAACTCAAGCACCGCTGAACAGGGCAAGGACCGCTGAACAGGACAAGGACCGCCAACTCAAGCCCCGCTGAACAGGGCAAGCACAGCTGAACAGGGCAAGGACCGCCAACTCAAGCACCGCTGAACAGGGCAAGGCACCGCTGAACAGGCAAGGACCGCCAACTCAAGCACCTCTGAACAGGGCAAGGACCGCTGAACAGGGCAAGGACCGCCAACTCAAGCACCGCTGAACAGGGCAAGGACCGCCAACTCAAGCACCGCTGAACAGGGCAAGCACCGCTGCACAGGGCAAGGACCGCTGAACAGGGCAAGGACCGCTGAACAGGGCAAGGACCGCCAACTCAAGCACCGCTGAACAGGGCAAGGACCGCCAACTCAAGCACCGCTGAACAGGGCAAGCACAGCTGCACAGGGCAAGGACCGCCAACTCAAGCACCGCTGAACAGGGCAAGCACCGCTGCACAGGGCAAGGACCGCCAACTCAAGCACCGCTGAACAGGGCAAGCACCGCTGCACAGGGCAAGGACCGCCAACTCAAGCACCGTTGAACAGGGCAAGGACCGCTGAACAGGGCAAGGACCGCCAACTCAAGCCCCGCTGAACAGGGCAAGCACCGCTGAACAGGGCAAGGACCGACAACTCAAACATTGCTGAACAGGGCAAGGACCGCTGAACAGGGCAAGGACCGCCAACTCAAGCACCGCTGAACAGGGCAAGGACCGCCAACTCAAGCACCGCTGAACAGGGCAAGCACCGCTGAGCAGGGCAAGCACTGCTGCACAGGGAAAGGACCGCCAACTCAAGCACCGCTGAACAGGGCAAGCACCCCTGAACAGGTCAAGGACCACCAACTCAAGCACCGCTGAACAGGGCAAGCACCGCTGAACAGGGCAAGGACCGCCAACTCAAGCACCGCTGAACAGGGCAAGCATCGCTGAACAGGGCAAGGACCGCCAACTCAAGCACCGCTGAACAGGGCAAGCACCGCCTAACAGGGCAAGGACCGCCAACTCAAGCACCGCTGAACAGGGCAAGCACCGCTGCACAGGGAAAGGACCGCCAACTCAAGCACCGCTGAACAGGGCAAGCACCGCTGAACATGGCAAGGACCGCCAACTCAAGCACCGCTGAACAGGGCAAGGACCGCTGAACAGGACAAGGACCGCCAACTCAAGCCCTGCTGAACAGGGCAAGCACAGCTGAACAGGGCAAGGACCGCCAACTCAAGCACCGCTGAACAGGGCAAGGACCGCTGAACAGGCAAGGACCGCCAACTCAAGCACCTCTGAACAGGGCAAGGACTGCTGAACAGGGCAAGGACCGCCAACTCAAGCACCGCTGAACAGGGCAAGCACTGCTGCACAGGGCAAGGACCGCCAACTCAAGCACCGCTGAACAGGGCAAGCACCGCTGCACAGGGCAAGGACCGCCAACTCAAGCACCGCTGAACAGGGCAAGGACCGCTGCACAGGGCATGGACCGCCAACTCATGCACCGTTGAACAGGGCAAGGACCGCTGAACAGGGCAAGGACCGCCAACTCAAGCACCGCTGAACAGGGCAAGCACCGCTGAACAGGGCAAGGACCGCCAACTCAAACACTGCTGAACAGGGCAAGGACCGCTGAACAGAGCAAGGACCGCCAACTCAAGCACCGCTGAACAGGGCAAGGACCGCCAACTCAAGCACCGCTGAACAGGGCAAGCACCGCTGAACAGGGCAAGGACCGCCAACTCAAGCACCGCTGAGCAGGGCAGGTACTGCTGCACAGGGAAAGGACCGCCAACTCAAGCACCGCTGAACAGGGCAAGCACCCCTGAACAGGTCAAGGACCACCAACTCAAGCACCGCTGAACAGGGCAAGCACCGCTGAACAGGGCAAGGACCGCCAACTCAAGCACCGCTGAACAGGGCAAGCACCGCCTAACAGGGCAAGGACCGCCAACTCAAGCACCGCTGAACAGGCCAAGCACCGCTGCACAGGGAAAGGACCGCCAACTCAAGCACCGCTGAACAGGGCAAGCACCGCTGAACATGGCAAGGACCGCCAACTCAAGCACCGCTGAACAGGGCAAGCACCGCTGAACAGGACAAGGACCGCCAACTCAAGCACCGCTGAACAGGGCAAGCACCGCTGCACAGGGCAAGGACCGCCAACTCAAGGACCGCTGAACAGGGCAAGGACCGCTGAACAGGGCAAGGACCGCCAACTCAAGCACCGCTGAACAGTGCAAGGACCGCCAACTCAAGTACCGCTGAACAGGGCAAGCACCGCTGAACAGGTCAAGGACCACCAACTCAAGCACCGCTGAACAGGGCAAGCACTGCTGAACAGGGCAAGGACCGCCAACTCAAGCACCGCTGAACAGGGCAAGCACCTCTGCACAGGGCAAGCACCGCTAACTCGAGCACCGCTGAACAGGGCAAGCACTGCTGAACAGGGCAAGGACCGCCAACTCAAGCACCGCTGAACAGGGCAAGGACTGCTGAACAGGGCAAGGACCGCCAACTCAAGCACCGCTGAACAGGGCAAGGACCGCCAACTCAAGCACCGCTGAACAGGGCAAGGACCGCTGAACAGGCAAGGACCGCCAACTCAAGCACCGCTGAACAGGGCAAGGACCGCTGAACAGGGCAAGGACCGCCAACTCAAGCACCGCTGAACAGGGCAAGGACCGCCAACTCAAGCACCGCTGAACAGGGCAAGGACCGCCAACTCAAGCACCGCTGAACAGGGCAAGCACCGCTGCACAGGGCAAGGACCGCTGAACAGGGCAAGCACCGCTGAACAGGGCAAGCACCGCTGCACAGGGCAAGGACCGCCAACTCAAGCACCGCTGAACAGGGCAAGCACCGCTGCACAGGGCAAGGACCACCAACTCAAGCACCGCTGAACAGGGCAAGGACCGCTGAACAGGGCAAGGACCGCCAATTCAAGCACCGCTGAACAGAGCAAGGACCGCCAACTCAAGCACCGCTGAACAGGGCAAGCACAGCTGCACAGGGCAAGGACCGCCAACTCAAGCACCGCAGAACAGGGCAAGCACCGCTGAACAGGGCAAGGACCGCCAACTCAAGCACCGCTGAACAGGGCAAGCACCGCTGAACAGAGCAAGGACCGCCAACTCAAGCACCGCTGAACAGGGCAAGCACTGCTGCACAGGGAAAGGACCGCCAACTCAAGCACTGCTGAACAGGGCAAGCACCCCTGAACAGGGCAAGGACCGCCAACTCAAGCACCGCTGAACAGGGCAAGGACCGCCAACTCAAGCACCGCTGAACAGGGCAAGCACCGCTGAACAGGGCAAGGACCGCCAACTCAAGCACCGCTGAACAGGGCAAGCACCGCTGCACAGGGCAAGGACCGCCAATTCAAGCACCGCTGAACAGGGCAAGGACTGCTGAACAGGGCAAGGACCTCCAACTCAAGCACCGCTGAACAGGGCAAGGACTGCCAACTCAAGCACCGCTGAACAGGGCAAGCACTGCTGAACAGGTCAAGGACCACCAACTCAAGCACCGCTGAACAGGGCAAGCACCGCTGAACAGGGCAAGGACCGCCAACTCAAGCACCGCTGAACAGGGCAAGCACCGCTGCACAGGGCAAGGACCGCCAACTCCAGCACAGCTGAACAGGGCAAGCACCGCTGAACAGGGCAAGGACCGCCAACTCAAGCACCGCTGAACAGGGCAAGGACCGCTGAACAGGACAAGGACCGCCAACTCAAGCCCCGCTGAACAGGGCAAGCACAGCTGAACAGGGCAAGGACCGCCAACTCAAGCACCGCTGAACAGGGCAAGGCACCGCTGAACAGGCAAGGACCGCCAACTCAAGCACCTCTGAACAGGGCAAGGACCGCTGAACAGGGCAAGGACCGCCAACTCAAGCACCGCTGAACAGGGCAAGGACCGCCAACTCAAGCACCGCTGAACAGGGCAAGCACCGCTGCACAGGGCAAGGACCGCTGAACAGGGCAAGGACCGCTGAACAGGGCAAGGACCGCCAACTCAAGCACCGCTGAACAGGGCAAGGACCGCCAACTCAAGCACCGCTGAACAGGGCAAGCACAGCTGCACAGGGCAAGGACCGCCAACTCAAGCACCGCTGAACAGGGCAAGCACCGCTGCACAGGGCAAGGACCGCCAACTCAAGCACCGCTGAACAGGGCAAGCACCGCTGCACAGGGCAAGGACCGCCAACTCAAGCACCGTTGAACAGGGCAAGGACCGCTGAACAGGGCAAGGACCGCCAACTCAAGCACCGCTGAACAGGGCAAGCACCGCTGAACAGGGCAAGGACCGACAACTCAAACATTGCTGAACAGGGCAAGGACCGCTGAACAGGGCAAGGACCGCCAACTCAAGCACCGCTGAACAGGGCAAGGACCGCCAACTCAAGCACCGCTGAACAGGGCAAGCACCGCTGAGCAGGGCAAGCACTGCTGCACAGGGAAAGGACCGCCAACTCAAGCACCGCTGAACAGGGCAAGCACCCCTGAACAGGTCAAGGACCACCAACTCAAGCACCGCTGAACAGGGCAAGCACCGCTGAACAGGGCAAGGACCGCCAACTCAAGCACCGCTGAACAGGGCAAGCACCGCTGAACAGGGCAAGGACCGCCAACTCAAGCACCGCTGAACAGGGCAAGCACCGCCTAACAGGGCAAGGACCGCCAACTCAAGCACCGCTGAACAGGGCAAGCACCGCTGCACAGGGAAAGGACCGCCAACTCAAGCACCGCTGAACAGGGCAAGCACCGCTGAACATGGCAAGGACCGCCAACTCAAGCACCGCTGAACAGGGCAAGGACCGCTGAACAGGACAAGGACCGCCAACTCAAGCCCTGCTGAACAGGGCAAGCACAGCTGAACAGGGCAAGGACCGCCAACTCAAGCACCGCTGAACAGGGCAAGGACCGCTGAACAGGCAAGGACCGCCAACTCAAGCACCTCTGAACAGGGCAAGGACTGCTGAACAGGGCAAGGACCGCCAACTCAAGCACCGCTGAACAGGGCAAGCACTGCTGCACAGGGCAAGGACCGCCAACTCAAGCACCGCTGAACAGGGCAAGCACTGCTGCACAGGGCAAGGACCGCCAACTCAAGCACCGCTGAACAGGGCAAGGACCGCTGCACAGGGCATGGACCGCCAACTCATGCACCGTTGAACAGGGCAAGGACCGCTGAACAGGGCAAGGACCGCCAACTCAAGCACCGCTGAACAGGGCAAGCACCGCTGAACAGGGCAAGGACCGCCAACTCAAACACTGCTGAACAGGGCAAGGACCGCTGAACAGAGCAAGGACCGCCAACTCAAGCACCGCTGAACAGGGCAAGGACCGCCAACTCAAGCACCGCTGAACAGGGCAAGCACCGCTGAACAGGGCAAGGACCGCCAACTCAAGCACCGCTGAGCAGGGCAGGTACTGCTGCACAGGGAAAGGACCGCCAACTCAAGCACCGCTGAACAGGGCAAGCACCCCTGAACAGGTCAAGGACCACCAACTCAAGCACCGCTGAACAGGGCAAGCACCGCTGAACAGGGCAAGGACCGCCAACTCAAGCACCGCTGAACAGGGCAAGCACCGCCTAACAGGGCAAGGACCGCCAACTCAAGCACCGCTGAACAGGCCAAGCACCGCTGCACAGGGAAAGGACCGCCAACTCAAGCACCGCTGAACAGGGCAAGCACCGCTGAACATGGCAAGGACCGCCAACTCAAGCACCGCTGAACAGGGCAAGCACCGCTGAACAGGACAAGGACCGCCAACTCAAGCACCGCTGAACAGGGCAAGCACCGCTGCACAGGGCAAGGACCGCCAACTCAAGGACCGCTGAACAGGGCAAGGACCGCTGAACAGGGCAAGGACCGCCAACTCAAGCACCGCTGAACAGTGCAAGGACCGCCAACTCAAGTACCGCTGAACAGGGCAAGCACCGCTGAACAGGTCAAGGACCACCAACTCAAGCACCGCTGAACAGGGCAAGCACTGCTGAACAGGGCAAGGACCGCCAACTCAAGCACCGCTGAACAGGGCAAGCACCTCTGCACAGGGCAAGCACCGCTAACTCGAGCACCGCTGAACAGGGCAAGCACTGCTGAACAGGGCAAGGACCGCCAACTCAAGCACCGCTGAACAGGGCAAGGACTGCTGAACAGGGCAAGGACCGCCAACTCAAGCACCGCTGAACAGGGCAAGGACCGCCAACTCAAGCACCGCTGAACAGGGCAAGGACCGCTGAACAGGCAAGGACCGCCAACTCAAGCACCGCTGAACAGGGCAAGGACCGCTGAACAGGGCAAGGACCGCCAACTCAAGCACCGCTGAACAGGGCAAGGACCGCCAACTCAAGCACCGCTGAACAGGGCAAGGACCGCCAACTCAAGCACCGCTGAACAGGGCAAGCACCGCTGCACAGGGCAAGGACCGCTGAACAGGGCAAGCACCGCTGAACAGGGCAAGCACCGCTGCACAGGGCAAGGACCGCCAACTCAAGCACCGCTGAACAGGGCAAGCACCGCTGCACAGGGCAAGGACCACCAACTCAAGCACCGCTGAACAGGGCAAGGACCGCTGAACAGGGCAAGGACCGCCAATTCAAGCACCGCTGAACAGAGCAAGGACCGCCAACTCAAGCACCGCTGAACAGGGCAAGCACAGCTGCACAGGGCAAGGACCGCCAACTCAAGCACCGCAGAACAGGGCAAGCACCGCTGCACAGGGCAAGGACCGCCAACTCAAGCACCGCTGAACAGGGCAAGCACCGCTGCACAGGGCAAGGACCGCCAACTCAAGCACCGTTGAACAGGGCAAGGACCGCTGAACAGGGCAAGGACCGCCAACTCAAGCACCGCTGAACAGGGCAAGCACCGCTGAACAGGGCAAGGACCGCCAACTCAAGCACCGCTGAACAGGGCAAGGACCGCCAACTCAAGCACCGCTGAACAGGGCAAGGACCGCCAACTCAAGCACCGCTGAACAGGGCAAGCACCGCTGAACAGGGCAAGCACCGCTGAACAGGGCAAGGACCGCCAACTCAAGCACCGCTGAGCAGGGCAAGCACTGCTGCACAGGGAAAGGACCGCCAACTCAAACACCGCTGAACAGGGCAAGCACCCCTGAACAGGTCAAGGACCACCAACTCAAGCACCGCTGAACAGGGCAAGCACCGCTGAACAGGGCAAGGACCGCCAACTCAAGCACCGCTGAACAGGGCAAGCACCGCTGAACAGGGCAAGGACCGCCAACTCAAGCACCGCTGAACAGGGCAAGGACCGCCAACTCAAGCACCGCTGAACAGGGCAAGCACCGCTGAACAGGGCAAGCACCGCTGAACAGGGCAAGGACCGCCAACTCAAGCACCGCTGAGCAGGGCAAGCACTGCTGCACAGGGAAAGGACCGCCAACTCAAGCACCGCTGAACAGGGCAAGCACCGCTGCACAGGGCAAGGACCGCCAACTCCAGCACAGCTGAACAGGGCAAGCACCGCTGAACAGGGCAAGGACCGCCAACTCAAGCACCGCTGAACAGGGCAAGGACCGCTGAACAGGACAAGGACCGCCAACTCAAGCCCCGCTGAACAGGGCAAGCACAGCTGAACAGGGCAAGGACCGCCAACTCAAGCACCGCTGAACAGGGCAAGGCACCGCTGAACAGGCAAGGACCGCCAACTCAAGCACCTCTGAACAGGGCAAGGACCGCTGAACAGGGCAAGGACCGCCAACTCAAGCACCGCTGAACAGGGCAAGGACCGCCAACTCAAGCACCGCTGAACAGGGCAAGCACCGCTGCACAGGGCAAGGACCGCTGAACAGGGCAAGGACCGCTGAACAGGGCAAGGACCGCCAACTCAAGCACCGCTGAACAGGGCAAGGACCGCCAACTCAAGCACCGCTGAACAGGGCAAGCACAGCTGCACAGGGCAAGGACCGCCAACTCAAGCACCGCTGAACAGGGCAAGCACCGCTGCACAGGGCAAGGACCGCCAACTCAAGCACCGCTGAACAGGGCAAGCACCGCTGCACAGGGCAAGGACCGCCAACTCAAGCACCGTTGAACAGGGCAAGGACCGCTGAACAGGGCAAGGACCGCCAACTCAAGCACCGCTGAACAGGGCAAGCACCGCTGAACAGGGCAAGGACCGACAACTCAAACATTGCTGAACAGGGCAAGGACCGCTGAACAGGGCAAGGACCGCCAACTCAAGCACCGCTGAACAGGGCAAGGACCGCCAACTCAAGCACCGCTGAACAGGGCAAGCACCGCTGAGCAGGGCAAGCACTGCTGCACAGGGAAAGGACCGCCAACTCAAGCACCGCTGAACAGGGCAAGCACCCCTGAACAGGTCAAGGACCACCAACTCAAGCACCGCTGAACAGGGCAAGCACCGCTGAACAGGGCAAGGACCGCCAACTCAAGCACCGCTGAACAGGGCAAGCACCGCTGAACAGGGCAAGGACCGCCAACTCAAGCACCGCTGAACAGGGCAAGCACCGCCTAACAGGGCAAGGACCGCCAACTCAAGCACCGCTGAACAGGGCAAGCACCGCTGCACAGGGAAAGGACCGCCAACTCAAGCACCGCTGAACAGGGCAAGCACCGCTGAACATGGCAAGGACCGCCAACTCAAGCACCGCTGAACAGGGCAAGGACCGCTGAACAGGACAAGGACCGCCAACTCAAGCCCTGCTGAACAGGGCAAGCACAGCTGAACAGGGCAAGGACCGCCAACTCAAGCACCGCTGAACAGGGCAAGGACCGCTGAACAGGCAAGGACCGCCAACTCAAGCACCTCTGAACAGGGCAAGGACTGCTGAACAGGGCAAGGACCGCCAACTCAAGCACCGCTGAACAGGGCAAGCACTGCTGCACAGGGCAAGGACCGCCAACTCAAGCACCGCTGAACAGGGCAAGCACCGCTGCACAGGGCAAGGACCGCCAACTCAAGCACCGCTGAACAGGGCAAGGACCGCTGCACAGGGCATGGACCGCCAACTCATGCACCGTTGAACAGGGCAAGGACCGCTGAACAGGGCAAGGACCGCCAACTCAAGCACCGCTGAACAGGGCAAGCACCGCTGAACAGGGCAAGGACCGCCAACTCAAACACTGCTGAACAGGGCAAGGACCGCTGAACAGAGCAAGGACCGCCAACTCAAGCACCGCTGAACAGGGCAAGGACCGCCAACTCAAGCACCGCTGAACAGGGCAAGCACCGCTGAACAGGGCAAGGACCGCCAACTCAAGCACCGCTGAGCAGGGCAGGTACTGCTGCACAGGGAAAGGACCGCCAACTCAAGCACCGCTGAACAGGGCAAGCACCCCTGAACAGGTCAAGGACCACCAACTCAAGCACCGCTGAACAGGGCAAGCACCGCTGAACAGGGCAAGGACCGCCAACTCAAGCACCGCTGAACAGGGCAAGCACCGCCTAACAGGGCAAGGACCGCCAACTCAAGCACCGCTGAACAGGCCAAGCACCGCTGCACAGGGAAAGGACCGCCAACTCAAGCACCGCTGAACAGGGCAAGCACCGCTGAACATGGCAAGGACCGCCAACTCAAGCACCGCTGAACAGGGCAAGCACCGCTGAACAGGACAAGGACCGCCAACTCAAGCACCGCTGAACAGGGCAAGCACCGCTGCACAGGGCAAGGACCGCCAACTCAAGGACCGCTGAACAGGGCAAGGACCGCTGAACAGGGCAAGGACCGCCAACTCAAGCACCGCTGAACAGTGCAAGGACCGCCAACTCAAGTACCGCTGAACAGGGCAAGCACCGCTGAACAGGTCAAGGACCACCAACTCAAGCACCGCTGAACAGGGCAAGCACTGCTGAACAGGGCAAGGACCGCCAACTCAAGCACCGCTGAACAGGGCAAGCACCTCTGCACAGGGCAAGCACCGCTAACTCGAGCACCGCTGAACAGGGCAAGCACTGCTGAACAGGGCAAGGACCGCCAACTCAAGCACCGCTGAACAGGGCAAGGACTGCTGAACAGGGCAAGGACCGCCAACTCAAGCACCGCTGAACAGGGCAAGGACCGCCAACTCAAGCACCGCTGAACAGGGCAAGGACCGCTGAACAGGCAAGGACCGCCAACTCAAGCACCGCTGAACAGGGCAAGGACCGCTGAACAGGGCAAGGACCGCCAACTCAAGCACCGCTGAACAGGGCAAGGACCGCCAACTCAAGCACCGCTGAACAGGGCAAGGACCGCCAACTCAAGCACCGCTGAACAGGGCAAGCACCGCTGCACAGGGCAAGGACCGCTGAACAGGGCAAGCACCGCTGAACAGGGCAAGCACCGCTGCACAGGGCAAGGACCGCCAACTCAAGCACCGCTGAACAGGGCAAGCACCGCTGCACAGGGCAAGGACCACCAACTCAAGCACCGCTGAACAGGGCAAGGACCGCTGAACAGGGCAAGGACCGCCAATTCAAGCACCGCTGAACAGAGCAAGGACCGCCAACTCAAGCACCGCTGAACAGGGCAAGCTCAGCTGCACAGGGCAAGGACCGCCAACTCAAGCACCGCAGAACAGGGCAAGCACCGCTGCACAGGGCAAGGACCGCCAACTCAAGCACCGCTGAACAGGGCAAGCACCGCTGCACAGGGCAAGGACCGCCAACTCAAGCACCGTTGAACAGGGCAAGGACCGCTGAACAGGGCAAGGACCGCCAACTCAAGCACCGCTGAACAGGGCAAGCACCGCTGAACAGGGCAAGGACCGCCAACTCAAGCACCGCTGAACAGGGCAAGGACCGCCAACTCAAGCACCGCTGAACAGGGCAAGCACCGCTGAACAGGGCAAGCACCGCTGAACAGGGCAAGGACCGCCAACTCAAGCACCGCTGAGCAGGGCAAGCACTGCTGCACAGGGAAAGGACCGCCAACTCAAACACCGCTGAACAGGGCAAGCACCCCTGAACAGGTCAAGGACCACCAACTCAAGCACCGCTGAACAGGGCAAGCACCGCTGAACAGGGCAAGGACCGCCAACTCAAGCACCGCTGAACAGGGCAAGCACCGCTGAACAGGGCAAGGACCGCCAACTCAAGCACCGCTGAACAGGGCAAGGACCGCCAACTCAAGCACCGCTGAACAGGGCAAGCACCGCTGAACAGGGCAAGCACCGCTGAACAGGGCAAGGACCGCCAACTCAAGCACCGCTGAGCAGGGCAAGCACTGCTGCACAGGGAAAGGACCGCCAACTCAAACACCGCTGAACAGGGCAAGCACCCCTGAACAGGTCAAGGACCACCAACTCAAGCACCGCTGAACAGGGCAAGCACCGCTGAACAGGGCAAGGACCGCCAACTCAAGCACCGCTGAACAGGGCAAGCACTGCTGAACAGGGCAAGGACCGCCAACTCAAGCACCGCTGAACAGGGCAAGCACCGCCTAACAGGGCAAGGACCGCCAACTCAAGCCCCGCTGAACAGGGCAAGCACCGCTGCACAGGGAAAGGACCGCCAACTCAAGCACCGCTGAACAGGGCAAGCACCGCTGAACATGGCAAGGACCGCCAACTCAAGCACCGCTGAACAGGGCAAGGACCGCTGAACAGGACAAGGACCGCCAACTCAAGCCCTGCTGAACAGGGCAAGCACAGCTGAACAGGGCAAGGACCACCAACTCAAGCACCGCTGAACAGGGCAAGGACCGCTGAACAGGCAAGGACCGCCAACTCAAGCACCTCTGAACAGGGCAAGGACCGCTGAACAGGGCAAGGACTGCCAACTCAAGCACCGCTGAACAGGGCAAGGACCGCCAACTCAAGCACCGCTGAACAGGGCAAGCACCGCCAACTCAAGCACCGCTGAACAGGGCAAGGACCGCTGCACAGGGCATGGACCGCCAACTCATGCACCGTTGAACAGGGCAAGGACCGCTGCACAGGGCAAGGACCGCCAACTCAAGCACCGCTGAACAGGGCAAGCACCGCTGCACAGGGCAAGGACCGCCAACTCAAGCACCGCTGAACAGGGCAAGGACCGCTGCACAGGGCATGGACCGCCAACTCATGCACCGTTGAACAGGGCAAGGACCGCTGAACAGGGCAAGGACCGCCAACTCAAGCACCGCTGAACAGGGCAAGCACCGCTGAACAGGGCAAGGACCGCCAACTCAAACACTGCTGAACAGGGCAAGGACCGCTGAACAGGGCAAGGACCGCCAACTCAAACACCGCTGAACAGGGCAAGGACCGCCAACTCAAGCACCGCTGAACAGGGCAAGCACCGCTGAACAGGGCAAGGACCGCCAACTCAAGCACCCCTGAGCAGGGCAAGCACTGCTGCACAGGGAAAGGACCGCCAACTCAAGCACCGCTGAACAGGGCAAGCACCCCTGAACAGTTCAAGGACCACCAACTCAAGCACCGCTGAACAGGGCAAGCACCGCTGAACAGGGCAAGGACCGCCAACTCAAGCACCGCTGAACAGGACAAGCACCGCCTAACAGGGCAAGGACCGCCAACTCAAGCACCGCTGAACAGGGCAAGCACTGCCTAACAGGGCAAGGACCGCCAACTCAAGCACCGCTGAACAGGCCAAGCACCGCTGCACAGGGAAAGGACCGCCAACTCAAGCACCGCTGAACAGGGCAAGCACCGCTGAACATGGCAAGGACCGCCAACTCAAGCACCGCTGAACAGGGCAAGCACCGCTGAACAGGACAAGGACCGCCAACTCAAGCACCGCTGAACAGGGCAAGCACCGCTGCACAGGGCAAGGACCGCCAACTCAAGGACCGCTGAACAGGGCAAGGACCGCTGAACAGGGCAAGGACCGCCAACTCAAGCACCGCTGAACAGTGCAAGGACCGCCCACTCAAGTACCGCTGAACAGGGCAAGCACTGCTGAACAGGTCAAGGACCACCAACTCAAGCACCGCTGAACAGGGCAAGCACTGCTGAACAGGGCAAGGACCGCCAACTCAAGCACCGCTGAACAGGGCAAGAACCGCTGCACAGGGCAAGCACCGCTAACTCGAGCACCGCTGAACAGGGCAAGCACTGCTGAACAGGGCAAGGACCGCCAACTCAAGCACCGCTGAACAGGGCAAGTACTGCTGAACAGGGCAAGGACCGCCTACTCAAGCACCGCTGAACAGGGCAAGGACCGCCAACTCAAGCACCGCCGAACAGGGCAAGGACCGCTGAACAGGCAAGGACCGCCAACTCAAGCACCGCTGAACAGGGCAAGGACCGCTGAACAGGGCAAGGACCGCCAACTCAAGCACCGCTGAACAGGGCAAGGACCGCCAACTCAAGCACCGCTGAACAGGGCAAGCACCGCTGCACAGGGCAAGGACCGCCAACTCATCACCGCTGCACAGGGCAAGGACCGCCAACTCAAGCACCGATGAACAGGGCAAGCACCGCTGCACAGGGCAAGGACCACCAACTCAAGCACCGCTGAACAGGGCAAGGACCGCTGAACAGGGCAAGGACCGCCAACTCAAGCACCGCTGAACAGAGCAAGGACCGCCAACTCAAGCACCGCTGAACAGGGCTAGCACCGCTGAACAGGGCAAGGACCGCCAACTCAAGCACCGCTGAACAGGGCAAGGACCACTGAACAGGGCAAGGACCGCCAACTCGAGCACCGCTGAACAGGGCAAGGACCGCCAACTCAAGCACCGCTGAACAGGGCAAGCACCGCTGAACAGGGCAAGGACCGCCAACTCAAGCACCGCTGAACAGGGCAAGCACTGCTGCACAGGGAAAGGACCGCCAACTCAAGCACCGCTGAACAGGGCAAGCACCCCTGAACAGGGTAACGACCGCCAACTCAAGCACCGCTGAACAGGGCAAGGACCGCCAACTCAAGCACCGCTGAACAGGGCAAGCACCGCTGAACAGGGCAAGGACCTCCAACTCAAGCACCTCTGAACAGGGCAAGCACCGCTGCACAGGGCAAGGACCGCCAACTCAAGCACCGCTGAACAGGGCAAGGACTGCTGAACAGGGCAAGGACCTCCAACTCAAGCACCGCTGAACAGGACAAGGACCGCCAACTCAAGCACCGCTGAACAGGGAAAGCACCGCTGAACAGGTCAAGGACCACCAACTCAAGCACCGCTGAACAGGGCAAGCACCGCTGAACAGGGCAAGGACCGCCAACTCAAGCACCGCTGAACAGGGCAAGCACCGCTGCACAGGGCAAGGACCGCCAACTCAAGCACCGCTGAACAGGGCAAGCACCGCTGAACAGGGCAAGGACCGCCAACTCAAGCACCGCTGAACAGGGCAAGGACCGCTGAACAGGACAAGGACCGCCAACTCAAGCCCCGCTGAACAGGGCAAGCACAGCTGAACAGGGCAAGGACCGCCAACTCAAGCACCGCTGAACAGGGCAAGGACCGCTGAACAGGCAAGGACCGCCAACTCAAGCACCTCTGAACAGGGCGAGGACCGCTGAACAGGGCAAGGACCGCCAACTCAAGCACCGCTGAACAGGGCAAGGACCGCCAACTCAAGCACCGCTGAACAGGGCAAGCACCGCTGCACAGGGCAAGGACCACTGAACAGGGCAAGAACCGCTGAACAGGGCAAGGACCGCTGAACAGGGCAAGGACCGCCAACTCAAGCACCGCTGAACAGGGCAAGGACCGCCAACTCAAGCACCGCTGAACAGGGCAAGCACAGCTGCAGAGGGCAAGGACCGCCAACTCAAGCACCGCTGAACAGGGCAAGCACCGCTGCACAGGGCAAGGACCGCCAACTCAAGCACCGCTGAACAGGGCAAGCACCGCTGAACAGGGCAAGGACCGCCAACTCAAGCACCGCTGAACAGGGCAAGCACCGCTGAACAGGGCAAGGACCGACAACTCAAACACTGCTGAACAGGGCAAGGACCGCTGAACAGGGCAAGGACCGCCAACTCAAGCATTGCTGAACAGGACAAGGACCGCCAACTCAAGCACCGCTGAACAGGGCAAGCACCGCTGAACAGGGCAAGGACCGCCAACTCAAGCACCGCTGAGCAGGGCAAGCACTGCTGCACAGGGAAAGGACCGCCAACTCAAGCACCGCTGAACAGGGCAAGCACCCCTGAACAGGTCAAGGACCACCAACTCAAGCACCGCTGAACAGGGCAAGCACCGCCTAACAGGGCAAGGACCGCCAACTCAAGCACCGCTGAACAGGGCAAGCACCGCCTAACAGGGCAAGGACCGCCAACTCAAGCACCGCTGAACAGGGCAAGCACCGCTGCACAGGGACAGGACCGCCAACTCAAGCGCCGCTGAACATGGCAAGGACCGCCAACTCAAGCACCGCTGAACAGGGCAAGGACCGCCAACTCAAGCACCGCTGAACAGGGCAAGCACCGCTGAACAGGACAAGGACCGCCAACTCAAGCACCGCTGAACAGGGCAAGCACCGCTGCACAGGGCAAGGACCGCCAACTCAAGGACCGCTGAACAGGGCAAGGACCGCTGAACAGGGCAAGGACCGCTGAACAGGGCAAGGACCGCCAACTCAAGCACCGCTGAACAGGGCAAGGACCGCCAACTCAAGTACCGCTGAACAGGGCAAGCACCGCTGAACAGGTCAAGGACCGCCAACTCAAGCACCGCTGAACAGGGCAAGCACCGCTGAACAGGGCAAGGACTGCCAACTCAAGCACCGCTGAACAGGGCAAGCACCGCTGCACAGGGCAAGCACCGCTAACTCAAGCACGGCTGAACAGGGCAAGCACTGCTGAACAGGGCAAGGACCGCCAACTCAAGCACCGCTGAACAGGGCAAGGACCGCTGAACAGGGCAAGGACCGCCAACTCAAGCACCGCTGAACAGGGCAAGGACCGCCAACTCAAGCACCGCTGAACAGGGCAAGGACCGCTGAACAGGCAAGGACCGCCAACTCAAGCACCGCTGAACAGGGCAAGGACTGCTGAACAGGGCAAGGACCGCCAACTCAAGCACCGCTGAACAGGGCAAGGACCGCCATCTCATGCACCGCTGAACAGGGCAAGCACCGCTGCACAGGGCAAGGACCGCCAACTCAAGCACCGCTGAACAGGGCAAGGACCGCTGAACAGGGCAAGGACTGCCAACTCAAGCACCGCTGAACAGAGCAAGGACCGCCAACTCAAGCACCGCTGAACAGGGCAAGCACCGCTGAACAGGGCAAGGACCGCCAACTCAAGCACCGCTGAACAGGGCAAGGACCGCTAAACAGGGCAAGGACCGCCAACTCGAGCACCGCTGAACAGGGCAAGGACCGCCAACTCAAGCACCGCTGAACAGGGCAAGGACCGACAACTCAAGCACCGCTGAACAGGGCAAGGACCGCTATCTCAAGCACCGCTGAACAGGGCAAGCACCGCTGCACAGGGCAAGGACCGCCAACTCAAGCACCGCTGAACAGGGCAAGCACCGCTGCACAGGGCAAGGACCGCCAACTCAAGCACCGCTGAACAGGGCAAGCACCGCTGCACAGGGCAAGGACCACCAACTCAAGCACCGCTGAACAGGGCAAGGACCGCTGAACAGGGCAAGGACTGCCAACTCAAGCACCGCTGAACAGAGCAAGGACCGCTAACTCAAGCACCGCTGAACAGGGCAAGCACCGCTGAACAGGGCAAGGACCGCCAACTCAAGCACCGCTGAACAGGGCAAGGACCGCTGAACAGGGCAAGGACCGCCAACTCGAGCACCGCTGAACAGGGCAAGGACCGCCAACTCAAGCACCGCTGAACAGGGCAAGGACCGCCAACTCAAGCACCGCTGAACAGGGCAAGCACTGCTGCACAGGGAAAGGACCACCAACTCAAGCACCGCTGAACAGGGCAAGCACCCCTGAACAGGGCAAGGACCGCCAACTCAAGCACCGCTGAACAGGGCAAGCACCGCTGAACAGGGCAAGGACCGCCAACTCAAGCACCGCTGAACAGGGCAAGCACCGCTGAACAGGGCAAGGACCGCCAACTCAAGCACCGCTGAACAGGGCAAGCACCGCTGAACAGGGCAAGGAGCGCCAACTCAAGCACCGCTGAACAGGGCAAGCACCGCCTAACAGGGCAAGGACCGCCAACTCAAGCCCCGCTGAACAGGGCAAGCACCGCTGCACAGGGAAAGGACCGCCAACTCAAGCACCGCTGAACAGGGCAAGCACCGCTGAACATGGCAAGGACCGCCAACTCAAGCACCGCTGAACAGGGCAAGGACCGCTGAACAGGACAAGGACCGCCAACTCAAGCCCTGCTGAACAGGGCAAGCACAGCTGAACAGGGCAAGGACCGCCAACTCAAGCACCGCTGAACAGGGCAAGGACCGCTGAACAGGCAAGGACCGCCAACTCAAGCACCTCTGAACAGGGCAAGGACCGCTGAACAGGGCAAGGACTGCCAACTCAAGCACCGCTGAACAGGGCAAGGACCGCCAACTCAAGCACCGCTGAACAGGGCAAGCACCGCTGCACAGGGCAAGGACCGCCAACTCAAGCACCGCTGAACAGGGCAAGCACCGCTGCACAGGGCAAGGACCGCCAACTCAAGCACCGCTGAACAGGGCAAGGACCGCTGCACAGGGCATGGACCGCCAACTCATGCACCGTTGAACAGGGCAAGGACCGCTGCACAGGGCAAGGACCGCCAACTCAAGCACCGCTGAACAGGGCAAGCACCGCTACACAGGGCAAGGACCGCCAACTCAAGCACCGCTGAACAGGGCAAGGACCGCTGCACAGGGCATGGACCGCCAACTCATGCACCGTTGAACAGGGCAAGGACCGCTGAACAGGGCAAGGACCGCCAACTCAAGCACCGCTGAACAGGGCAAGCACCGCTGAACAGGGCAAGGACCGCCAACTCAAACACCGCTGAACAGGGCAAGCACCCCTGAACAGGGCAATGACCGCCAACTCAAGCACCGCTGAACAGGGCAAGCACCGCTGCACAGGGCAAGGACCGCCAACTCAAGCACCGCTGAACAGAGCAAGGACTGCTGAACAGGGCAAGGACCTCCAACTCAAGCACCGCTGAACAGGGCAAGGAACGCCAACTCAAGCACCGCTGAACAGGGCAAGGACCGCCAACTCAAACACTGCTGAACAGGGCAAGGACCGCTGAACAGGGCAAGGACCGCCAACTCAAGCACCGCTGAACAGGGCAAGCACCGCTGAACAGGGCAAGGACCGCCAACTCAAGCACCGCTGAGGAGGGCAAGCACTGCTGCACAGGGAAAGGACCGCCAACTCAAGCACCGCTGAACAGGGCAAGCACCCCTGAACAGGTCAAGGACCACCAACTCAAGCACCGCTGAACAGGGCAAGGACCGCTGAACAGGGCAAGGACCGCCAACTCAAGCACCGCTGAACAGGGCAAGGACCGCTGAACAGGCAAGGACCGCCAACTCAAGCTCAGCTGAACAGGGCAAGGACCGCTGAACAGGGCAAGGACCGCCAACTCAAGCACCGCTGAACAGGGCAAGGACCGCTATCTCAAGCACCGCTGAACAGGGCAAGCACCGCTGCACAGGGCAAGGACCGCCAACTCAAGCACCGCTGAACAGGGCAAGCACCGCTGCACAGGGCAAGGACCGCCAACTCAAGCACCGCTGAACAGGGCAAGCACCGCTGCACAGGGCAAGGACCACCAACTCAAGCACCGCTGAACAGGGCAAGGACCGCTGAACAGGGCAAGGACTGCCAACTCAAGCACCGCTGAACAGAGCAAGGACCGCTAACTCAAGCACCGCTGAACAGGGCAAGCACCGCTGAACAGGGCAAGGACCGCCAACTCAAGCACCGCTGAACAGGGCAAGGACCGCTGAACAGGGCAAGGACCGCCAACTCGAGCACCGCTGAACAGGGCAAGGACCGCCAACTCAAGCACCGCTGAACAGGGCAAGGACCGCCAACTCAAGCACCGCTGAACAGGGCAAGCACTGCTGCACAGGGAAAGGACCACCAACTCAAGCACCGCTGAACAGGGCAAGCACCCCTGAACAGGGCAAGGACCGCCAACTCAAGCACCGCTGAACAGGGCAAGCACCGCTGAACAGGGCAAGGACCGCCAACTCAAGCACCGCTGAACAGGGCAAGCACCGCTGCACAGGGCAAGGACCGCCAACTCAAGCACAGCTGAACAGGGCAAGCACCGCTGAACAGGGCAAGGACCGCCAACTCAAGCACCGCTGAACAGGGCAAGGACCGCTGAACAGGACAAGGACCGCCAACTCAAGCCCCGCTGAACAGGGCAAGCACAGCTGAACAGGGCAAGGACCGCCAACTCAAGCACCGCTGAACAGGGCAAGAACCGCCAACTCAAGCACCGCTGAACAGGGCAAGCACCGCTGCACAAGGCAAGGACCGCTGAACAGGGCAAGGACCGCTGAACAGGGCAAGGACCGCCAACTCAAGCACCGCTGAACAGGGCAAGCACAGCTGCACAGGGCAAGGACCGCCAACTCAAGCACCGCTGAACAGGGCAAGCACCGCTGCACAGGGCAAGGACCGCCAACTCAAGCACCGCTGAACAGGGCAAGCACCGCTGCACAGGGCAAGGACCGCCAACTCAAGCACCGTTGAACAGGGCAAGGACCGCTGAACAGGGCAAGGACCGCCAACTCAAGCACCGCTGAACAGGGCAAGCACGGCTGAACAGGGCAAGGACCGCCAACTCAAGCACCGCTGAACAGGGCAAGCACCGCTGAACAGGGCAAGGACCGCCAACTCAAGCACCGCTGAACAGGGCAAGGACCGCCAACTCAAGCACCGCTGAACAGGGCAAGCACCGCTGAACAGGGCAAGCACCGCTGAACAGGGCAAGGACCGCCAACTCAAGCACCGCTGAGCAGGGCAAGCACTGCTGCACAGGGAAAGGACCGCCAACTCAAACACCGCTGAACAGGGCAAGCACCCCTGAACAGGTCAAGGACCACCAACTCAAGCACCGCTGAACAGGGCAAGCACCGCTGAACAGGGCAAGGACCGCCAACTCAAGCACCGCTGAACAGGGCAAGCACCGCTGAACAGGGCAAGGACCGCCAACTCAAGCACCGCTGAACAGGGCAAGCACCGCCTAACAGGGCAAGGACCGCCAACTCAAGCCCCGCTGAACAGGGCAAGCACCGCTGCACAGGGAAAGGACCGCCAACTCAAGCACCGCTGAACAGGGCAAGCACCGCTGAACATGGCAAGGACCGCCAACTCAAGCACCGCTGAACAGGGCAAGGACCGCTGAACAGGACAAGGACCGCCAACTCAAGCCCTGCTGAACAGGGCAAGCACAGCTGAACAGGGCAAGGACCGCCAACTCAAGCACCGCTGAACAGGGCAAGGACCGCTGAACAGGCATGGACCGCCAACTCAAGCACCTCTGAACAGGGCAAGGACCGCTGAACAGGGCAAGGACTGCCAACTCAAGCACCGCTGAACAGGGCAAGGACCGCCAACTCAAGCACCGCTGAACAGGGCAAGCACCGCCAACTCAAGCACCGCTGAACAGGGCAAGCACCGCTGCACAGGGCAAGGACCGCCAACTCAAGCACCGCTGAACAGGGCAAGGACCGCTGCACAGGGCATGGACCGCCAACTCATGCACCGTTGAACAGGGCAAGGACCGCTGCACAGGGCAAGGACCGCCAACTCAAGCACCGCTGAACAGGGCAAGCACCGCTGCACAGGGCAAGGACCGCCAACTCAAGCACCGCTGAACAGGGCAAGGACCGCTGCACAGGGCATGGACCGCCAACTCATGCACCGTTGAACAGGGCAAGGACCGCTGAACAGGGCAAGGACCGCCAACTCAAGCACCGCTGAACAGGGCAAGCACCGCTGAACAGGGCAAGGACCGCCAACTCAAGCACCGCTGAACAGGACAAGCACCGCCTAACAGGGCAAGGACCGCCAACTCAAGCACCGCTGAACAGGCCAAGCACCGCTGCACAGGGAAAGGACCGCCAACTCAAGCACCGCTGAACAGGGCAAGCACCGCTGAACATGGCAAGGACCGCCAACTCAAGCACCGCTGAACAGGGCAAGGACCGCTGAACAGGACAAGGACCACCAACTCAAGCCCTGCTGAACAGGGCAAGCACAGCTGAACAGGGCAAGGACCGCCAACTCAAGCACCGCTGAACAGGGCAAGCACCGCTGAACAGGGCAAGGACCGCCAACTCAAGCACCGCTGAACAGGGCAAGGACCGCCAACTCAAGCACCGCTGAACAGGGCAAGCACCGCTGAACAGGGCAAGCACCGCTGAACAGGGCAAGGACCGCCAACTCAAGCACCGCTGAGCAGGGCAAGCACTGCTGCACAGGGAAAGGACCGCCAACTCAAGCACCGCTGAACAGGGCAAGCACCCCTGAACAGGTCAAGGACCACCAACTCAAGCACCGCTGAACAGGGCAAGCACCGCTGAACAGGGCAAGGACCGCCAACTCAAGCACCGCTGAACAGGGCAAGCACCGCTGAACAGGGCAAGGAGCGCCAACTCAAGCACCGCTGAACAGGGCAAGCACCGCCTAACAGGGCAAGGACCGCCAACTCAAGCCCCGCTGAACAGGGCAAGCACCGCTGCACAGGGAAAGGACCGCCAACTCAAGCACCGCTGAACAGGGCAAGCACCGCTGAACATGGCAAGGACCGCCAACTGAAGCACCGCTGAACAGGGCAAGGACCGCTGAACAGGACAAGGACCGCCAACTCAAGCCCTGCTGAACAGGGCAAGCACAGCTGAACAGGGCAAGGACCGCCAACTCAAGCACCGCTGAACAGGGCAAGGACCGCTGAACAGGCAAGGACCGCCAACTCAAGCACCTCTGAACAGGGCAAGGACCGCTGAACAGGGCAAGGACTGCCAACTCAAGCACCGCTGAACAGGGCAAGGACCGCCAACTCAAGCACCGCTGAACAGGGCAAGCACCGCTGCACAGGGCAAGGACCGCCAACTCAAGCACCGCTGAACAGGGCAAGCACCGCTGCACAGGGCAAGGACCGCCAACTCAAGCACCGCTGAACAGGGCAAGGACCGCTGCACAGGGCATGGACCGCCAACTCATGCACCGTTGAACAGGGCAAGGACCGCTGCACAGGGCAAGGACCGCCAACTCAAGCACCGCTGAACAGGGCAAGCACCGCTACACAGGGCAAGGACCGCCAACTCAAGCACCGCTGAACAGGGCAAGGACCGCTGCACAGGGCATGGACCGCCAACTCATGCACCGTTGAACAGGGCAAGGACCGCTGAACAGGGCAAGGACCGCCAACTCAAGCACCGCTGAACAGGGCAAGCACCGCTGAACAGGGCAAGGACCGCCAACTCAAACACTGCTGAACAGGGCAAGGACCGCTGAACAGGGCAAGGACCGCCAACTCAAGCACCGCTGAACAGGGCAAGGACCGCCAACTCAAGCACCGCTGAACAGGGCAAGCACCGCTGAACAGGGCAAGGACCGCCAACTCAAGCACCGCTGAGCAGGGCAAGCACTGCTGCACAGGGAAAGGACCGCCAACTCAAGTACCGCTGAACAGGGCAAGCACCCCTGAACAGTTCAAGGACCACCAACTCAAGCACCGCTGAACAGGGCAAGCACCGCTGAACAGGGCAAGGACCGCCAACTCAAGCACCGCTGAACAGGACAAGCACCGCCTAACAGGGCAAGGACCGCCAACTCAAGCACCGCTGAACAGGCCAAGCACCGCTGCACAGGGAAAGGACCGCCAACTCAAGCACCGCTGAACAGGGCAAGCACCGCTGAACAGGGCAAGGACCGCCAACTCAAGCACCGCTGAACAGGGCAAGGACTGCTGAACAGGGCAAGGACCGCCAACTCAAGCACCGCTGAACAGGGCAAGGACCGCCAACTCAAGCACCGCTGAACAGGGAAAGGACCGCTGAACAGGCAAGGACCGCCAACTCAAGCACCGCTGAACAGGGCAAGGACCGCCAACTCAAGCACCGCTGAACAGGGCAAGCACCGCTGCACAGGGCAAGGACCGCCAACTCAAGCACCGCTGAACAGGGCAAGCACCGCTGAACAGGGCAAGGACCGCCAACTCAAGCACCGCTGAGCAGGGCAAGCACTGCTGCACAGGGAAAGGACCGCCAACTCAAGCACCGCTGAACAGGGCAAGCACCCCTGAACAGGTCAAGGACCACCAACTCAAGCACCGCTGAACAGGGCAAGCACCGCTGAACAGGGCAAGGACCGCCAACTCAAGCACCGCTGAACAGGGCAAGCACCGCTGAACAGGGCAAGGACCGCCAACTCAAGCACCGCTGAACAGGGCAAGCACCGCCTAACAGGGCAAGGACCGCCAACTCAAGCCCCGCTGAACAGGGCAAGCACCGCTGCACAGGGAAAGGACCGCCAACTCAAGCACCGCTGAACAGGGCAAGCACCGCTGAACATGGCAAGGACCGCCAACTCAAGCACCGCTGAACAGGGCAAGGACCGCTGAACAGGACAAGGACCGCCAACTCAAGCCCTGCTGAACAGGGCAAGCACAGCTGAACAGGGCAAGGACCGCCAACTCAAGCACCGCTGAACAGGGCAAGGACCGCTGAACAGGGCAAGGATCGCCAACTCAAGCACCGCTGAACAGGGCAAGGACCGCCAACTCAAGCACCGCTGAACAGGGCAAGGACCGCTGAACAGGCAAGGACCGCCAACTCAAGCACCGCTGAACAGGGCAAGGACCGCTGAACAGGGCAAGGACAGCCAACTCAAGCACCGCTGAACAGGGCAAGGACCGCAAACTCAAGCACAGCTGAACAGGGCAAGCACCGCTGCACAGGGCAAGGACCGCCAACTCAAGCACCGCTGAACAGGGCAAGCACCGCTGCACAGGGCAAGGACCGCCAACTCAAGCACCGCTGAACAGGGCAAGCACCGCTGCACAGGGCAAGGACCACCAACTCAAGCACCGCTGAACAGGGCAAGGACCGCTGAACAGGGCAAGGACCGCCAACTCAAGCAACGCTGAACAGGGCAAGGACCGCCAACTCAAGCACCGCTGAACAGGGCAAGGACCGCCAACTCAAGCACCGCTGAACAGGGCAAGGACCGCTGAACAGGGCAAGGACCGCTAACTCAAGCACCGCTGAACAGGGCAAGGACCGCTGAACAGGGCAAGCACCGCTGAACAGGGCAAGCACCGCTGAACAGGGCAAGGACCGCCAACTCAAGCACCGCTGAACAGGGCAAGCACTGCTGCACAGGGAAAGGACCGCCAACTCAAGCACCGCTGAACAGGGCAAGCACCCCTGAACAGGGCAAGGACCGCCAACTCAAGCACCGCTGAACAGGGCAAGGACCGCCAACTCAAGCACCGCTGAACAGGGCAAGCACCGCTGAACAGGGCAAGGACCGCCAACTCAAGCACCGCTGAACAGGGCAAGCACCGCTTCACAGGGCAAGGACCGCCAACTCAAGCACCGCTGAACAGGGCAAGGACAGCTGAACAGGGCAAGGACCTCCAACTCAAGCACCGCTGAACAGGGCAAGGACCGCCAACTCAAGCACCGCTGAACAGGGCAAGGACCGCCAACTCAAGCACCGCTGAACAGGGCAAGCACCGCTGAACAGGACAAGGACCGCCAACTCAAGCACCGCTGAACAGGGCAAGCACCGCTTGCCAGGGCAAGGACCGCCAACTCAAGGACCGCTGAACAGGGCAAGGACCGCTGAACAGGTCAATGACCGCCAACTCAAGTACCGCTGAACAGGGCAAGCACCGCTGAACAGGTCAAGGACCGCCAACTCAAGCACCGCTGAACAGGGCAAGCACTGCTAAACAGGGCAAGGACCGCCAACTCAAGCACCGCTGAACAGGGCAAGCACCGCTGCACAGGGCAAGCACCGCTAACTCAAGCACCGCTGAACAGGGCAAGCACTGCTGAACAGGGCAAGGACCGCCAACTCAAGCACCGCTGAACAGGGCAAGGACCGCCAACTCAAGCACCGCTGAACAGGGCAAGGACCGCCAACTGAAGCACCGCTGAACAGGGCAAGGACCGCTGAACAGGCAAGGACCGCCAACTCAAGCTCAGCTGAACAGGGCAAGGACCGCTGAACAGGGCAAGGACCGCCAACTCAAGCACCGCTGAACAGGGCAAGGACCGCTATCTCAAGCACCGCTGAACAGGGCAAGCACCGCTGCACAGGGCAAGGACCGCCAACTCAAGCACCGCTGAACAGGGCAAGCACCGCTGCACAGGGCAAGGACCGCCAACTCAAGCACCGCTGAACAGGGCAAGCACCGCTGCACAGGGCAAGGACCACCAACTCAAGCACCGCTGAACAGGGCAAGGACCGCTGAACAGGGCAAGGACTGCCAACTCAAGCACCGCTGAACAGAGCAAGGACCGCTAACTCAAGCACCGCTGAACAGGGCAAGCACCGCTGAACAGGGCAAGGACCGCCAACTCAAGCACCGCTGAACAGGGCAAGGACCGCTGAACAGGGCAAGGACCGCCAACTCGAGCACCGCTGAACAGGGCAAGGACCGCCAACTCAAGCACCGCTGAACAGGGCAAGGACCGCCAACTCAAGCACCGCTGAACAGGGCAAGCACTGCTGCACAGGGAAAGGACCACCAACTCAAGCACCGCTGAACAGGGCAAGCACCCCTGAACAGGGCAAGGACCGCCAACTCAAGCACCGCTGAACAGGGCAAGCACCGCTGAACAGGGCAAGGACCGCCAACTCAAGCACCGCTGAACAGGGCAAGCACCGCTGCACAGGGCAAGGACCGCCAACTCAAGCACAGCTGAACAGGGCAAGCACCGCTGAACAGGGCAAGGACCGCCAACTCAAGCACCGCTGAACAGGGCAAGGACCGCTGAACAGGACAAGGACCGCCAACTCAAGCCCCGCTGAACAGGGCAAGCACAGCTGAACAGGGCAAGGACCGCCAACTCAAGCACCGCTGAACAGGGCAAGAACCGCCAACTCAAGCACCGCTGAACAGGGCAAGCACCGCTGCACAAGGCAAGGACCGCTGAACAGGGCAAGGACCGCTGAACAGGGCAAGGACCGCCAACTCAAGCACCGCTGAACAGGGCAAGCACAGCTGCACAGGGCAAGGACCGCCAACTCAAGCACCGCTGAACAGGGCAAGCACCGCTGCACAGGGCAAGGACCGCCAACTCAAGCACCGCTGAACAGGGCAAGCACCGCTGCACAGGGCAAGGACCGCCAACTCAAGCACCGTTGAACAGGGCAAGGACCGCTGAACAGGGCAAGGACCGCCAACTCAAGCACCGCTGAACAGGGCAAGCACGGCTGAACAGGGCAAGGACCGCCAACTCAAGCACCGCTGAACAGGGCAAGCACCGCTGAACAGGGCAAGGACCGCCAACTCAAGCACCGCTGAACAGGGCAAGGACCGCCAACTCAAGCACCGCTGAACAGGGCAAGCACCGCTGAACAGGGCAAGCACCGCTGAACAGGGCAAGGACCGCCAACTCAAGCACCGCTGAGCAGGGCAAGCACTGCTGCACAGGGAAAGGACCGCCAACTCAAACACCGCTGAACAGGGCAAGCACCCCTGAACAGGTCAAGGACCACCAACTCAAGCACCGCTGAACAGGGCAAGCACCGCTGAACAGGGCAAGGACCGCCAACTCAAGCACCGCTGAACAGGGCAAGCACCGCTGAACAGGGCAAGGACCGCCAACTCAAGCACCGCTGAACAGGGCAAGCACCGCCTAACAGGGCAAGGACCGCCAACTCAAGCCCCGCTGAACAGGGCAAGCACCGCTGCACAGGGAAAGGACCGCCAACTCAAGCACCGCTGAACAGGGCAAGCACCGCTGAACATGGCAAGGACCGCCAACTCAAGCACCGCTGAACAGGGCAAGGACCGCTGAACAGGACAAGGACCGCCAACTCAAGCCCTGCTGAACAGGGCAAGCACAGCTGAACAGGGCAAGGACCGCCAACTCAAGCACCGCTGAACAGGGCAAGGACCGCTGAACAGGCATGGACCGCCAACTCAAGCACCTCTGAACAGGGCAAGGACCGCTGAACAGGGCAAGGACTGCCAACTCAAGCACCGCTGAACAGGGCAAGGACCGCCAACTCAAGCACCGCTGAACAGGGCAAGCACCGCCAACTCAAGCACCGCTGAACAGGGCAAGCACCGCTGCACAGGGCAAGGACCGCCAACTCAAGCACCGCTGAACAGGGCAAGGACCGCTGCACAGGGCATGGACCGCCAACTCATGCACCGTTGAACAGGGCAAGGACCGCTGCACAGGGCAAGGACCGCCAACTCAAGCACCGCTGAACAGGGCAAGCACCGCTGCACAGGGCAAGGACCGCCAACTCAAGCACCGCTGAACAGGGCAAGGACCGCTGCACAGGGCATGGACCGCCAACTCATGCACCGTTGAACAGGGCAAGGACCGCTGAACAGGGCAAGGACCGCCAACTCAAGCACCGCTGAACAGGGCAAGCACCGCTGAACAGGGCAAGGACCGCCAACTCAAGCACCGCTGAACAGGACAAGCACCGCCTAACAGGGCAAGGACCGCCAACTCAAGCACCGCTGAACAGGCCAAGCACCGCTGCACAGGGAAAGGACCGCCAACTCAAGCACCGCTGAACAGGGCAAGCACCGCTGAACATGGCAAGGACCGCCAACTCAAGCACCGCTGAACAGGGCAAGGACCGCTGAACAGGACAAGGACCACCAACTCAAGCCCTGCTGAACAGGGCAAGCACAGCTGAACAGGGCAAGGACCGCCAACTCAAGCACCGCTGAACAGGGCAAGCACCGCTGAACAGGGCAAGGACCGCCAACTCAAGCACCGCTGAACAGGGCAAGGACCGCCAACTCAAGCACCGCTGAACAGGGCAAGCACCGCTGAACAGGGCAAGCACCGCTGAACAGGGCAAGGACCGCCAACTCAAGCACCGCTGAGCAGGGCAAGCACTGCTGCACAGGGAAAGGACCGCCAACTCAAGCACCGCTGAACAGGGCAAGCACCCCTGAACAGGTCAAGGACCACCAACTCAAGCACCGCTGAACAGGGCAAGCACCGCTGAACAGGGCAAGGACCGCCAACTCAAGCACCGCTGAACAGGGCAAGCACCGCTGAACAGGGCAAGGAGCGCCAACTCAAGCACCGCTGAACAGGGCAAGCACCGCCTAACAGGGCAAGGACCGCCAACTCAAGCCCCGCTGAACAGGGCAAGCACCGCTGCACAGGGAAAGGACCGCCAACTCAAGCACCGCTGAACAGGGCAAGCACCGCTGAACATGGCAAGGACCGCCAACTCAAGCACCGCTGAACAGGGCAAGGACCGCTGAACAGGACAAGGACCGCCAACTCAAGCCCTGCTGAACAGGGCAAGCACAGCTGAACAGGGCAAGGACCGCCAACTCAAGCACCGCTGAACAGGGCAAGGACCGCTGAACAGGCAAGGACCGCCAACTCAAGCACCTCTGAACAGGGCAAGGACCGCTGAACAGGGCAAGGACTGCCAACTCAAGCACCGCTGAACAGGGCAAGGACCGCCAACTCAAGCACCGCTGAACAGGGCAAGCACCGCTGCACAGGGCAAGGACCGCCAACTCAAGCACCGCTGAACAGGGCAAGCACCGCTGCACAGGGCAAGGACCGCCAACTCAAGCACCGCTGAACAGGGCAAGGACCGCTGCACAGGGCATGGACCGCCAACTCATGCACCGTTGAACAGGGCAAGGACCGCTGCACAGGGCAAGGACCGCCAACTCAAGCACCGCTGAACAGGGCAAGCACCGCTACACAGGGCAAGGACCGCCAACTCAAGCACCGCTGAACAGGGCAAGGACCGCTGCACAGGGCATGGACCGCCAACTCATGCACCGTTGAACAGGGCAAGGACCGCTGAACAGGGCAAGGACCGCCAACTCAAGCACCGCTGAACAGGGCAAGCACCGCTGAACAGGGCAAGGACCGCCAACTCAAACACTGCTGAACAGGGCAAGGACCGCTGAACAGGGCAAGGACCGCCAACTCAAGCACCGCTGAACAGGGCAAGGACCGCCAACTCAAGCACCGCTGAACAGGGCAAGCACCGCTGAACAGGGCAAGGACCGCCAACTCAAGCACCGCTGAGCAGGGCAAGCACTGCTGCACAGGGAAAGGACCGCCAACTCAAGTACCGCTGAACAGGGCAAGCACCCCTGAACAGTTCAAGGACCACCAACTCAAGCACCGCTGAACAGGGCAAGCACCGCTGAACAGGGCAAGGACCGCCAACTCAAGCACCGCTGAACAGGACAAGCACCGCCTAACAGGGCAAGGACCGCCAACTCAAGCACCGCTGAACAGGCCAAGCACCGCTGCACAGGGAAAGGACCGCCAACTCAAGCACCGCTGAACAGGGCAAGCACCGCTGAACAGGGCAAGGACCGCCAACTCAAGCACCGCTGAACAGGGCAAGGACTGCTGAACAGGGCAAGGACCGCCAACTCAAGCACCGCTGAACAGGGCAAGGACCGCCAACTCAAGCACCGCTGAACAGGGAAAGGACCGCTGAACAGGCAAGGACCGCCAACTCAAGCACCGCTGAACAGGGCAAGGACCGCCAACTCAAGCACCGCTGAACAGGGCAAGCACCGCTGCACAGGGCAAGGACCGCCAACTCAAGCACCGCTGAACAGGGCAAGCACCGCTGAACAGGGCAAGGACCGCCAACTCAAGCACCGCTGAGCAGGGCAAGCACTGCTGCACAGGGAAAGGACCGCCAACTCAAGCACCGCTGAACAGGGCAAGCACCCCTGAACAGGTCAAGGACCACCAACTCAAGCACCGCTGAACAGGGCAAGCACCGCTGAACAGGGCAAGGACCGCCAACTCAAGCACCGCTGAACAGGGCAAGCACCGCTGAACAGGGCAAGGACCGCCAACTCAAGCACCGCTGAACAGGGCAAGCACCGCCTAACAGGGCAAGGACCGCCAACTCAAGCCCCGCTGAACAGGGCAAGCACCGCTGCACAGGGAAAGGACCGCCAACTCAAGCACCGCTGAACAGGGCAAGCACCGCTGAACATGGCAAGGACCGCCAACTCAAGCACCGCTGAACAGGGCAAGGACCGCTGAACAGGACAAGGACCGCCAACTCAAGCCCTGCTGAACAGGGCAAGCACAGCTGAACAGGGCAAGGACCGCCAACTCAAGCACCGCTGAACAGGGCAAGGACCGCTGAACAGGGCAAGGATCGCCAACTCAAGCACCGCTGAACAGGGCAAGGACCGCCAACTCAAGCACCGCTGAACAGGGCAAGGACCGCTGAACAGGCAAGGACCGCCAACTCAAGCACCGCTGAACAGGGCAAGGACCGCTGAACAGGGCAAGGACAGCCAACTCAAGCACCGCTGAACAGGGCAAGGACCGCAAACTCAAGCACAGCTGAACAGGGCAAGCACCGCTGCACAGGGCAAGGACCGCCAACTCAAGCACCGCTGAACAGGGCAAGCACCGCTGCACAGGGCAAGGACCGCCAACTCAAGCACCGCTGAACAGGGCAAGCACCGCTGCACAGGGCAAGGACCACCAACTCAAGCACCGCTGAACAGGGCAAGGACCGCTGAACAGGGCAAGGACCGCCAACTCAAGCAACGCTGAACAGGGCAAGGACCGCCAACTCAAGCACCGCTGAACAGGGCAAGGACCGCCAACTCAAGCACCGCTGAACAGGGCAAGGACCGCTGAACAGGGCAAGGACCGCTAACTCAAGCACCGCTGAACAGGGCAAGGACCGCTGAACAGGGCAAGCACCGCTGAACAGGGCAAGCACCGCTGAACAGGGCAAGGACCGCCAACTCAAGCACCGCTGAACAGGGCAAGCACTGCTGCACAGGGAAAGGACCGCCAACTCAAGCACCGCTGAACAGGGCAAGCACCCCTGAACAGGGCAAGGACCGCCAACTCAAGCACCGCTGAACAGGGCAAGGACCGCCAACTCAAGCACCGCTGAACAGGGCAAGCACCGCTGAACAGGGCAAGGACCGCCAACTCAAGCACCGCTGAACAGGGCAAGCACCGCTTCACAGGGCAAGGACCGCCAACTCAAGCACCGCTGAACAGGGCAAGGACAGCTGAACAGGGCAAGGACCTCCAACTCAAGCACCGCTGAACAGGGCAAGGACCGCCAACTCAAGCACCGCTGAACAGGGCAAGGACCGCCAACTCAAGCACCGCTGAACAGGGCAAGCACCGCTGAACAGGACAAGGACCGCCAACTCAAGCACCGCTGAACAGGGCAAGCACCGCTTGCCAGGGCAAGGACCGCCAACTCAAGGACCGCTGAACAGGGCAAGGACCGCTGAACAGGTCAATGACCGCCAACTCAAGTACCGCTGAACAGGGCAAGCACCGCTGAACAGGTCAAGGACCGCCAACTCAAGCACCGCTGAACAGGGCAAGCACTGCTAAACAGGGCAAGGACCGCCAACTCAAGCACCGCTGAACAGGGCAAGCACCGCTGCACAGGGCAAGCACCGCTAACTCAAGCACCGCTGAACAGGGCAAGCACTGCTGAACAGGGCAAGGACCGCCAACTCAAGCACCGCTGAACAGGGCAAGGACCGCCAACTCAAGCACCGCTGAACAGGGCAAGGACCGCCAACTGAAGCACCGCTGAACAGGGCAAGGACCGCTGAACAGGCAAGGACCGCCAACTCAAGCACCGCTGAACAGGGCAAGGACCGCTGAACAGGGCAAGGACCGCCAACTCAAGCACCGCTGAACAGGTCAAGGACCGCCAACTCAAGTACCGCTGAACAGGGCAAGCACCGCTGAACAGGTCAAGGACCGCCAACTCAAGCACCGCTGAACAGGGCAAGCACTGCTAAACAGGGCAAGGACCGCCAACTCAAGCACCGCTGAACAGGGCAAGCACCGCTGCACAGGGCAAGCACCGCTAACTCAAGCACCGCTGAACAGGGCAAGCACTGCTGAGCAGGGCAAGGACCGCCAACTCAAGCACCGCTGAACAGGGCAAGGACCGCCAACTCAAGCACCGCTGAACAGGGCAAGGACCGCCAACTCAAGCACCGCTGAACAGGGCAAGGACCGCTGAACAGGCAAGGACCGCCAACTCAAGCACCGCTGAACAGGGCAAGGACCGCTGAACAGGGCAAGGACCGCCAACTCAAGCCCCGCTGAACAGGGCAAGCACAGCTGAACAGGGCAAGGACCGCCAACTCAAGCACCGCTGAACAGGGCAAGAACCGCCAACTCAAGCACCGCTGAACAGGGCAAGCACCGCTGCACAAGGCAAGGACCGCTGAACAGGGCAAGGACCGCTGAACAGGGCAAGGACCGCCAACTCAAGCACCGCTGAACAGGGCAAGCACAGCTGCACAGGGCAAGGACCGCCAACTCAAGCACCGCTGAACAGGGCAAGCACCGCTGCACAGGGCAAGGACCGCCAACTCAAGCACCGTTGAACAGGGCAAGCACCGCTGCACAGGGCAAGGACCGCCAACTCAAGCACCGTTGAACAGGGCAAGGACCGCTGAACAGGGCAAGGAACGCCAACTCAAGCACCGCTGAACAGGGCAAGCACCGCTGAACAGGGCAAGGACCACCAACTCAAGCACCGCTGAACAGGGCAAGCACCACTGAACAGGGCAAGGACCGCCAACTCAAGCACCGCTGAACAGGGCAAGGACCGCCAACTCAAGCACCGCTGAACAGGGCAAGCACCACTGAACAGGGCAAGGACCGCCAACTCAAGCACCGCTGAGCAGGGCAAGCACTGCTGCACAGGGAAAGGACCGCCAACTCAAACACCGCTGAACAGGGCAAGCACCCCTGAACAGGTCAAGGACCACCAACTCAAGCACCGCTGAACAGGGCAAGCACCGCTGAACAGGGCAAGGACCGCCAACTCAAGCACCGCTGAACAGGGCAAGCACCGCTGAACAGGGCAAGGACCGCCAACTCAAGCACCGCTGAACAGGGCAAGCACCGCCTAACAGGGCAAGGACCGCCAACTCAAGCCCCGCTGAACAGGGCAAGCACCGCTGCACAGGGAAAGGACCGCCAACTCAAGCACCGCTGAACAGGGCAAGCACCGCTGAACATGGCAAGGACCGCCAACTCAAGCACCGCTGAACAGGGCAAGGACCGCTGAACAGGACAAGGACCGCCAACTCAAGCCCTGCTGAACAGGGCAAGCACAGCTGAACAGGGCAAGGACCGCCAACTCAAGCACCGCTGAACAGGGCAAGGACCGCTGAACAGGCATGGACCGCCAACTCAAGCACCTCTGAACAGGGCAAGGACCGCTGAACAGGGCAAGGACTGCCAACTCAAGCACTGCTGAACAGGGCAAGGACCGCCAACTCAAGCACCGCTGAACAGGGCAAGCACCGCCAACTCAAGCACCGCTGAACAGGGCAAGCACCGCTGCACAGGGCAAGGACCGCCAACTCAAGCACCGCTGAACAGGGCAAGGACCGCTGCACAGGGCATGGACCGCCAACTCATGCACCGTTGAACAGGGCAAGGACCGCTGCACAGGGCAAGGACCGCCAACTCAAGCACCGCTGAACAGGGCAAGCACCGCTGCACAGGGCAAGGACCGCCAACTCAAGCACCGCTGAACAGGGCAAGGACCGCTGCACAGGGCATGGACCGCCAACTCATGCACCGTTGAACAGGGCAAGGACCGCTGAACAGGGCAAGGACCGCCAACTCAAGCACCGCTGAACAGGGCAAGCACCGCTGAACAGGGCAAGGACCGCCAACTCAAACACTGCTGAACAGGGCAAGGACCGCTGAACAGGGCAAGGACCGCCAACTCAAGCACCGCTGAACAGGGCAAGGACCGCCAACTCAAGCACCGCTGAACAGGGCAAGCACCGCTGAACAGGGCAAGGACCGCCAACTCAAGCACCGCTGAGCAGGGCAAGCACTGCTGCACAGGGAAAGGACCGCCAACTCAAGCACCGCTGAACAGGGCAAGCACCCCTGAACAGTTCAAGGACCACCAACTCAAGCACCGCTGAACAGGGCAAGCACCGCTGAACAGGGCAAGGACCGCCAACTCAAGCACCGCTGAACAGGACAAGCACCGCCTAACAGGGCAAGGACCGCCAACTCAAGCACCGCTGAACAGGCCAAGCACCGCTGCACAGGGAAAGGACCGCCAACTCAAGCACCGCTGAACAGGGCAAGCACCGCTGAACATGGCAAGGACCGCCAACTCAAGCACCGCTGAACAGGGCAAGGACCGCTGAACAGGACAAGGACCGCCAACTCAAGCCCTGCTGAACAGGGCAAGCACAGCTGAACAGGGCAAGGACCGCCAACTCAAGCACCGCTGAACAGGGCAAGCACTGCTGAACAGGGCAAGGACCGCCAACTCAAGCACCGCTGAACAGGGCAAGGACCGCCAACTCAAGCACCGCTGAACAGGGCAAGCACCGCTGAACAGGGCAAGCACCGCTGAACAGGGCAAGGACCGCCAACTCAAGCACCGCTGAGCAGGGCAAGCACTGCTGCACAGGGAAAGGACCGCCAACTCAAGCACCGCTGAACAGGGCAAGCACCCCTGAACAGGTCAAGGACCACCAACTCAAGCACCGCTGAACAGGGCAAGCACCGCTGAACAGGGCAAGGACCGCCAACTCAAGCACCGCTGAACAGGGCAAGCACCGCTGGACAGGGCAAGGAGCGCCAACTCAAGCACCGCTGAACAGGGCAAGCACCGCCTAACAGGGCAAGGACCGCCAACTCAAGCCCCGCTGAACAGGGCAAGCACCGCTGCACAGGGAAAGGACCGCCAACTCAAGCACCGCTGAACAGGGCAAGCACCGCTGAACATGGCAAGGACCGCCAACTCAAGCACCGCTGAACAGGGCAAGGACCGCTGAACAGGACAAGGACCGCCAACTCAAGCCCTGCTGAACAGGGCAAGCACAGCTGAACAGGGCAAGGACCGCCAACTCAAGCACCGCTGAACAGGGCAAGGACCGCTGAACAGGCAAGGACCGCCAACTCAAGCACCTCTGAACAGGGCAAGGACCGCTGAACAGGGCAAGGACTGCCAACTCAAGCACCGCTGAACAGGGCAAGGACCGCCAACTCAAGCACCGCTGAACAGGGCAAGCACCGCTGCACAGGGCAAGGACCGCCAACTCAAGCACCGCTGAACAGGGCAAGCACCGCTGCACAGGGCAAGGACCGCCAACTCAAGCACCGCTGAACAGGGCAAGGACCGCTGCACAGGGCATGGACCGCCAACTCATGCACCGTTGAACAGGGCAAGGACCGCTGCACAGGGCAAGGACCGCCAACTCAAGCACCGCTGAACAGGGCAAGCACCGCTACACAGGGCAAGGACCGCCAACTCAAGCACCGCTGAACAGGGCAAGGACCGCTGCACAGGGCATGGACCGCCAACTCATGCACCGTTGAACAGGGCAAGGACCGCTGAACAGGGCAAGGACCGCCAACTCAAGCACCGCTGAACAGGGCAAGCACCGCTGAACAGGGCAAGGACCGCCAACTCAAACACTGCTGAACAGGGCAAGGACCGCTGAACAGGGCAAGGACCGCCAACTCAAGCACCGCTGAACAGGGCAAGGACCGCCAACTCAAGCACCGCTGAACAGGGCAAGCACCGCTGAACAGGGCAAAGACCGCCAACTCAAGCACCGCTGAGCAGGGCAAGCACTGCTGCACAGGGAAAGGACCGCCAACTCAAGTACCGCTGAACAGGGCAAGCACCCCTGAACAGTTCAAGGACCACCAACTCAAGCACCGCTGAACAGGGCAAGCACCGCTGAACAGGGCAAGGACCGCCAACTCAAGCACCGCTGAACAGGACAAGCACCGCCTAACAGGGCAAGGACCGCCAACTCAAGCACCGCTGAACAGGCCAAGCACCGCTGCACAGGGAAAGGACCGCCAACTCAAGCACCGCTGAACAGGGCAAGCACCGCTGAACAGGGCAAGGACCGCCAACTCAAGCACCGCTGAACAGGGCAAGGACTGCTGAACAGGGCAAGGACCGCCAACTCAAGCACCGCTGAACAGGGCAAGGACCGCCAACTCAAGCACCGCTGAACAGGGAAAGGACCGCTGAACAGGCAAGGACCGCCAACTCAAGCACCGCTGAACAGGGCAAGGACCGCCAACTCAAGCACCGCTGAACAGGGCAAGCACCGCTGCACAGGGCAAGGACCGCCAACTCAAGCACCGCTGAACAGGGCAAGCACCGCTGAACAGGGCAAGGACCGCCAACTCAAGCACCGCTGAGCAGGGCAAGCACTGCTGCACAGGGAAAGGACCGCCAACTCAAGCACCGCTGAACAGGGCAAGCACCCCTGAACAGGTCAAGGACCACCAACTCAAGCACCGCTGAACAGGGCAAGCACCGCTGAACAGGGCAAGGACCGCCAACTCAAGCACCGCTGAACAGGGCAAGCACCGCTGAACAGGGCAAGGACCGCCAACTCAAGCACCGCTGAACAGGGCAAGCACCGCCTAACAGGGCAAGGACCGCCAACTCAAGCCCCGCTGAACAGGGCAAGCACCGCTGCACAGGGAAAGGACCGCCAACTCAAGCACCGCTGAACAGGGCAAGCACCGCTGAACATGGCAAGGACCGCCAACTCAAGCACCGCTGAACAGGGCAAGGACCGCTGAACAGGACAAGGACCGCCAACTCAAGCCCTGCTGAACAGGGCAAGCACAGCTGAACAGGGCAAGGACCGCCAACTCAAGCACCGCTGAACAGGGCAAGGACCGCTGAACAGGGCAAGGATCGCCAACTCAAGCACCGCTGAACAGGGCAAGGACCGCCAACTCAAGCACCGCTGAACAGGGCAAGGACCGCTGAACAGGCAAGGACCGCCAACTCAAGCACCGCTGAACAGGGCAAGGACCGCTGAACAGGGCAAGGACAGCCAACTCAAGCACCGCTGAACAGGGCAAGGACCGCAAACTCAAGCACCGCTGAACAGGGCAAGCACCGCTGCACAGGGCAAGGACCGCCAACTCAAGCACCGCTGAACAGGGCAAGCACCGCTGCACAGGGCAAGGACCGCCAACTCAAGCACCGCTGAACAGGGCAAGCACCGCTGCACAGGGCAAGGACCACCAACTCAAGCACCGCTGAACAGGGCAAGGACCGCTGAACAGGGCAAGGACCGCCAACTCAAGCAACGCTGAACAGGGCAAGGACCGCCAACTCAAGCACCGCTGAACAGGGCAAGGACCGCCAACTCAAGCACCGCTGAACAGGGCAAGGACCGCTGAACAGGGCAAGGACCACCAACTCAAGCACCGCTGAACAGGGCAAGCACCGCCTAACAGGGCAAGGACCGCCAACTCAAGCACCGCTGAACAGGGCAAGCACCGCTGCACAGGGACAGGACCGCCAACTCAAGCACCGCTGAACAGGGCAAGCACCGCTGAACATGGCAAGGACCACCAACTCAAGCACCGCTGAACAGGGCAAGGACCGCCAACTCAAGCACCGTTGAACAGGACAAGGACCGCCAACTCAAGCACCGCTGAACAGGGCAAGCACCGCTGCACAGGGCAAGGACCGCCAACTCAAGGACCGCTGAACAGGGCAAGGACCGCTGAACAGGGCAAGGACCGCCAACTCAAGCTCCGCTGAACAGGGCAAGGACCGCCAACTCAAGTACCGCTGAACAGGGCAAGCACCGCTGAACAGGTCAAGGACCGCCAACTCAAGCACCGCTGAACATTGCAAGCACCGCTGAACAGGGCAAGGACTGCCAACTCAAGCACCGCTGCACAGGGCAAGCACCGCTGCACAGGGCAAGCACCGCTAACTCAAGCACGGCTGAACAGGGCAAGCACTGCTGAACAGGGCAAGGACCGCCAACTCAAGCACCGCTGAACAGGGCAAGGACCGCTGAACAGGGCAAGGACCGCCAACTCAAGCACCGCTGAACAGGGCAAGGACCGCCAACTCAAGCACCGCTGAACAGGGCAAGGACCGCTGAACAGGCAAGGACCGCCAACTCAAGCACCGCTGAACAGGGCAAGGACCGCTGAACAGGGCAAGGACCGCCAACTCAAGCACCGCTGAACAGGGCAAGGACCGCCATCTCAAGCACCGCTGAACAGGGCAAGCACCGCTGCACAGGGCAAGGACCGCCAACTCAAGCACCGCTGAACAGGGCAAGCACCGCTGCACAGGGCAAGGACCGCCAACTCAAGCACCGCTGAACAGGGCAAGCACCGCTGCACAGGGCAAGGACCACCAACTCAAGCACCGCTGAACAGGGCAAGGACCACTGAACAGGGCAAGGACTGCCAACTCAAGCACCGCTGAACAGAGCAAGGACCGCCAACTCAAGCACCGCTGAACAGGGCAAGCACCGCTGAACAGGGCAAGGACCGCCAACTCAAGCACCGCTGAACAGGGCAAGGACCGCTGAACAGGGCAAGGACCGCCAACTCGAGCACCGCTGAACAGGGCAAGGACCGCCAACTCAAGCACCGCTGAACAGGGCAAGGACCGCCAACTCAAGCACCGCTGAACAGGGCAAGCACTGCTGCACAGGGAAAGGACCACCAACTCAAGCACCGCTGAACAGGGCAAGCACCCCTGAACAGGGCAAGGACCGCCAACTCAAGCACCGCTGAACAGGGCAAGGACCGCCAACTCAAGCACCGCTGAACAGGGCAAGCACCGCTGAACATGGCAAGGACCGCCAACTCAAGCACTGCTGAACGGGGCAAGGACCGCCAACTCAAGCACCGCTGAACAGGGCAAGCACCGCTGAACAGGACAAGGACCGCCAACTCAAGCACCGCTGAACAGGGCAAGCACCGCTGCACAGGGCAAGGACCGCCAACTCAAGGATCGCTGAACAGGGCAAGGACCGCTGAACAGGGCAAGGACCGCCAACTCAAGCACCGCTGAACAGGGCAAGGACCGCCAACTCAAGTACCGCTGAACAGGGCAAGCCTCGCTGAACAGGTCAAGGACCGCCAACTCAAGCACCGCTGAACAGGGCAAGAACCGCTGCACAGGGCAAGCACCGCTAACTCAAGCACCGCTGAACAGGACAAGCACTGCTGAACAGGGCAAGGACCGCCAACTCAAGCACCGCTGAACAGGGCAAGGACCGCTGAACAGGGCAAGGACCGCCAACTCAAGCACCGCTGAACAAGGCAAGGACCGCCAACTCAAGCACCGCTGAACAGGGCAAGGACCGCTGAACAGGCAAGGACCGCTGCACAGGGCAAGGACCGCCAACTCAAGCACCGCTGAACAGGGCAAGCACCGCTGCACAGGGCAATGACCGCCAACTCAAGCACCGCTGAACAGGGCAAGCACTGCTGCACAGGGCAAGGACCACCAACTCAAGCACCGCTGAACAGGACAAGGACCGCTGAACAGGGCAAGGACTGCCAACTCAAGCACCGCTGAACAGAGCAAGGACCGCCAACACAAGCACCGCTGAACAGGGCAAGCACCGCTGAACAGGGCAAGGACCGCCAACTCAAGCACCGCTGAACAGGGCAAGGACCGCTGAACAGGGCAAGGACCGCCAACTCGAGCACCGCTGAACAGGGCAAGGACCGCCAACTCAAGCACCGCTGAACAGGGCAAGCACCGCTGAACAGGGCAAGGACCGCCAACTCAAGCACCGCTGAACAGGGCAAGCACTGCTGCACAGGGAAAGGACCTCCAACTCAAGCACCGCTGAACAGGGCAAGCACCCCTGAACAGGGCAAGGACCGCCAACTCAAGCACCGCTGAACAGGGCAAGGACCGCCAACTCAAGCACCGCTGAACAGGGCAAGCACCGCTGAACAGGGCAAGCACCGCCAACTCAAGCACCGCTGAACAGGGCAAGCACCGCTCCACAGGGCAAGGACCGCTGCACAGGGCAAGGACCGCCAACTCAAGCACCGCTGAACAGGGCAAGGACTGCTGAACAGGGCAAGGACCTCCAACTCAAGCACCGCTGAACAGGGCAAGGACCGCCAACTCAAGCACCGCTGAACAGGGCAAGCACCGCTGAACAGGGCAAGGACCGCCAACTCAAACACTGCTGAACAGGGCAAGGACCGCTGAACAGGGCAAGGACCGCCAACTCAAGCACCGCTGAACAGGGCAAGGACCGCCAACTCAAGCACCGCTGAACAGGGCAAGCACCGCTGAACAGGGCAAGGACCGCCAACTCAAGCACCGCTGAGCAGGGCAAGCACTGCTGCACAGGGAAAGGACCGCCAACTCAAGCACCGCTGAACAGGGCAAGCACCCGTGAACAGGTCAAGGACCACCAACTCAAGCACCGCTGAACAGGGCAAGCACCGCTGAACAGGGCAAGAACCGCCAACTCAAGCACCGCTGAACAGGGCAAGCACCGCCGAACAGGGCAAGGACCGCCAACTCGAACACCGCTGAACAGGGCAAGCACCGCTGCACAGGGAAAGGACCGCCAACTCAAGCACCGCTGAACAGAGCAAGCACCGCTGAACATGGCAAGGACCGCCAACTCAAGCACCGCTGAACAGGGCAAGGACCGCCAACTCAAGCACCGCTGAACAGGGCAAGCACCGCTGAACAGGACAAGGACCGCCAACTCAAGCACCGCTGAACAGGGCAAGCACCGCTGCACAGGGCAAGGACCGCCAACTCAAGGACCGCTGAACAGGGCAAGGACCGCTGAACAGGGCAAGGACCGCCAACTCAAGCACCGCTGAACAGGGCAAGGACCGCCAACTCAAGTACCGCTGAACAGGGCAAGCACCGCTGAACAGGTCAAGGACCGCCAACTCAAGCACCGCTGAACAGGGCAAGGACCTCCAACTCAAGCACCGCTGAACAGGGCAAGCACCGCTGCACAGGGCAAGCACCGCTAACTCAAGCACCGCTGAACAGGGCAAGCACTGCTGAACAGGGCAAGGACCGCCAACTCAAGCACCGCTGAACAGGGCAAGGACCGCTGAACAGGGAAAGGACCGCCAACTCAAGCACCGCTGAACAGGGCAAGGACCGCCAACTCAAGCACCGCTGAACAGGGCAAGGACCGCTGAACAGGCAAGGACCGCCAACTCAAGCACCGCTGAACAGGGCAAGGACCGCTGAACAGGGCAAGGACCGCCAACTCAAGCACCGCTGAACAGGGCAAGCACTGCTAACTCAAGCACCGCTGAACAGGGCAAGCACTGCTGAACAGGGCAAGGACCACCAACTCAAGCCTCGCTGAACAGGGCAAGGACCGCTGAACAGGGCAAGGACCGCCAACTCAAGCACCGCTGAACAGGGCAAGGACCGCCAACTCAAGCACCGCTGAACAGGGCAAGGACCGCTGAACAGGCAAGGACCGCCAACTCAAGCACCGCTGAACAGGGCAAGGACCGCTGAACAGGGCAAGGACCGCCAACTCAAGCACCGCTGAACAGGGCAAGGACCGCCAACTCAAGCACCGCTGAACAGGGCAAGCACCGCTGCACAAGGCAAGGACCGCCAACTCAAGCACCGCTGAACAGGGCAAGCACCGCTGCACAGGGCAAGGACCGCCAACTCAAGCACCTCTGAACAGGGCAAGCACTGCTGCACAGGGAAAGGACCTCCAACTCAAGCACCGCTGAACAGGGCAAGCACCCCTGAACAGGGCAAGGACTGCCAACTCAAGCACCGCTGAACAGGGCAAGGACCGCCATCTCAAGCACCGCTGAACAGGGCAAGCACCGCTGAACAGGGCAAGGACCGCCAACTCAAGCACCGCTGAACAGGGCAAGCACCGCTCCACAGGGCAAGGACCGCTGCACAGGGCAAGGACCGCCAACTCAAGCACCGCTGAACAGGGCAAGGACTGCTGAACAGGGCAAGGACCTCCAACTCAAGCACCGCTGAACAGGGCAAGGACCGCCAACTCAAGCACCGCTGAACAGGGCAAGCACCGCTGAACAGGGCAAGGACCGCCAACTCAAACACTGCTGAACAGGGCAAGGACCGCTGAACAGGGCAAGGACCGCCAACTCAAGCACCGCTGAACAGGGCAAGGACCGCCAACTCAAGCACCGCTGAACAGGGCAAGCACCGCTGAACAGGGCAAGGACCGCCAACTCAAGCACCGCTGAGCAGGGCAAGCACTGCTGCACAGGGAAAGGACCGCCAACTCAAGCACCGCTGAACAGGGCAAGCACCCCTGAACAGGTCAAGGACCACCAACTCAAGCACCGCTGAACAGGGCAAGCACCGCTGAACAGGGCAAGAACCGCCAACTCAAGCACCGCTGAACAGGGCAAGCACCGCCGAACAGGGCAAGGACCGCCAACTCAAGCACCGCTGAACAGGGCAAGCACCGCTGCACAGGGAAAGGACCGCCAACTCAAGCACCGCTGAACAGGGCAAGCACCGCTGAACATGGCAAGGACCGCCAACTCAAGCACCGCTGAACAGGGCAAGGACCGCCAACTCAAGCACCGCTGAACAGGGCAAGCACCGCTGAACAGGACAAAGACCGCCAACTCAAGCACCGCTGAACAGGGCAAGCACCGCTGCACAGGGCAAGGACCGCCAACTCAAGGACCGCTGAACAGGGCAAGGACCGCTGAACAGGGCAAGGACCGCCAACTCAAGCACCGCTGAACAGGGCAAGGACCGCCAACTCAAGTACCGCTGAACAGGGCAAGCACCACTGAACAGGTCAAGGACCGCCAACTCAAGCACCGCTGAACAGGGCAAGGACCTCCAACTCAAGCACCGCTGAACAGGGCAAGCACCGCTGCACAGGGCAAGCACCGCTAACTCAAGCACCGCTGAACAGGGCAAGCACTGCTGAACAGGGCAAGGACCGCCAACTCAAGCACCGCTGAACAGGGCAAGGACCGCTGAACAGGGAAAGGACCGCCAACTCAAGCACCGCTGAACAGGGCAAGGACCGCCAACTCAAGCACCGCTGAACAGGGCAAGGACCGCTGAACAGGCAAGGACCGCCAACTCAAGCACCGCTGAACAGGGCAAGGACCGCTGAACAGGGCAAGGACCGGGCAAGCACCGCTGAACAGGGCAAGGACCGCCAACTCAAGCACCGCTGAACAGGGCAAGGACCGCCAACTCAAGCACCGCTGAACAGTACAAGGACCGCCAACTCAAACACTGCTGAACAGGGCAAGGACCGCTGAACAGGGCAAGGACCGCCAACTCAAGCACCGCTGAACAGGGCAAGGACCGCCAACTCAAGCACCGCTGAACAGGGCAAGCACCGCTGAACAGGGCAAGGACCGCCAACTCAAGCACCGCTGAGCAGGGCAAGTACTGCTGCACAGGGAAAGGACCGCCAACTCAAGCACCGCTGATCAGGGCAAGCACCCCTGAACAGGTCAAGGACCACCAACTCAAGCACCGCTGAACAGGGCAAGCACCGCTGAACAGGGCAAGAACCGCCAACTCAAGCACCGCTGAACAGGGCAAGCACCGCCGAACAGGGCAAGGACCGCCAACTCAAGCACCGCTGAACAGGGCAAGCACCGCTGCACAGGGAAAGGACCGCCAACTCAAGCACCGCTGAACAGGGCAAGCACCGCTGAACATGGCAAGGACCGCCAACTCAAGCACCGCTGAACAGGGCAAGGACCGCCAACTCAAGCACCGCTGAACAGGGCAAGGACTGCTGAACAGGACATGGACCGCCAACTCAAGCACCGCTGAACAGGGCAAGCACCGCTGCACAGGGCAAGGACCGCCAACTCAAGGACCGCTGAACAGGGCAAGGACCGCTGAACAGGGCAAGGTCCGCCAACTCAAGCACCGCTGAACAGGGCAAGGACCGCCAACTCAAGTACCGCTGAACAGGGCAAGCACCGCTGAACAGGTCAAGGACCGCCAACTCAAGCACCGCTGAACAGGGCAAGCACCGCTGAACAGGGCAAGGACCTCCAACTCAAGCACCGCTGAACAGGGCAAGCAGCGCTGCACAGGGCAAGCACCGCTAACTCAAGCACCGCTGAACAGGGCAAGCACTGCTGAACAGGGCAAGGACCGCCAACTCAAGCACCGCTGAACAGGGCAAGGACCGCTGAACAGGGAAAGGACCGCCAACTCAAGCACCGCTGAACAGGGCAAGGACCGCCAACTCAAGCAACTCTGAACAGGGCAAGGACCGCTGAACAGGCAAGGACCGCCAACTCAAGCACCGCTGAACAGGGCAAGGACCGCTGAACAGGGCAAGGACCGCCAACTCAAGCACCGCTGAACAGGGCAAGGACCGCCAACTCAAGCACCGCTGAACAGGGCAAGCACCGCTGAACAGGGCAAGGACCGCCAACTCAAGCACCGCTGAACAGGGCAAGCACCGCTGCACAGGGCAAGGACCGCCAACTCAAGCACCGCTGAACAGGGCAAACACCGCTGCACAGGGCAAGGACCACCAACTCAAGCACCGCTGAACAGGGCAAGGACCGCTAAACAGGGCAAGGACCGCCAACTCAAGCACCGCTGAACAGAGCAAGGACCGCCAACTCAAGCACCGCTGAACAGGGCAAGGACCGCTGAACAGGCAAGGACCGCCAACTCAAGCACCGCTGAACAGGGCAAGGACCGCTGAACAGGGCAAGGACCGCAAACTCAAGCACCGCTGAACAGGGCAAGGACCGCCAACTCAAGCACCGCTGAACAGGGCAAGCACCGCTGCACAGGGCAAGGACCGCCAACTCAAGCACCGCTGAACAGGGCAAGCACCGCTGCACAGGGCAAGGACCGCCAACTCAAGCACCGCTGAACAGGGCAAGCACCGCTGCACAGGGCAAGGACCACCAACTCAAGCACCGCTGAACAGGGCAAGCACCGCTGAACAGGGCAAGTACCGCCAACTCAAGCACCGCTGAACAGGGCAAGGACCACCAACTCAAGCACCGCTGAACAGGGCAAGCACCGCTGAACAGGGCAAGGACCGCCAACTCAAGCACCGCTGAACAAGGCAAGCACCGCTGCAGAGGGCAAGGACCGCCAACTCAAGCACCGCTGAACAGGGCAAGGACTGCTGAACAGGGCAAGGACCTCCAACTCAAGCACCGCTGAACAGGGCAAGGACCGCCAACTCAAGCACCGCTGAACAGGGCAAGCACCGCTGAACAGGTCAAGGACCACCAACTCAAGCACCGCTGATCAGGGCAAGCACCGCTGAACAGGGCAAGGACCGCCAACTCAAGCACCGCTGAACAGGGCAACCACCGCTGCACAGGGCAAGGACCGCCAACTCAAGCACCGCTGAACAGGGCAAGCACCGCTGAACAGGGCAAGGACCGCCAACTCAAGCACCGCTGAACAGGGCAAGGACCGCTGAACAGGACAAGGACCGCCAACTCAAGCCCCGCTGAACAGGGCATGCACAGCTGAACAGGGCAAGGACCGCCAACTCAAGCACCGCTGAACAGGGCAAGGACCGCTGAACAGGCAAGGACCGCCAACTCAAGCACCTCTGAACAGGGCAAGGACCGCTGAACAGGGCAAGGACCGCCAACTCAAGCACCGCTGAACAGGGCAAGGACCGCCAACTCAAGCACAGCTGAACAGGGCAAGCACCGCTGCACAGGGCAAGGACCGCTGAACAGGGCAAGGACCGCTGAACAGGGCAAGTACCGCTGAACAGGGCAAGGACCGCCAACTCAAGCACCGCTGAACAGGGCAAGGACCGCCAACTCAAGCACCGCTGAACAGGGCAAGCACCGCTGCACAGGGCAAGGACCGCCAACTCAAGCACCGCTGAACAGGGCAAGCACCGCTGCACAGGGCAAGGACCGCCAACTCAAGCACCGTTGAACAGGGCAAGGACCGCTGAACAGGGCAAGGACCGCCAACTCAAGCACCGCTGAACAGGGCAAGCACCGCTGAACAGGGCAAGGACCGCCAACTCAAACACTGCTGAACAGGGCAAGGACCGCTGAACAGGGCAAGGACCGCCAACTCAAGCACCGCTGAACAGGGCAAGGACCGCCAACTCAAGCACCGCTGAACAGGGCAAGCACCGCTGAACAGGGCAAGGACCGCCAACTCAAGCACCGCTGAGCAGGGCAAGCACTGCTGCACAGGGAAAGGACCGCCAACTCAAGCACCGCTAAACAGGGCAAGCACCCCTGAACAGGTCAAGGACCACCAACTCAAGCACCGCTGAACAGGGCAAGCACCGCTGAACAGGGCAAGGACCGCCAACTCAAGCACCGCTGAACAGGGCAAGCACCGCCTAACAGGGCAAGGACCGCCAACTCAAGCACCGCTGAACAGGGCAAGCACCGCTGAACATAGCAAGGACCGCCAACTCAAGCACCGCTGAACAGGGCAAGGACCGCCAACTCAAGCACCGCTGAACAGGGCAAGCACCGCTGAACAGGACAAGGACCGCCAACTCAAGCACCGCTGAACAGGGCAAGCACCGCTGCACAGGGCAAGGACCGCCAACTCAAGGACCGCTGAACAGGGCAAGGACCGCTGAACAGGGCAAGGGCCGCCAACTCAAGCACCGCTGAACAGGGCAAGGACCGCCAACTCAAGTACCGCTGAACAGGGCAAGCACCGCTGAACAGGTCAAGGACCGCCAACTCAAGCACCGCTGAACAGGGCAAGCACCGCTGAACAGGTCAAGGACCGCCAACTCAAGCACCGCTGAACAGGGCAAGCACCGCTGAACAGGGCAAGGACCTCCAACTCAAGCACCGCTGAACAGGGCAAGCAGCGCTGCACAGGGCAAGCACCGCTAACTCAAGCACCGCTGAACAGGGCAAGCACTGCTGAACAGGGCAAGGACCGCCAACTCAAGCACCGCTGAACAGGGCAAGGACCGCTGAACAGGGAAAGGACCGCCAACTCAAGCACCGCTGAACAGGGCAAGGACCGCCAACTCAAGCAACTCTGAACAGGGCAAGGACCGCTGAACAGGCAAGGACCGCCAACTCAAGCACCGCTGAACAGGGCAAGGACCGCTGAACAGGGCAAGGACCGCCAACTCAAGCACCGCTGAACAGGGCAAGGACCGCCAACTCAAGCACCGCTGAACAGGGCAAGCACCGCTGAACAGGGCAAGGACCGCCAACTCAAGCACCGCTGAACAGGGCAAGCACCGCTGCACAGGGCAAGGACCGCCAACTCAAGCACCGCTGAACAGGGCAAACACCGCTGCACAGGGCAAGGACCACCAACTCAAGCACCGCTGAACAGGGCAAGGACCGCTAAACAGGGCAAGGACCGCCAACTCAAGCACCGCTGAACAGAGCAAGGACCGCCAACTCAAGCACCGCTGAACAGGGCAAGGACCGCTGAACAGGCAAGGACCGCCAACTCAAGCACCGCTGAACAGGGCAAGGACCGCTGAACAGGGCAAGGACCGCAAACTCAAGCACCGCTGAACAGGGCAAGGACCGCCAACTCAAGCACCGCTGAACAGGGCAAGCACCGCTGCACAGGGCAAGGACCGCCAACTCAAGCACCGCTGAACAGGGCAAGCACCGCTGCACAGGGCAAGGACCGCCAACTCAAGCACCGCTGAACAGGGCAAGCACCGCTGCACAGGGCAAGGACCGCCAACTCAAGCACCGCTGAACAGGGCAAGGACCACCAACTCAAGCACCGCTGAACAGGGCAAGCACCGCTGAACAGGGCAAGGACCGCCAACTCAAGCACCGCTGAACAAGGCAAGCACCGCTGCAGAGGGCAAGGACCGCCAACTCAAGCACCGCTGAACAGGGCAAGGACTGCTGAACAGGGCAAGGACCTCCAACTCAAGCACCGCTGAACAGGGCAAGGACCGCCAACTCAAGCACCGCTGAACAGGGCAAGCACCGCTGAACAGGTCAAGGACCACCAACTCAAGCACCGCTGATCAGGGCAAGCACCGCTGAACAGGGCAAGGACCGCCAACTCAAGCACCGCTGAACAGGGCAACCACCGCTGCACAGGGCAAGGACCGCCAACTCAAGCACCGCTGAACAGGGCAAGCACCGCTGAACAGGGCAAGGACCGCCAACTCAAGCACCGCTGAACAGGGCAAGGACCGCTGAACAGGACAAGGACCGCCAACTCAAGCCCCGCTGAACAGGGCATGCACAGCTGAACAGGGCAAGGACCGCCAACTCAAGCACCGCTGAACAGGGCAAGGACCGCTGAACAGGCAAGGACCGCCAACTCAAGCACCTCTGAACAGGGCAAGGACCGCTGAACAGGGCAAGGACCGCCAACTCAAGCACCGCTGAACAGGGCAAGGACCGCCAACTCAAGCACAGCTGAACAGGGCAAGCACCGCTGCACAGGGCAAGGACCGCTGAACAGGGCAAGGACCGCTGAACAGGGCAAGTACCGCTGAACAGGGCAAGGACCGCCAACTCAAGCACCGCTGAACAGGGCAAGGACCGCCAACTCAAGCACCGCTGAACAGGGCAAGCACCGCTGCACAGGGCAAGGACCGCCAACTCAAGCACCGCTGAACAGGGCAAGCACCGCTGCACAGGGCAAGGACCGCCAACTCAAGCACCGTTGAACAGGGCAAGGACCGCTGAACAGGGCAAGGACCGCCAACTCAAGCACCGCTGAACAGGGCAAGCACCGCTGAACAGGGCAAGGACCGCCAACTCAAACACTGCTGAACAGGGCAAGGACCGCTGAACAGGGCAAGGACCGCCAACTCAAGCACCGCTGAACAGGGCAAGGACCGCCAACTCAAGCACCGCTGAACAGGGCAAGCACCGCTGAACAGGGCAAGGACCGCCAACTCAAGCACCGCTGAGCAGGGCAAGCACTGCTGCACAGGGAAAGGACCGCCAACTCAAGCACCGCTAAACAGGGCAAGCACCCCTGAACAGGTCAAGGACCACCAACTCAAGCACCGCTGAACAGGGCAAGGACCGCCAACTCAAGCACCGCTGAACAGGGCAAGCACCGCCTAACAGGGCAAGGACCGCCAACTCAAGCACCGCTGAACAGGGCAAGCACCGCTGAACATAGCAAGGACCGCCAACTCAAGCACCGCTGAACAGGGCAAGGACCGCCAACTCAAGCACCGCTGAACAGGGCAAGCACCGCTGAACAGGACAAGGACCGCCAACTCAAGCACCGCTGAACAGGGCAAGCACCGCTGCACAGGGCAAGGACCGCCAACTCAAGGACCGCTGAACAGGGCAAGGACCGCTGAACAGGGCAAGGGCCGCCAACTCAAGCACCGCTGAACAGGGCAAGGACCGCCAACTCAAGTACCGCTGAACAGGGCAAGCACCGCTGAACAGGTCAAGGACCGCCAACTCAAGCACCGCTGAACAGGGCAAGCACCGCTGAACAGGGCAAGGACCGCCAACTCAAGCACTGCTGAACAGGGCAAGCACCGCTGCACAGGGCAAGCACCGCTAACTCAAGCACCGCTGAACAGGGCAAGCACTGATGAACAGGGCAAGGACCGCCAACTCAAGCCTCGCTGAACAGGGCAAGGACCGCTGAACAGGGCAAGGACCGCCAACTCAAGCACCGCTGAACAGGGCAAGGACCGCCAACTCAAGCACCGCTGAACAGGGCAAGCACCGCTGCACAAGGCAAGGACCGCCAACTCAAGCACCGCTGAACAGGGCAAGCACCGCTGCACAGGGCAAGGACCGCCAACTCAAGCACCGCTGAACAGGGCAAGCACCGCTGCACAGGGCAAGGACCACCAACTCAAGCACCGCTGAACAGGGCAAGGACCGCTGAACAGGGCAAGGACTGCCAACTCAAGCACCGCTGAACAGAGCAAGGACCGCCAACTCAAGCACCGCTGAACAGGGCAAGCACCGCTGAACAGGGCAAGGACCGCCAACTCAAGCACCGCTGAACAGGGCAAGGACCGCTGAACAGGGCAAGGACCGCCAACTCGAGCACCGCTGAACAGGGCAAGGACCGCCAACTCAAGCACCGCTGAACAGGGCAAGCACCGCTGAACAGGGCAAGGACCGCCAACTCAAGCACCGCTGAACAGGGCAAGCACTGCTGCACAGGGAAAGGACCGCCAACTCAAGCACCGCTGAACAGGGCAAGCACCCCTGAACAGGGCAAGGACCGCCAACTCAAGCACCGCTGAACAGGGCAAGGACCGCCAACTCAAGCACCGCTGAACAGGGCAAGCACCGCTGAACAGGGCAAGGACCGCCAACTCAAGCACCGCTGCACAGGGCAAGCACCGCTGCACAGGGCAAGGACTGCTGAACAGGGCAAGGACTGCTGAACAGGGCAAGGACCTCCAACTCAAGCACCGCTGAACAGGGCAAGGACCGCCAACTCAAGCACCGCTGAACAGGGCAAGCACCGCTGAACAGGTCAAGGACCGCCAACTCAAGCACCGCTGAACAGGGCAAGCACCGCTGAACAGGGCAAGGACCGCCAACTCAAGCACCGCTGAACAGGGCAAGCACCGCTGCACAGGGCAAGGACCGCCAACTCAAGCACCGCTGAACAGGGCAAGCACCGCTGAACAGGGCAAGGACCGCCAACTCAAGCACCGCTGAACAGGGCAAGGACCGCTGAACAGGACAAGGACCGCCAACTCAAGCCCCGCTGAACCTGGCAAGCACAGCTGAACAGGGCAAGGACCGCCAACTCAAGCACCGCTGAACAGGGCAAGGACCGCTGAACAGGCAAGGACCGCCAACTCAAGCACCTCTGAACAGGGCAAGGACCGCTGAACAGGGCAAGGACCGCCAACTCAAGCACCGCTGAACAGGGCAAGGACCGCCAATTCAAGCACCGCTGAACAGGGCAAGCACCGCTGCACAGGGCAAGGAACGCCAACTCAAGCACTGCTGAACAGGGCAAGCACCGCTGCACGGGGCAAGGACTGCCAACTCAAGCACCGCTGAACAGGGCAAGCACCGCTGCACAGGGCAAGGACCGCCAACTCAAGCACCGCTGAACAGGGCAAGGACCGCTGAACAGGGCAAGGACCGCCAACTCAAGCACCGCTGAACAGGGCAAGCACCGCTGCACAGGGCAAGGACCGCCAACTCAAGCACCGCTGAACAGGCCAAGGACCGCTGAACAGGGCAAGGACCGCCAACTCAAGCACCGCTGAACAGGGCAAGGACCGCCAACTCAAGCACCGCTGAACAGGGCAAGCACCGCTGAACAGGGCAGGGACCGCCAACTCGAACACCGCTGAACAGGGCAAGGACCGCCAACTCAAGCATCGCTGAACAGGGCAAGCACCGCTGCACAGGGCAAGGACCGCCAACTCAAGCACCGCTGAACAGGCAAGGACCGCTGAACAGGGCAAGGACCGCCAACTCAAGCACCGCTGAACAGGGCAAGGACCGCTGAACAGGGCAAGGACCGGGCAAGCACCGCTGAACAGGGCAAGGACCGCCAACTCAAGCACCGCTGAACAGGGCAAGCACCGCTGCACAGGGCAAGGACTGCCAACTCAAGCACCGCTGAACAGGGCAAGCACCGCTGAACAGGGCAAGGACCGCCAACTCAAGCACCGCTGAACAGGGCAAGCACCGCTGCACAGGGCAAGGACCGCCAACTCAAGCACCGCTGAACAGGGCAAGCACCGCTGAACAGGGCAAGGACCGCCAACTCAAGCACCGCTGAACAGGGCAAGGACCGCAGAACAGGACAAGGACCGCCAACTCAAGCCCCGCTGAACAGGGCAAGCACAGCTGAACAGGGCAAGGACCGCCAACTCAAGCACTGCTGAACAGGGCAAGGACCGCTGAACAGGGCAAGGACCGCCAACTCAAGCACCGCTGAACAGGGCAAGGACCGCTGAACAGGACAAGGACCGCCAACTCAAGCCCCGCTGAACAGGGCAAGCACAGCTGAACAGGGCAAGGACCGCCAACTCAAGCACCGCTGAACAGGGCAAGCACCGCTGAACAGGTCAAGGACCGCCAACTCAAGCACCGCTGAACAGGGCAAGCACCGCTGAACAGGGCAAGGACCGCCAACTCAAGCACCGCTGAACAGGGCAAGCACCGCTGCACAGGGCAAGGACCGCCAACTCAAGCACCGCTGAACAGGGCAAGCACCGCTGAACAGGGCAAGGACCGCCAACTCAAGCACCGCTGAACAGGGCAAGGACCGCTGAACAGGACAAGGACTGCCAACTCAAGCCCAGCTGAACAGGGCAAGCACAGCTGAACAGGGCAAGGACCGCCAACTCAAGCACCGCTGAACAGGGCAAGGACCGCTGAACAGGCAAGGACCGCCAACTCAAGCACCTCTGAACAGGGCAAGGACCGCTGAACAGGGCAAGGACCGCCAACTCAAGCACCGCTGAACAGGGCAAGGACCGCCAACTCAAGCACCGCTGAACAGGCCAAGCACCGCTGCACAGGGCAAGGACCGCCAACTCAAGCACCGCTGAACAGGGCAAGCACCGCTGGACAGGGCAAGGAGCGCCAACTCAAGCACCGCTGAACAGGGCAAGCACCGCCTAACAGGGCAAGGACCGCCAACTCAAGCCCCGCTGAACAGGGCAAGCACCGCTGCACAGGGAAAGGACCGCCAACTCAAGCACCGCTGAACAGGGCAAGCACCGCTGAACATGGCAAGGACCGCCAACTCAAGCACCGCTGAACAGGGCAAGGACCGCTGAACAGGACAAGGACCGCCAACTCAAGCCCTGCTGAACAGGGCAAGCACAGCTGAACAGGGCAAGGACCGCCAACTCAAGCACCGCTGAACAGGGCAAGGACCGCTGAACAGGCAAGGACCGCCAACTCAAGCACCTCTGAACAGGGCAAGGACCGCTGAACAGGGCAAGGACTGCCAACTCAAGCACCGCTGAACAGGGCAAGGACCGCCAACTCAAGCACCGCTGAACAGGGCAAGCACCGCTGCACAGGGCAAGGACCGCCAACTCAAGCACCGCTGAACAGGGCAAGCACCGCTGCACAGGGCAAGGACCGCCAACTCAAGCACCGCTGAACAGGGCAAGGACCGCTGCACAGGGCATGGACCGCCAACTCATGCACCGTTGAACAGGGCAAGGACCGCTGCACAGGGCAAGGACCGCCAACTCAAGCACCGCTGAACAGGGCAAGCACCGCTACACAGGGCAAGGACCGCCAACTCAAGCACCGCTGAACAGGGCAAGGACCGCTGCACAGGGCATGGACCGCCAACTCATGCACCGTTGAACAGGGCAAGGACCGCTGAACAGGGCAAGGACCGCCAACTCAAGCACCGCTGAACAGGGCAAGCACCGCTGAACAGGGCAAGGACCGCCAACTCAAACACTGCTGAACAGGGCAAGGACCGCTGAACAGGGCAAGGACCGCCAACTCAAGCACCGCTGAACTTGGCAAGGACCGCCAACTCAAGCACCGCTGAACAGGGCAAGCACCGCTGAACAGGGCAAGGACCGCCAACTCAAGCACCGCTGAGCAGGGCAAGCACTGCTGCACAGGGAAAGGACCGCCAACTCAAGTACCGCTGAACAGGGCAAGCACCCCTGAACAGTTCAAGGACCACCAACTCAAGCACCGCTGAACAGGGCAAGCACCGCTGAACAGGGCAAGGACCGCCAACTCAAGCACCGCTGAACAGGACAAGCACCGCCTAACAGGGCAAGGACCGCCAACTCAAGCACCGCTGAACAGGCCAAGCACCGCTGCACAGGGAAAGGACCGCCAACTCAAGCACCGCTGAACAGGGCAAGCACCGCTGAACAGGGCAAGGACCGCCAACTCAAGCACCGCTGAACAGGGCAAGGACTGCTGAACAGGGCAAGGACCGCCAACTCAAGCACCGCTGAACAGGGCAAGGACCGCCAACTCAAGCACCGCTGAACAGGGAAAGGACCGCTGAACAGGCAAGGACCGCCAACTCAAGCACCGCTGAACAGGGCAAGGACCGCCAACTCAAGCACCGCTGAACAGGGCAAGCACCGCTGCACAGGGCAAGGACCGCCAACTCAAGCACCGCTGAACAGGGCAAGCACCGCTGAACAGGGCAAGGACCGCCAACTCAAGCACCGCTGAGCAGGGCAAGCACTGCTGCACAGGGAAAGGACCGCCAACTCAAGCACCGCTGAACAGGGCAAGCACCCCTGAACAGGTCAAGGACCACCAACTCAAGCACCGCTGAACAGGGCAAGCACCGCTGAACAGGGCAAGGACCGCCAACTCAAGCACCGCTGAACAGGGCAAGCACCGCTGAACAGGGCAAGGACCGCCAACTCAAGCACCGCTGAACAGGGCAAGCACCGCCTAACAGGGCAAGGACCGCCAACTCAAGCCCCGCTGAACAGGGCAAGCACCGCTGCACAGGGAAAGGACCGCCAACTCAAGCACCGCTGAACAGGGCAAGCACCGCTGAACATGGCAAGGACCGCCAACTCAAGCACCGCTGAACAGGGCAAGGACCGCTGAACAGGACAAGGACCGCCAACTCAAGCCCTGCTGAACAGGGCAAGCACAGCTGAACAGGGCAAGGACCGCCAACTCAAGCACCGCTGAACAGGGCAAGGACCGCTGAACAGGGCAAGGATCGCCAACTCAAGCACCGCTGAACAGGGCAAGGACCGCCAACTCAAGCACCGCTGAACAGGGCAAGGACCGCTGAACAGGCAAGGACCGCCAACTCAAGCACCGCTGAACAGGGCAAGGACCGCTGAACAGGGCAAGGACAGCCAACTCAAGCACCGCTGAACAGGGCAAGGACCGCAAACTCAAGCACCGCTGAACAGGGCAAGCACCGCTGCACAGGGCAAGGACCGCCAACTCAAGCACCGCTGAACAGGGCAAGCACCGCTGCACAGGGCAAGGACCGCCAACTCAAGCACCGCTGAACAGGGCAAGCACCGCTGCACAGGGCAAGGACCACCAACTCAAGCACCGCTGAACAGGGCAAGGACCGCTGAACAGGGCAAGGACCGCCAACTCAAGCAACGCTGAACAGGGCAAGGACCGCCAACTCAAGCACCGCTGAACAGGGCAAGGACCGCCAACTCAAGCACCGCTGAACAGGGCAAGGACCGCTGAACAGGGCAAGGACCACCAACTCAAGCACCGCTGAACAGGGCAAGCACCGCCTAACAGGGCAAGGACCGCCAACTCAAGCACCGCTGAACAGGGCAAGCACCGCTGCACAGGGACAGGACCGCCAACTCAAGCACCGCTGAACAGGGCAAGCACCGCTGAACATGGCAAGGACCACCAACTCAAGCACCGCTGAACAGGGCAAGGACCGCCAACTCAAGCACCGTTGAACAGGACAAGGACCGCCAACTCAAGCACCGCTGAACAGGGCAAGCACCGCTGCACAGGGCAAGGACCGCCAACTCAAGGACCGCTGAACAGGGCAAGGACCGCTGAACAGGGCAAGGACCGCCAACTCAAGCTCCGCTGAACAGGGCAAGGACCGCCAACTCAAGTACCGCTGAACAGGGCAAGCACCGCTGAACAGGTCAAGGACCGCCAACTCAAGCACCGCTGAACATTGCAAGCACCGCTGAACAGGGCAAGGACTGCCAACTCAAGCACCGCTGCACAGGGCAAGCACCGCTGCACAGGGCAAGCACCGCTAACTCAAGCACGGCTGAACAGGGCAAGCACTGCTGAACAGGGCAAGGACCGCCAACTCAAGCACCGCTGAACAGGGCAAGGACCGCTGAACAGGGCAAGGACCGCCAACTCAAGCACCGCTGAACAGGGCAAGGACCGCCAACTCAAGCACCGCTGAACAGGGCAAGGACCGCTGAACAGGCAAGGACCGCCAACTCAAGCACCGCTGAACAGGGCAAGGACCGCTGAACAGGGCAAGGACCGCCAACTCAAGCACCGCTGAACAGGGCAAGGACCGCCATCTCAAGCACCGCTGAACAGGGCAAGCACCGCTGCACAGGGCAAGGACCGCCAACTCAAGCACCGCTGAACAGGGCAAGCACCGCTGCACAGGGCAAGGACCGCCAACTCAAGCACCGCTGAACAGGGCAAGCACCGCTGCACAGGGCAAGGACCACCAACTCAAGCACCGCTGAACAGGGCAAGGACCACTGAACAGGGCAAGGACTGCCAACTCAAGCACCGCTGAACAGAGCAAGGACCGCCAACTCAAGCACCGCTGAACAGGGCAAGCACCGCTGAACAGGGCAAGGACCGCCAACTCAAGCACCGCTGAACAGGGCAAGGACCGCTGAACAGGGCAAGGACCGCCAACTCGAGCACCGCTGAACAGGGCAAGGACCGCCAACTCAAGCACCGCTGAACAGGGCAAGGACCGCCAACTCAAGCACCGCTGAACAGGGCAAGCACTGCTGCACAGGGAAAGGACCACCAACTCAAGCACCGCTGAACAGGGCAAGCACCCCTGAACAGGGCAAGGACCGCCAACTCAAGCACCGCTGAACAGGGCAAGGACCGCCAACTCAAGCACCGCTGAACAGGGCAAGCACCGCTGAACATGGCAAGGACCGCCAACTCAAGCACTGCTGAACGGGGCAAGGACCGCCAACTCAAGCACCGCTGAACAGGGCAAGCACCGCTGAACAGGACAAGGACCGCCAACTCAAGCACCGCTGAACAGGGCAAGCACCGCTGCACAGGGCAAGGACCGCCAACTCAAGGATCGCTGAACAGGGCAAGGACCGCTGAACAGGGCAAGGACCGCCAACTCAAGCACCGCTGAACAGGGCAAGGACCGCCAACTCAAGTACCGCTGAACAGGGCAAGCCTCGCTGAACAGGTCAAGGACCGCCAACTCAAGCACCGCTGAACAGGGCAAGAACCGCTGCACAGGGCAAGCACCGCTAACTCAAGCACAGCTGAACAGGACAAGCACTGCTGAACAGGGCAAGGACCGCCAACTCAAGCACCGCTGAACAGGGCAAGGACCGCTGAACAGGGCAAGGACCGCCAACTCAAGCACCGCTGAACAAGGCAAGGACCGCCAACTCAAGCACCGCTGAACAGGGCAAGGACCGCTGAACAGGCAAGGACCGCTGCACAGGGCAAGGACCGCCAACTCAAGCACCGCTGAACAGGGCAAGCACCGCTGCACAGGGCAATGACCGCCAACTCAAGCACCGCTGAACAGGGCAAGCACTGCTGCACAGGGCAAGGACCACCAACTCAAGCACCGCTGAACAGGACAAGGACCGCTGAACAGGGCAAGGACTGCCAACTCAAGCACCGCTGAACAGAGCAAGGACCGCCAACACAAGCACCGCTGAACAGGGCAAGCACCGCTGAACAGGGCAAGGACCGCCAACTCAAGCACCGCTGAACAGGGCAAGGACCGCTGAACAGGGCAAGGACCGCCAACTCGAGCACCGCTGAACAGGGCAAGGACCGCCAACTCAAGCACCGCTGAACAGGGCAAGCACCGCTGAACAGGGCAAGGACCGCCAACTCAAGCACCGCTGAACAGGGCAAGCACTGCTGCACAGGGAAAGGACCTCCAACTCAAGCACCGCTGAACAGGGCAAGCACCCCTGAACAGGGCAAGGACCGCCAACTCAAGCACCGCTGAACAGGGCAAGGACCGCCAACTCAAGCACCGCTGAACAGGGCAAGCACCGCTGAACAGGGCAAGCACCGCCAACTCAAGCACCGCTGAACAGGGCAAGCACCGCTCCACAGGGCAAGGACCGCTGCACAGGGCAAGGACCGCCAACTCAAGCACCGCTGAACAGGGCAAGGACTGCTGAACAGGGCAAGGACCTCCAACTCAAGCACCGCTGAACAGGGCAAGGACCGCCAACTCAAGCACCGCTGAACAGGGCAAGCACCGCTGAACAGGGCAAGGACCGCCAACTCAAACACTGCTGAACAGGGCAAGGACCGCTGAACAGGGCAAGGACCGCCAACTCAAGCACCGCTGAACAGGGCAAGGACCGCCAACTCAAGCACCGCTGAACAGGGCAAGCACCGCTGAACAGGGCAAGGACCGCCAACTCAAGCACCGCTGAGCAGGGCAAGCACTGCTGCACAGGGAAAGGACCGCCAACTCAAGCACCGCTGAACAGGGCAAGCACCCGTGAACAGGTCAAGGACCACCAACTCAAGCACCGCTGAACAGGGCAAGCACCGCTGAACAGGGCAAGAACCGCCAACTCAAGCACCGCTGAACAGGGCAAGCACCGCCGAACAGGGCAAGGACCGCCAACTCGAACACCGCTGAACAGGGCAAGCACCGCTGCACAGGGAAAGGACCGCCAACTCAAGCACCGCTGAACAGAGCAAGCACCGCTGAACATGGCAAGGACCGCCAACTCAAGCACCGCTGAACAGGGCAAGGACCGCCAACTCAAGCACCGCTGAACAGGGCAAGCACCGCTGAACAGGACAAGGACCGCCAACTCAAGCACCGCTGAACAGGGCAAGCACCGCTGCACAGGGCAAGGACCGCCAACTCAAGGACCGCTGAACAGGGCAAGGACCGCTGAACAGGGCAAGGACCGCCAACTCAAGCACCGCTGAACAGGGCAAGGACCGCCAACTCAAGTACCGCTGAACAGGGCAAGCACCGCTGAACAGGTCAAGGACCGCCAACTCAAGCACCGCTGAACAGGGCAAGGACCTCCAACTCAAGCACCGCTGAACAGGGCAAGCACCGCTGCACAGGGCAAGCACCGCTAACTCAAGCACCGCTGAACAGGGCAAGCACTGCTGAACAGGGCAAGGACCGCCAACTCAAGCACCGCTGAACAGGGCAAGGACCGCTGAACAGGGAAAGGACCGCCAACTCAAGCACCGCTGAACAGGGCAAGGACCGCCAACTCAAGCACCGCTGAACAGGGCAAGGACCGCTGAACAGGCAAGGACCGCCAACTCAAGCACCGCTGAACAGGGCAAGGACCGCTGAACAGGGCAAGGACCGCCAACTCAAGCACCGCTGAACAGGGCAAGCACCGCTGCACAGGGCAAGCACTGCTAACTCAAGCACCGCTGAACAGGGCAAGCACTGCTGAACAGGGCAAGGACCACCAACTCAAGCCTCGCTGAACAGGGCAAGGACCGCTGAACAGGGCAAGGACCGCCAACTCAAGCACCGCTGAACAGGGCAAGGACCGCCAACTCAAGCACCGCTGAACAGGGCAAGGACCGCTGAACAGGCAAGGACCGCCAACTCAAGCACCGCTGAACAGGGCAAGGACCGCTGAACAGGGCAAGGACCGCCAACTCAAGCACCGCTGAACAGGGCAAGGACCGCCAACTCAAGCACCGCTGAACAGGGCAAGCACCGCTGCACAAGGCAAGGACCGCCAACTCAAGCACCGCTGAACAGGGCAAGCACCGCTGCACAGGGCAAGGACCGCCAACTCAAGCACCTCTGAACAGGGCAAGCACTGCTGCACAGGGAAAGGACCTCCAACTCAAGCACCGCTGAACAGGGCAAGCACCCCTGAACAGGGCAAGGACTGCCAACTCAAGCACCGCTGAACAGGGCAAGGACCGCCATCTCAAGCACCGCTGAACAGGGCAAGCACCGCTGAACAGGGCAAGGACCGCCAACTCAAGCACCGCTGAACAGGGCAAGCACCGCTCCACAGGGCAAGGACCGCTGCACAGGGCAAGGACCGCCAACTCAAGCACCGCTGAACAGGGCAAGGACTGCTGAACAGGGCAAGGACCTCCAACTCAAGCACCGCTGAACAGGGCAAGGACCGCCAACTCAAGCACCGCTGAACAGGGCAAGCACCGCTGAACAGGGCAAGGACCGCCAACTCAAACACTGCTGAACAGGGCAAGGACCGCTGAACAGGGCAAGGACCGCCAACTCAAGCACCGCTGAACAGGGCAAGGACCGCCAACTCAAGCACCGCTGAACAGGGCAAGCACCGCTGAACAGGGCAAGGACCGCCAACTCAAGCACCGCTGAGCAGGGCAAGCACTGCTGCACAGGGAAAGGACCGCCAACTCAAGCACCGCTGAACAGGGCAAGCACCCCTGAACAGGTCAAGGACCACCAACTCAAGCACCGCTGAACAGGGCAAGCACCGCTGAACAGGGCAAGAACCGCCAACTCAAGCACCGCTGAACAGGGCAAGCACCGCCGAACAGGGCAAGGACCGCCAACTCAAGCACCGCTGAACAGGGCAAGCACCGCTGCACAGGGAAAGGACCGCCAACTCAAGCACCGCTGAACAGGGCAAGCACCGCTGAACATGGCAAGGACCGCCAACTCAAGCACCGCTGAACAGGGCAAGGACCGCCAACTCAAGCACCGCTGAACAGGGCAAGCACCGCTGAACAGGACAAAGACCGCCAACTCAAGCACCGCTGAACAGGGCAAGCACCGCTGCACAGGGCAAGGACCGCCAACTCAAGGACCGCTGAACAGGGCAAGGACCGCTGAACAGGGCAAGGACCGCCAACTCAAGCACCGCTGAACAGGGCAAGGACCGCCAACTCAAGTACCGCTGAACAGGGCAAGCACCACTGAACAGGTCAAGGACCGCCAACTCAAGCACCGCTGAACAGGGCAAGGACCTCCAACTCAAGCACCGCTGAACAGGGCAAGCACCGCTGCACAGGGCAAGCACCGCTAACTCAAGCACCGCTGAACAGGGCAAGCACTGCTGAACAGGGCAAGGACCGCCAACTCAAGCACCGCTGAACAGGGCAAGGACCGCTGAACAGGGAAAGGACCGCCAACTCAAGCACCGCTGAACAGGGCAAGGACCGCCAACTCAAGCACCGCTGAACAGGGCAAGGACCGCTGAACAGGCAAGGACCGCCAACTCAAGCACCACTGAACAGGGCAAGGACCGCTGAACAGGGCAAGGACCGGGCAAGCACCGCTGAACAGGGCAAGGACCGCCAACTCAAGCACCGCTGAACAGGGCAAGGACCGCCAACTCAAGCACCGCTGAACAGTACAAGGACCGCCAACTCAAACACTGCTGAACAGGGCAAGGACCGCTGAACAGGGCAAGGACCGCCAACTCAAGCACCGCTGAACAGGGCAAGGACCGCCAACTCAAGCACCGCTGAACAGGGCAAGCACCGCTGAACAGGGCAAGGACCGCCAACTCAAGCACCGCTGAGCAGGGCAAGTACTGCTGCACAGGGAAAGGACCGCCAACTCAAGCACCGCTGATCAGGGCAAGCACCCCTGAACAGGTCAAGGACCACCAACTCAAGCACCGCTGAACAGGGCAAGCACCGCTGAACAGGGCAAGAACCGCCAACTCAAGCACCGCTGAACAGGGCAAGCACCGCCGAACAGGGCAAGGACCGCCAACTCAAGCACCGCTGAACAGGGCAAGCACCGCTGCACAGGGAAAGGACCGCCAACTCAAGCACCGCTGAACAGGGCAAGCACCGCTGAACATGGCAAGGACCGCCAACTCAAGCACCGCTGAACAGGGCAAGGACCGCCAACTCAAGCACCGCTGAACAGGGCAAGGACTTCTGAACAGGACAAGGACCGCCAACTCAAGCACCGCTGAACAGGGCAAGCACCGCTGCACAGGGCAAGGACCGCCAACTCAAGGACCGCTGAACAGGGCAAGGACCGCTGAACAGGGCAAGGTCCGCCAACTCAAGCACCGCTGAACAGGGCAAGGACCGCCAACTCAAGTACCGCTGAACAGGGCAAGCACCGCTGAACAGGTCAAGGACCGCCAACTCAAGCACCGCTGAACAGGGCAAGCACCGCTGAACAGGGCAAGGACCTCCAACTCAAGCACCGCTGAACAGGGCAAGCAGCGCTGCACAGGGCAAGCACCGCTAACTCAAGCACCGCTGAACAGGGCAAGCACTGCTGAACAGGGCAAGGACCGCCAACTCAAGCACCGCTGAACAGGGCAAGGACCGCTGAACAGGGAAAGGACCGCCAACTCAAGCACCGCTGAACAGGGCAAGGACCGCCAACTCAAGCAACTCTGAACAGGGCAAGGACCGCTGAACAGGCAAGGACCGCCAACTCAAGCACCGCTGAACAGGGCAAGGACCGCTGAACAGGGCAAGGACCGCCAACTCAAGCACCGCTGAACAGGGCAAGGACCGCCAACTCAAGCACCGCTGAACAGGGCAAGCACCGCTGAACAGGGCAAGGACCGCCAACTCAAGCACCGCTGAACAGGGCAAGCACCGCTGCACAGGGCAAGGACCGCCAACTCAAGCACCGCTGAACAGGGCAAACACCGCTGCACAGGGCAAGGACCACCAACTCAAGCACCGCTGAACAGGGCAAGGACCGCTAAACAGGGCAAGGACCGCCAACTCAAGCACCGCTGAACAGAGCAAGGACCGCCAACTCAAGCACCGCTGAACAGGGCAAGGACCGCTGAACAGGCAAGGACCGCCAACTCAAGCACCGCTGAACAGGGCAAGGACCGCTGAACAGGGCAAGGACCGCAAACTCAAGCACCGCTGAACAGGGCAAGGACCGCCAACTCAAGCACCGCTGAACAGGGCAAGCACCGCTGCACAGGGCAAGGACCGCCAACTCAAGCACCGCTGAACAGGGCAAGCACCGCTGCACAGGGCAAGGACCGCCAACTCAAGCACCGCTGAACAGGGCAAGCACCGCTGCACAGGGCAAGGACCACCAACTCAAGCACCGCTGAACAGGGCAAGCACCGCTGAACAGGGCAAGTACCGCCAACTCAAGCACCGCTGAACAGGGCAAGGACCACCAACTCAAGCACCGCTGAACAGGGCAAGCACCGCTGAACAGGGCAAGGACCGCCAACTCAAGCACCGCTGAACAAGGCAAGCACCGCTGCAGAGGGCAAGGACCGCCAACTCAAGCACCGCTGAACAGGGCAAGGACTGCTGAACAGGGCAAGGACCTCCAACTCAAGCACCGCTGAACAGGGCAAGGACCGCCAACTCAAGCACCGCTGAACAGGGCAAGCACCGCTGAACAGGTCAAGGACCACCAACTCAAGCACCGCTGATCAGGGCAAGCACCGCTGAACAGGGCAAGGACCGCCAACTCAAGCACCGCTGAACAGGGCAACCACCGCTGCACAGGGCAAGGACCGCCAACTCAAGCACCGCTGAACAGGGCAAGCACCGCTGAACAGGGCAAGGACCGCCAACTCAAGCACCGCTGAACAGGGCAAGGACCGCTGAACAGGACAAGGACCGCCAACTCAAGCCCCGCTGAACAGGGCAAGCACAGCTGAACAGGGCAAGGACCGCCAACTCAAGCACCGCTGAACAGGGCAAGGACCGCTGAACAGGCAAGGACCGCCAACTCAAGCACCTCTGAACAGGGCAAGGACCGCTGAACAGGGCAAGGACCGCCAACTCAAGCACCGCTGAACAGGGCAAGGACCGCCAACTCAAGCACAGCTGAACAGGGCAAGCACCGCTGCACAGGGCAAGGACCGCTGAACAGGGCAAGGACCGCTGAACAGGGCAAGTACCGCTGAACAGGGCAAGGACCGCCAACTCAAGCACCGCTGAACAGGGCAAGGACCGCCAACTCAAGCACCGCTGAACAGGGCAAGCACCGCTGCACAGGGCAAGGACCGCCAACTCAAGCACCGCTGAACAGGGCAAGCACCGCTGCACAGGGCAAGGACCGCCAACTCAAGCACCGTTGAACAGGGCAAGGACCGCTGAACAGGGCAAGGACCGCCAACTCAAGCACCGCTGAACAGGGCAAGCACCGCTGAACAGGGCAAGGACCGCCAACTCAAACACTGCTGAACAGGGCAAGGACCGCTGAACAGGGCAAGGACCGCCAACTCAAGCACCGCTGAACAGGGCAAGGACCGCCAACTCAAGCACCGCTGAACAGGGCAAGCACCGCTGAACAGGGAAGGACCGCCAACTCAAGCACCGCTGAGCAGGGCAAGCACTGCTGCACAGGGAAAGGACCGCCAACTCAAGCACCGCTAAACAGGGCAAGCACCCCTGAACAGGTCAAGGACCACCAACTCAAGCACCGCTGAACAGGGCAAGCACCGCTGAACAGGGCAAGGACCGCCAACTCAAGCACCGCTGAACAGGGCAAGCACCGCCTAACAGGGCAAGGACCGCCAACTCAAGCACCGCTGAACAGGGCAAGCACCGCTGAACATAGCAAGGACCGCCAACTCAAGCACCGCTGAACAGGGCAAGGACCGCCAACTCAAGCACCGCTGAACAGGGCAAGCACCGCTGAACAGGACAAGGACCGCCAACTCAAGCACCGCTGAACAGGGCAAGCACCGCTGCACAGGGCAAGGACCGCCAACTCAAGGACCGCTGAACAGGGCAAGGACCGCTGAACAGGGCAAGGGCCGCCAACTCAAGCACCGCTGAACAGGGCAAGGACCGCCAACTCAAGTACCGCTGAACAGGGCAAGCACCGCTGAACAGGTCAAGGACCGCCAACTCAAGCACCGCTGAACAGGGCAAGCACCGCTGAACAGGGCAAGGACCGCCAACTCAAGCACTGCTGAACAGGGCAAGCACCGCTGCACAGGGCAAGCACCGCTAACTCAAGCACCGCTGAACAGGGCAAGCACTGATGAACAGGGCAAGGACCGCCAACTCAAGCCTCGCTGAACAGGGCAAGGACCGCTGAACAGGGCAAGGACCGCCAACTCAAGCACCGCTGAACAGGGCAAGGACCGCCAACTCAAGCACCGCTGAACAGGGCAAGCACCGCTGCACAAGGCAAGGACCGCCAACTCAAGCACCGCTGAACAGGGCAAGCACCGCTGCACAGGGCAAGGACCGCCAACTCAAGCACCGCTGAACAGGGCAAGCACCGCTGCACAGGGCAAGGACCACCAACTCAAGCACCGCTGAACAGGGCAAGGACCGCTGAACAGGGCAAGGACTGCCAACTCAAGCACCGCTGAACAGAGCAAGGACCGCCAACTCAAGCACCGCTGAACAGGGCAAGCACCGCTGAACAGGGCAAGGACCGCCAACTCAAGCACCGCTGAACAGGGCAAGGACCGCTGAACAGGGCAAGGACCGCCAACTCGAGCACCGCTGAACAGGGCAAGGACCGCCAACTCAAGCACCGCTGAACAGGGCAAGCACCGCTGAACAGGGCAAGGACCGCCAACTCAAGCACCGCTGAACAGGGCAAGCACTGCTGCACAGGGAAAGGACCGCCAACTCAAGCACCGCTGAACAGGGCAAGCACCCCTGAACAGGGCAAGGACCGCCAACTCAAGCACCGCTGAACAGGGCAAGGACCGCCAACTCAAGCACCGCTGAACAGGGCAAGCACCGCTGAACAGGGCAAGGACCGCCAACTCAAGCACCGCTGCACAGGGCAAGCACCGCTGCACAGGGCAAGGACTGCTGAACAGGGCAAGGACTGCTGAACAGGGCAAGGACCTCCAACTCAAGCACCGCTGAACAGGGCAAGGACCGCCAACTCAAGCACCGCTGAACAGGGCAAGCACCGCTGAACAGGTCAAGGACCGCCAACTCAAGCACCGCTGAACAGGGCAAGCACCGCTGAACAGGGCAAGGACCGCCAACTCAAGCACCGCTGAACAGGGCAAGCACCGCTGCACAGGGCAAGGACCGCCAACTCAAGCACCGCTGAACAGGGCAAGCACCGCTGAACAGGGCAAGGACCGCCAACTCAAGCACCGCTGAACAGGGCAAGGACCGCTGAACAGGACAAGGACCGCCAACTCAAGCCCCGCTGAACCTGGCAAGCACAGCTGAACAGGGCAAGGACCGCCAACTCAAGCACCGCTGAACAGGGCAAGGACCGCTGAACAGGCAAGGACCGCCAACTCAAGCACCTCTGAACAGGGCAAGGACCGCTGAACAGGGCAAGGACCGCCAACTCAAGCACCGCTGAACAGGGCAAGGACCGCCAATTCAAGCACCGCTGAACAGGGCAAGCACCGCTGCACAGGGCAAGGAACGCCAACTCAAGCACTGCTGAACAGGGCAAGCACCGCTGCACGGGGCAAGGACTGCCAACTCAAGCACCGCTGAACAGGGCAAGCACCGCTGCACAGGGCAAGGACCGCCAACTCAAGCACCGCTGAACAGGGCAAGGACCGCTGAACAGGGCAAGGACCGCCAACTCAAGCACCGCTGAACAGGGCAAGCACCGCTGCACAGGGCAAGGACCGCCAACTCAAGCACCGCTGAACAGGCCAAGGACCGCTGAACAGGGCAAGGACCGCCAACTCAAGCACCGCTGAACAGGGCAAGGACCGCCAACTCAAGCACCGCTGAACAGGGCAAGCACCGCTGAACAGGGCAGGGACCGCCAACTCGAACACCGCTGAACAGGGCAAGGACCGCCAACTCAAGCATCGCTGAACAGGGCAAGCACCGCTGCACAGGGCAAGGACCGCCAACTCAAGCACCGCTGAACAGGCAAGGACCGCTGAACAGGGCAAGGACCGCCAACTCAAGCACCGCTGAACAGGGCAAGGACCGCTGAACAGGGCAAGGACCGGGCAAGCACCGCTGAACAGGGCAAGGACCGCCAACTCAAGCACCGCTGAACAGGGCAAGCACCGCTGCACAGGGCAAGGACTGCCAACTCAAGCACCGCTGAACAGGGCAAGCACCGCTGAACAGGGCAAGGACCGCCAACTCAAGCACCGCTGAACAGGGCAAGCACCGCTGCACAGGGCAAGGACCGCCAACTCAAGCACCGCTGAACAGGGCAAGCACCGCTGAACAGGGCAAGGACCGCCAACTCAAGCACCGCTGAACAGGGCAAGGACCGCAGAACAGGACAAGGACCGCCAACTCAAGCACCGCTGAACAGGGCAAGCACAGCTGAACAGGGCAAGGACCGCCAACTCAAGCACTGCTGAACAGGGCAAGGACCGCTGAACAGGGCAAGGACCGCCAACTCAAGCACCGCTGAACAGGGCAAGGACCGCTGAACAGGACAAGGACCGCCAACTCAAGCCCCGCTGAACAGGGCAAGCACAGCTGAACAGGGCAAGGACCGCCAACTCAAGCACCGCTGAACAGGGCAAGCACCGCTGAACAGGGCAAGGACCGCCAACTCAAGCACCGCTGAACAGGGCAAGCACCGCTGAACAGGGCAAGGACCGCCAACTCAAGCACCGCTGAACAGGGCAAGCACCGCTGCACAGGGCAAGGACCGCCAACTCAAGCACCGCTGAACAGGGCAAGCACCGCTGAACAGGGCAAGGACCGCCAACTCAAGCACCGCTTAACAGGGCAAGGACCGCTGAACAGGACAAGGACTGCCAACTCAAGCCCAGCTGAACAGGGCAAGCACAGCTGAACAGGGCAAGGACCGCCAACTCAAGCACCGCTGAACAGGGCAAGGACCGCTGAACAGGCAAGGACCGCCAACTCAAGCACCTCTGAACAGGGCAAGGACCGCTGAACAGGGCAAGGACCGCCAACTCAAGCACCGCTGAACAGGGCAAGGACCGCCAACTCAAGCACCGCTGAACAGGCCAAGCACCGCTGCACAGGGCAAGGAACGCCAACTCAAGAACCGCTGAACAAGGCAAGCACCGCTGCACAGGGCAAGGACTGCCAACTCAAGCACCGCTGAACAGGGCAAGCACCGCTGCACAGGGCAAGGACCGCCAACTCAAGCACCGCTGAACAGGGCAAGGACCGCTGAACAGGGCAAGGACTACCAACTCAAGCACCGCTGAACAGGGCAAGCACCGCAGCACAGGGCAAGTACCGCCAACTCAAGCACCGCTGAACAGGGCAAGGACCGCCAACTCAAGCACCGCTGAACAGGGCAAGCACTGCTGAACAGGGCAGGGACCGCTAACTCGAACACCGCTGAACAGGGCAAGGACCGCCAACTCAAGCAGCGCTGAACAGGGCAAGCACCGCTGCACAGGGCAAGGACCGCCAACTCAAGCACCGCTGAACAGGCAAGGACCGCTGAACAGGGCAAGGACCGCTGAACAGGGCAAGGACCGCCAACTCAAGCACCACTGAACAGGGCAAGAACCGCCAACTCAAGCACCGCTGAACAAGGCAAGCACCGCTGAACAGGGCAAGGACCGCCAACTCAAGCACCGCTGAACAGGGCAAGGACCGCCAACTCAAGCACCGCTGTACAGGGCAAGGACCGCCAACTCAAGCACCGTTGAACAGGGCAAGCACCGCTGCACAGGGCAAAGACTGCCAACTCAAGCACCGCTGAACAGGGCAAGGACCGCTGAACAGGGCAAGTACCACCAACTCAAGCAACGCTGAACAGGGCAAGGACCGCCAACTGAAGTACCGCTGAACAGGGCAAGCACCACTGAACAGGGCAAGGACCGCCAACTGAAGCACCGCTGAACAGGGCAAGCACTGCTGAACAGGGCAAGGCCCACCAACTCAAGCACCGCTGCACAGGGCAAGGACCGCTAACTCAAGCAACGCTGAACAGGGCAAGCACCGCTGAACAGGGCAAGGACCGCCAACTCAAGCACTGCTGAACAGCGCAAGGACCGCTGAACAGGGCAAGGACCGCCAACTCAAGCACCGCTGAACAGGGCAAGGACCGCCAACTCAAGCACCACTGAACAGGGCAAGCACCGCTGAACAGGGCAAGGACCGCCAACTCAAGCACCGCTGAACAGGGCAAGCACCGCTGAATAGGGCAAGGACCACCAACTCAAGCACCGCTGAACAGGACAAGGATCGCCAACTCAAGCACCGCTGAACAGGGCAAGCACCGCTGCACAGGGCAAGGACCGCCAACTCCAGCACCGCTGAATAGGGCAAGCACCGCTGAACAGGGCAAGGACCGCCAACTCAAGCATCGCTAGCCCATGAGCGGCAGGGGCACTGACGCAACTGGGACCGTCACGGGGTGAGTGATGCACTCTGGGCACCAGTCCCCCTCCAGAACCAGTGGATTATCACATCCACTACCTCAGTCCTTGGCAGGATGAAGCACTCTGGGCACCAGTCCCCCTCCAGAACCAGTGGATTATCACATCCACTACCCCAGTCCTTGGCAGGATGAAGCACTCTGGGCACAAAGCCCCCTCCGGAACCAGTGGAGAGATGCATCCACTTCCTCAGTCCTTGGCAGGTTGAAGCACTCTGGGCACAAAGCCCCCGCCAGAACCAGTGGAGATTCACATCCACTACCCCAGTCCTTGGCAGGATGAAGCACTCTGGGCACAATGCCCCCTCCAGAACCAGTGGAGAGATGCATCCACTTCCTCAGTCCTTGGCAGGTTGAAGCACTCTGGGCACAAAGCCCCCTCCAGAAACAGTGGAGACTCACATCCACTACCTCAGTCAGCTGGCAGGATGAAGACTCTGGGCACAATGCCCTCTCCAGAACCATTGGGGAAAAACATCCACTACCCTAGTCCTTGGCAGGATGAAGCACTCTGGGCACAATGCCCCCTCCAGAACCAGTGGAGAAAGACGTCCACTACCCCAGTCCTTGGCAGGATGAAGCACTCGGGGCACAATTCCCCCTCCAGAACCAGTGGAGATTCACATCCACTACCTCAGTCCTTGGCAGGATGAAGCACTCTGGGCACAAAGCCCCCTCCAGAAACCAGTGGAGAATGTTATCCACTTGAGAGACTGTGGCTTTGCATTCCCCAGGATGCAGCAGTGGGCAACCCACCCACTTGTGAGACTTGAGAGACTGTGGCTTTGCACTCCCCAGGATGCAGCAGTGGGCAACTCACCCACTGTAGAGACTTGAGAAACTGTGGCTTTGCACTCCCCAGGATGCAGCAGTGGGCAACCCACCCACTTGTGAGACTTGAGAGACTGTGGCTTTGCACTCCCCAGGATGCAGCAGTGGGCAACCCACTTTAGAGACTTGAGAGACTGTGGCTTTGCACTCCCAGGATGTAGCAGTGGGCAACCCACCCACTTGTGAGACTTGAGAGACTGTGGCTTTGCACTCCCCAGGATGCAGCAGTGGGCAACCCACCCACTGTAGAGACTTGAGAGACTGTGGCTTTGCACTCCCAGGATGTAGCAGTGGGCAACCCACCCACTTGTGAGACTTGAGAGACTGTGGCTTTGCATTCCCCAGGATGCAGCAGTGGGCAACCCACCCACTTTAGAGACTTGAGAGACTGTGGCTTTGCACTCCCCAGGATGCAGCAGTGGGCAACCTACCCACTTGTGAGACTTGAGAGACTGTGGCTTTGCACTCCCCAGGATGCAGCAGTGGGCAACCCACCCACTGTATAGACTTGAGAGACTGTGGCTTTGCACTCCCCAGGATGCAGCAGTGGGCAACCCACCCACTGTATAGACTTGAGAGACTGTGGCTTTGCACTCCCTAGGATGCAGCAGTGGGCAACCCACCCACTGTAGAGACTTGAGAGACTGTGGCTTTGCACTCCCCAGGATACATCAATTGGCATGGTGCCCCCTCGTGGATCTGGCGTTGTGCACTCATCCGGCTGAGGTGCCCACCCTTCCCTTCCCCCTGAGGTGTCTGTTGTATTTCTATCTGATGCCCCTGCAGTGTTCTCTCTGTTTTGATCCGGTATCGTGTGTGGGCCTCGTCCATGCATTTTGGGCCCAGCGGTCCACTGACTATGAATGGTGCAATACCTGGACTACTAATCTTGGTGTATATTTTGTTAACAGTGTATATATGTATATTTTTGCTTACTGAATTTTTATATATTACAATGGTTACACTCATTTCGTTTTGTCTTTGCATTCTTCCGGGGGGGTTGGGTGGTGTAACTATAATGTATAGATATGCATTAGTGTGTGGGTTGTAGTGGGTGAGGGTGGGGGTGGGGGTGGGGGTGTTGCGTGTGTGTGTCTTTGTTTTTTCCCTCCCCCCTCCCCTGTGTCGTAGGTGCAGTACTCACCGTGCTCTTCGCCGCCGGCGTTGGTGCTCCTGGTACAGGAGCAGGAAGACTATCGCAGGGAGGATTTGGAGTTCCAGGTCCATGGTGTCCTCCTTCCTCGTGGAGTTTGTAGAGGTGAGTGTTTTCCCTTAGAAATTCCTATTTCCACCGTGTTTGTATCCGCGGTGTATCTGCCCCGGAAAAGGTGGCGGATTGGCCTGTCATAATAGTGTGGGCGGGATATTGTCCTCCGCCTGTCTGTTGGCGGTGACCGCCAAGCTGTTTGTTTGTACCGCCGTGGCAGTCGGATGTTAAAGTGGCTGTCTTTGTTGGCGGTTTCCACCACGGTCGTAATTCCCCAAAAAATTCCGCCGGCCTGTTGGCGGTCTTACCGCCGCTTTAACACCGTCCACCAGGGTTGTAATGACCACCTTTGTAATTGCAGAGTGGGGCCACAGACGCTTGCAAGACCCCTTCTCTGACACAAACTGTAATACAGACTGTGCTGGCGCAATATAGGGCCAGCACAATCCTGTGTGGGTGTTACCTCATTTGGATGAGGGCTTGGCTCCATGCAAATGAGGAAAACACTTGGCCTCTGCACTTGCTGCATTTTGCATATGGATGGAGAGACAAAGAGGATACCAGAAGGTTCACTGACAGTCTTCCACATAGGGATGCTGCATTATCAGAAGATGCCATCTGAAAGGGGTAAAAGGAGCCCTATGGACCCTCCAAACATTTCCACAGTAGGTGGGTGTAGTTACTCACTGCGCCTGCCTGCAGGAGGGATCTCTGGCCCGCGTTAAAAAGAAGGTTGGGTGCCACCTCTACTGTGAAAGACTAAGAGGTTGCTTCATGCAGGCGCTGTGCCTTTCATTAATGCACTGCCCCCAGGGCAGGTTCACGACTGCCCTGAAGCAGCACATTATCTGTAAAAGTGCTTCCTGTCCCTGTTCACATCCTGTGCACCTAATAAAAGGTGCACTAATGCTCAACAAGGACAGTGTGCTCTTTACAGCTTCTCTACAGGATAGTGAATTGACCTGCTGAACTGGCATCCAGGAACCTAAGAGCATCAAAAACTAAGGGCCTCAGTCACGAGCCCTTTGTGCCACCGCTGCATCTTTTTTTTTTGATGCAGCAGTGGTGCTAGCAGTGCAGTCCATTGCTCCAGATTTAGAAACTGACACATTGGGCCCAATACGTTAGTTTGTAAAGCTCTGCGTCAGATTATACATGCACCAGGTATTATGTATGCAGGGTAGACGTTTCCAGGCAAAAGCAATGCAGAACTGATGCAGTGAAATTTATAACATTTCACTGCATCATTCTGCAACTTCACTGCATCAGAATTCTACCACCTGCTCAGGGCAGGCATAAAATTGACGCAGGGCTTTTTCCAATGGGAGTCTTATCGCGATCCTGGAGTAGCATAATTTTTTCGACGCTACTCAAGCAATGTGTGAGTTTAGAGCCAATAGATGCGTCAGAATTTCTGGCACATCTATGAAAACGTGTGCTATGGTACTATGTATTATAAATACAGCGTATCCATGGCGTTGTTAGGAGACCTTAGGAAAGTGCAAGATATCTGATGCATTAATGCCAAAGTGTCATATTCTTTTAAATGCGGTCCTAAGAATTTAATCCTAGTGGCGATTGTTAGGTTCTAAATCCATGAACAAATACGAACTACAAAAAAACCTTTCCATGAACATTAAAAGTAGTCCTTGGAGGCTAGATAAAAAAAAATGACAGCAGAGGCTGGATTCCATGTATTGGTGAATGAAGCAGATTTTGTTTAGCATGGCATCAAAAAGGCTTCTTAGCACTAGGAACCAGCACTCCGAAATAGATGGACTCAGGTCAGAATGCACAAGATAAGCAGTTGAGTTTTAATGTTTTTCCTGAAAACCAAATGGTTAGTTTGACCACTGAAATTAGGAGGTTTCACAGTTTTGGAATTAGATAGGAGATGGTACACTCATTAGACCTAGTGTCATAACGGACAGAAACCTTGAAAAGATTTGCTGAAGTGGGCCAAAGGTGATGCGAACGTGTGTACGTAGCCAGGAGTGACTTAAGTTACTTGAGGAAAAAATGGTCTTATGACAAATTTAAATAGCTCTTTTAGGTATGGGAAACCAATAAAACTTTATCAAATGATTGGAAATGTCTCCATGCATGAACCTCTGGTTGATACTTGATGCTGTATTCTGCATCACACAGTATATTTAGAAAGGCTCAGATATAAAGAATTATTACAGCTCAGATGGGATAGTCTGGATGTTTGAATCACCAGTTTCCTACAATTACCAGGAAACAAAGGGAGAATGTCCTTACACAATTTAAGATGCAGTATGAACTGGATGTGAGTTTGTTCACCTCTGGTGTAAGATAAAGAGAGGCTAGGTACCAAGCCCATACCTACAGTTCACGGAGAGCTGGGCCAGAAACTGGTTGGTCACCCATCCTAAGCACGTCAGCCTTGTCAGCATTGAGTTTAAGTATGTTGTACCTCATCCAGTTAGCAAATCGATAGGATTATAGCAGATTGAAAGTGAGTGCTGTGCAATGTTATCTCTTTGTTCAAACAAAGAAAGGTTGAGTGTGATTGGCATAGTCCTAACAGCCAAAACCAAAAGCCCCGATGAAGCGAGCAAGTGACACAAACAAGTACTATAAAACAAGCATTTGCAATGCAATAGGCCTCGCGTTTGTGAGAGTTAGAGCTATTGGCATTGTAAATGACAACATCTTTTACCCATGTGTTCCGGTTTGGAGTGGATTGGATGCATGTGGTGTGGAGTGGAATTATGTGTGCTGGACTGGAATTGTTAGTTGTGGAATTGTGTGTGGTGGAATTACGTGCTGTGTAAGGTATTTGTGTAGTGGAATTTTGTACATGGTGAATAGAAAGGGATGAGAGCTGCACTGAATGGTTAGAGAGGAAGACAGGGAGAGAGAGATAGGTAATTTGTGCATGAAGTGGTGAATGAACTCCAGATAGACGAGCATAAAGAGTGTGTAAGAATATAGAAAGAAGGGGAAAGCAGGGGTGGGCACCTTGAGGGGGGAAAGGAAGAGGTGGACCAGTGCACAAAGTGAGGTACAGGAAGGTAGAATGTGTGAGGAGGCAGTACAGAGAAACATTAGTGAGTCTGAGGGATAGATGAGAGGGGTAGTGCAAGATGAGAGTGGAGAGTGAGAGTGTGAAGGAGAGATAAGAGGAGCACTGGGTGTGTTGGGGAGAGATGACAGGGTTGGTGGAAGTGTGAGAGAGAGGTGGGTTGTATTGGAATTGTTTGTTGTGGAATTCTGTGGCGTGGAATGATGTGGAGTTGTGTAGTAGAAATATGTGGCATAGTGTGCTGTACAAATATATGGCTGGTAACTGAATGGTATTAAGTGTACTGTAATTATGTGGAGTGAGAATGTGTGTTATGTAGTTAATTATGTGGAATAGTATTGTGTGTTGTGGACTGGCATGTTGTGGAGTTGAATTCTGCAGTGTGCTATTAAATTTTGCGACATGATGTTGAATTGTGTGATGTGTATTAGAGGTATGGTGTGTAGTTGAAATATGTGGTTTGATCTGGAATTATGTGGTGTGTTTTGGAAATGTGTGGAGTTGAATTATGTAGTGTGAACTGTGTGGCATTGTGCAAAATTATGGGTATTGGAATAATGTGTTATAGTGTGGAGTGTATTTATGTGGACTGCCTGTATGTGGCACAGAGTACAATTAACTAGAGTTTGTGTGAGAAGATTGCCTGGTGTGTTGTGGGTGTCTATGCTACTTACACCTTATACTTGGTCCAGGGTTCCCCTATTAATGAAGTGTAGGCAGTGTGAAGCCAGGCTCTCTGGAGGTAGCTGTGGATGAGCAGCCAAGGCCTATTTAGGAGACATGCAAAACTCATGCAATACCACTATAGTCACAGAGCACCTACACACATAAAAGAAACACACAGTGTTACAAAAATAAAGGTACTTTATTTTAGTGACACAATCACCAAAAAGTACTAGGTAGGTAACCCTCTAATAGGAGGTAAGTAAACACACTAAATAGGAACACTAGTAATCAGAAATAGGCATAAAAAGCAATGGAAAACAGCACAATAGCAATAGACAACAGTGACCCTAGGGGGAGCCCAAACCATATACTACAAAATGGAATGCAAATGCAGGACCCCCACCCAGTTAAGTGGAATATGTGGAGTTGAGATGGAGGAACTTGCAACCCCAAAAGGAAAGTACCACAGTGCCCTCCAGCAACCAGAAAGAAAGGAGAAAGTTACTGATTTTTCTCCAAACAACCAAAAGGACTGAGAAGAACAATAATGCACCACCCAGACAAGACTGCAAAAAAACAGCAGTGGATCCTGAAGAAGGAAGACCTGAAAGAGAAGGCGACCCAGTGCAGAACTCATGGATGTGTCAGATGGTGGCAGGAGCCACTACCCACCTGTCTGTGGGTTGAGGATGTGGTCGATGGTAGGACAAAGACCGTCAGCAATGCAGCCCTGGAGCTGGTGAAGAGTTCCTAGAGGATGTAGTTGACGTCCCACACTGGATGGAAGAATGCAGTCTGTCTGTGGCGTGGAAAAGATACCAACAAGCCTTGGCAAAGGCAAGAGTCGCAGTAGACAAACAGTGGAGCTGCCGGGTACCAGCAAGCTCCAGGGGGACTCAGCCCACAGAGGGGAGTCCCAAGGGACCCTCAGCAATGCAGAGAGTCCACAGAAGACGAGGCAGCACCAACAAAAGACCCACTGGAAGAGGACCCAGGAGTCGCAGAGGGTCCCACGCTGCAGAAGAAGCACACAGAGGGCTGTGCGTCGCAGGGCAGAGTGGTGGAGGCTGGGGCTACACGGAGCCCAACGATCCCTTGGAGGAGATGCCAACAAGCCTTGGTAGCTGGAAGAGACCCGGGGCACAGGGGTACTGTCCTACGTGAAAAGGCAAGGGCTTACCTTCACCAAAGTTGGACAGCTGGCAGAGAGGACAAAGGTGACTACTTCAGACCACCACCCATGATGCAGGATCCACGCAGCAAAGGATGAGAGGAGAGCCACATGGCCGGTCATCATTGCTGTTGGTGCCTGCGGATGCAGGGGAGTGACTTCTTCGCTCCAAGGGCGATCCCTTCTTGTGCAGGCTGAAGACTTGCTGCCCTCAGAGGATGCACAGACAGGGAAATGTTGCAGTTGCTGAAAGGAGCTGGAGAAACAATGTTGCAGGGCAAAGTCGTCGTCGTTGCTGCAGATTGTAGGTTCCTGTGGTGTCCAGTTGCGGGACCAGGGACCAGAAGTAAACTGTGCAGAGGAGTCCTGCCCATTGAATCTGAGGATCTACCCAAGAGGGAGACCCTAAATAGCCCTGGAAGGGGGATTGGTCCCCTAGCCAGATGACCACCTATCAGGAGGTGGCTCTGGCGTCATCTTCCTGACCTGGCCACTCAGATGCTTCCAGAGGTCTCTGCCCACCTTAGATTCAAGATGGCTGAATCAATGAGCCCTCTGGAGGAGCTCTAGGCACCCCCCTTGGGTTGGTGATGGACAGGGAAGTGGTCACTCCCCTTTCCATTGTCCAGTTTCGCACCAGAGTAGGGGTTGGAGGTCCCTGAACTGATGCAGATTGGTTTATGCAAGGAGGGCACCAAATATGCCTTTCGAAGCATACCAGTGGCTTGGGGAGACTACCCCTCTCAAGCCATGTAACACCCATTTCGAAAGGGAGAGAGCACAATCACTGGGGTCCTGGTTATCAGGATCTCAGTGAACACAGTCAAAAACATATTGACAACAGGCAAAAGGTGGAGGTAACCATGCCAGGAAGAGAGTACTTTCCTAAAAGGTGTATTTATGTTGTACTGAGTACAGTATAATTATGTGGTGTGTAAATATGTTTCTCTGAGTGGTATTATGTGGAGTGTAATTATGCTGTGTGGTCCAGAATTGTTTTAGAAATGTGTAGAGTTATGTGGCATGGTGTGGAGTAGTATGTGGCATGGTGTGGAGTAATATATGGGATTTAATTATGTGGCAGTTTGCGAAGTTGAATTTATTTTGTGGAGTGTAATTATGTGTCTTGGATTTGAGTGGATATATGTGGAGTTTAAATATGTGGCGTAGAGTGTAGGTTGAAGTTTAATTATGTGTAGTGTAATTATCTTGAGTTGAATTGAGTTGAATTGTGTTGTGTGGAGTGTAGTTATATGATTTGGAGTGGAGTGGAATTATCTGGAGTTTATTTTATTGGTTTGTAATTATGTGGCTTGGAGTGGAATGATGTGGTGCGCAAGTGTGTGTAGTTGAATTCCGTGGCATGCTATTATGAGATGTGAAAATGTGCTGTGTGTAGTGGATGTATGTGGCATGGACCCAGGAGGGAAAATGAGCAAATCAGAGAGGGCGAAGAGATAGTGCTTGCTAAAGTGTTAGTTATCACAGGAGATATGACAGGTGCGAAGCTATTAGCCAATACATCTCTCTTAGTGGTGGGCCACATTGGGAGTTGTGCAAAGTCCTGAGATGCACACACCCGGCTGCTTCTGCAACTGATCCTTTCTTCCCCAGGTTATGTTGTGTCAGGAGTACGATGGTAGTTTGAATTACATTTTGCAAACAGTAGAAACATTGAGGGTGCAATGTTACTGCCTCACTTTGGTACTGGCCTCCTTTACTGCCTCAAAAAGCATAAATAAAATATCTGGGATTTGTTTAGCAATCCATCATTAAAGTGCAGTTTTTTTTTTTAAGTCCAAGAATGACTTTCCCCAAAACTGTTCTTACACTCCCCACGCATAACTGGAGCCTAATTAAATATGGACATATGCTGATGTATTGCAGAAACCAACAAACTGCATTACTTACATTTATAGATCACTTTGTTTCCCTTAAAAGGTCATTACAGTTGACAACTAACACGCTATTGTTTACATTTTGAGCCATGATGGGTAGGAGCTCACAGGAAAAAATGGTTTTCAGTTTTGTAAGGGGAAGAGGTTAACCCTAGCAAAAGGCCGAGTTACAAAATGTACAAACCTAGTGCCCTAAACTGCAATCTACAGGAGTGCAGACCATCTAAATCGCAGGAAGCAGTATATAATATGCCGTAGCATATCAGATCTTCTAATGTAAAGACGTACTTAAACTCACAGGGATTCTACCACCGGACAGTTAAATACCTTTATCAGGCTGCAGCAAATAATACATTAGTCATGTTTCAAAACATACTTTCACAAAAGCAACAAAAATGGCATTAGCAACAAAAATCACCAGAATGAAATCGGCACATACAGTAAGGCACAACAACTTTTATGACGGACTGCTAAGGAATTTTACAAATGAAAAAAGTTTACTGTGCTGGTCTGTCAACATGACAACCTCATTAAACAATCCCTCGCCATTTTTAACCAACATTCGGACATGGCAAACCCGAGTTATGATAGATATGTGCCAACTTGAACTGGGATACAGTCACTGTTGGACGAGTTGAACTGACCGTCAAGCCAGTCCCTCTATGGCCGGTGCCTTCGTGAGAGACAGTACTAGATGTTTTGCTTCGTAACGCAGGCTTGTGCGAGAGAAAGCATTAAACAGTCGGATACGGCTGCGAACACATTAGTCGTTCAGCGCACCACCTTCCAGTTCCTTAACAACACCCCCACGACTCACCCTTCGTCGGCCATTGTTGGGCGGCTGTCAGGAGGGGTTTCCTGATCGAATCTCAAAAATATTCGGTGCAAGCATAAACAGCTTCCCTGGCAAATACCTATAGGATGGCAGCCATGGATTATGGATTGTGACATAATATCAAAGGCCACAGTCAACATGGGTGTTGACTAACCATTGGTGGTGAGGAAAGAGGAGGAAAATAATGTAGTTAAACAGAAATAACCGCAGGAATCTGCCTTAAAAAGCAAAAACAAATATTGCCTTTGCTGTTGCATGGAGCATGCGCAGCACAGCTAAGTCTGGCTCGCTATAGAAAATAAAAAATAGGAATGCAGAGTTAGTAATTATACTCACAGTAAGTGCCTTTAAATTATGCCTAAAAGTGGTTCATTTCCGCATTATATTACTTTTATTGTGAGCGGTTGTGTCAAATGAATGGGACTCTAATGATCGGCTCACATAGGACTGCTCCGGCCAGACAGACAACATCCAAAGATGCAAAAAAAAAAGTCTGGGAACTGAGAGCAGCGATGGGAGCTCAATCAAAAATCTTTAAAATCCCCTAAAAAACTAGCATTTCAATGCAACGGTTCGCGCATTTGCTCGAGTTAGAGCTATTACCGTTGTAAACTCCTAACTGGACTTTTCCTGCCACACTAATGAAAAGAAAAAAAAACACAGTGCGATCGCGCTGGGGTTTACATAGCGTGATCGCGCTGTGTTTTTTTTCATTTGTGTGGCTGAAATCAGCGACCGGCACCGAATGAGCAGGAAACAATAAAAAAAAACAAGCATTTGGAATGCAATGCTCTCGTGTTTGCTCGAGTTAGAGCTCCTAGCTTTGTAAATTACTGAGTGGACTTTTCTTGCCACACAGACTGAAAATAAAGAGAGCGAGGGTGAGCTGGCCCTGGAAAAGCCCTCCTCTGCTGTTGGTTTATGTTTACAGAGGGAGCTAGTGGGGAGGAGGGACTGAACAAGCACCCACACTGTTGAGGTGAAACAGACAAATGCCAAAAAAAAGTCCCTTACAGAAGAGATAAACAGGAGACAGCGCAATTACACAGTACTTTATGATGCTCCCAAAGTGAAAAAAGGCAGGACAAAGAGGCAGAACTGACCACTAGCAAGCAAGGATTTTTGAAGGACACTGCAACTAACAAATCAAAACGCTGGAACTCACTCTATTGTATACTTTTGTATACAGCAGGCCGAGCGCTAACGTTTGACTTAAAAAGGCAGGACAAAGAGGTAGAACTGACCACTAGCAAGCAAGGATTTTTGAAGGACACTGCAACTAACAAATCAAAACGCTGGAACTCACTCTATTGTATACTTTAGTATACAGCAGGCCGAACGCTAACGCCCGACCTAAAGAGTGGAGCTAAGTGGTGGGGTTTGGGCACACCACTAGCAGTGGCGGCTGCTAACACATGAAAATGATGGGGTGCATATTTGACCTATTCACAGGCTCTGATAAAAACCAGCGGTGCCCTTAGGCTCAACGCAATAGTCCTCAATGGTGGTCTGATTTAAACAGTGTTTATAACAGGCCACGATTAAGAGCTCTGGAGTTGAGGCTGAAGGCACGGAGAGTTTCTCACAGTGACTGTTTTTAAATAAAAAAATAAAAAAGGTTTTACTTACCTCAGCATCTTGTCATCAGTCTGTGGCTCAAGCAGCTGCTCCCAGAGCTTCATCCAACTTCCCTCTACCAATCCAGACAGCAGGATGAGAGAAGAACCAGGCCTGGCTGGAGCGAGCTGGTTCAACACTCCTTCAGGCATCGGGAAACTGTGCCTACTCTCAACCCAGCTGTATAAGACAGCTCAGGTTGGAGTGTTTAAAGTGTGCATGTCAGGCTGGCTGTCTCCGGACAGCCAGCCAAAGTGACATGCGCACTGAACATTTGCCGTATTTCTCAGCAACGTGTAAGGCAGTGCTTCTTAATCTGCGGTACGCAAAGCTTACTCAGGGGGTCCTTGACTGCTTAGAAAATTAAATAATATTACTAGATTAAGAACGTGTATATGAATAAAGAGGCAAAATGTACAACTAAAAATTAAAAATAAATCTGTAAATGTCAATGACTTTGAATTTGGAAGCTAAAAATGAAGCTGGTATCCTCAGATTGATTATTGGAAGAAGTGTGAGTGCACCAAACAGAATACAGTATGGATGATGATGGCCGCAACTGAATTTTGAAAAGGGCCATCCTTCCCAATAAAATTAAAATTAAGATTTTTGTATTTTTGTTTGGGAATTAAATAAAACATTCCAGCATTTGTGTATTTTTTATGAATGCTTGTTTCTGTAGCTTTGTTTATTGTTTTTGAGATTCAAATCAATGAAAATGCTTAGGCTGGGGTCCTTGGCTTCCAATAATGATTCATTTGGGGTCTCCAGGTTCAGTAGTGATTAAATTGGGGGTCCACAGAAGTCAAAAGGTTAAGAACCACTGAGCTAAGGCCTATATGTTTGAAAGACCATTCCAAATTATTAATGGATATTATCATAATTATCAGTGCAAAAGTAGTAGTGATGGTACTACCAACTCAGCTCCCTCCACCATATTAACTGGCACAGTCATAAATAGGGTGTATGTTAGGAGACAGTAGTCCTATTGTACTAATCCCAGCTTTCTCATTTTATGCAATCCTGGGCCCATAACTTTACATCCCAGTGGCTATGTTGTCTGATCTTTCTAAAAGTTGAGTGTCTATAAACATGATGATGCTTAGACCTAACTAAAATGTTAATGCTTTGTGTGCTCTTTCTCAGTTTTAGAGATCTCTTGTGTCAGCCCCAGGCTTTATTTTTTATTAATTTAGTACTTGTTGCAACATAACCTCGACCAGTAGACAGGGCCACCGGCATTAAGGGCCTGATTTAGAACTTGGTGGAGGGGCATACTCTGACATGTCCTATGGAGGTTGCAATACAGCGGACAGGATATCTGTCATGTTTGTGACAGAGAATTCCATGTGCCAAGTTCTAAATCAGGCCCTAAGTGTTTTAATGGATTTGACGCACTTGCCACATATCCTACCATTTGATGTGTAATTTGCAGAGTTTAACAAAAAAAATTTATAGGCCAAGCAATTCAAGGTTATTAAAAATGATGCACACTGGATACAACTTTGAAAAAACAAAAAATACCTTGATACTCGAAATAGTAACCTCAGTTTGTAAAACAGTGATTAAAGGCCTCATTATGAGGCTGGCGGTCTTGAGTCTGCCAGCCTCGCATTGGTGGTCAGGACCGCCGCTTCTGTGGCAGTCCAACCGCTACAATAAGACCATGGCGGTCAGACCACCAGGGGTCCGCCGTCTCCCCTGGGATCAGTGATCCTGACGGGTTGACGGCATGTGGAGGTCGCAATCTGCCAGGGCAGTGCTGCATGCAGCTCTGCCCTATGGATTACGACCTCATTCTCTGCCAGCCTTTTTATGGCGGTTTCACCACCATGAAAAGGCTGGAGGGGAACAGGTGCAGGGGCCACAAGGGAGCACTAGGGCCACGCCTGCCCAGCATGATCCCAATGTTCACTGTCTTCGCAGACAGTGAACATTGCAAGGGTTCTGGTGCACCCTTCGGGCGACAGCATTAGCGCAGGCTCATTACGGAGACAATGCTGCCGTCTGTTTTCCCCTTGGCTGAAGGGCAGAAACCGAGGTTTCCACCTGTCAGCCTAAGGGGAAACACCTAATAGGTCCGGCGGAGTGATCGCCACTAGGGAGCGGCCACCCTGTCAGGAGTTTGGCATACAGTCTTTCCTGTCCACCAAACTCAAAATGAGGCCCTAAATCTTTTCTTCTTGGACCCCCCAGATTTTTTGCCATTTTCTATACCCTATTTCTGCGAGTACTGGACCTCTGTGTCATGTGCACTCGCCCTAAAATTATACTGTTAAAATTGGGCTCACCCAACTGCACTATTTAACTCTCTTGTAGGACCATGGTCTCTAGTGTGTATTTACATCACCCACATTGAGCACAAAAATTCATATCTTCTTGAAGCACCACTGTGCTGTGGCTGGCTGTAGTTCAAGCACTGCAGTGACACATGGAAAGGAAAATTGCCTTTGCCATGTAAGAAAATCTATTTTATATAATAATAGTCACTCCTAAAGTGTACCGTGTAAGCCCACTAGGCAGCATGACTAATATATAAAAAAGTGGCACACCACATATATGTAATGAGTGCCCTCCCAGTGACTGAAGGCCTGAAAGCTGAATTCTCTATGTATGTTTAGGCTGCATTCTATGGGAACAGGTCTGGGTATAAGTAAAAGTATTATTTCTCCTTGGGAAAATAACAACAAAATCAATCAGTTATGTTCCACTTAATTTTAAAATCTAATTTAATAGAGAAATCAGATTTTTATACCTTTAGGGGAAAAGTAACAATAAAAGCGTACTTTGGCTTTGAACTAGTGTTGCCAATGATCTCACATCTGGAGGCTCAATGCAAATTTGTGGTTAGCGTTAGCAACCCTGCTCCGCAGGCGTCAATAGCTTGGACTAAGGAATCAGGTAGGAAGGGATGTTGTCAGCTGTCCATTTAACAAAGATTAGCCACCTGGAATGATGATAGGAGAAGCTGGCAGAACAAAGGGATGACTTAACACTACCTTTTTTGAGTTGGAAATGTCAAAAGGAGCTAACAAGGTATTCATTACCAGGGTGCTTCTAGACCTACAGGCACCAACCACAGTAGAATGGAAAAGCCATTTATATCCTACCAGATGGGAGATAACTTCATCTAAATAGAATAATGGTTTTAGAGAAAGCGAGAGACCCTCCTGGCAGAAGAACAGTTCAGCTATCTTAGATTTAGTGCTTCTGGGAATTTTTACATTAAAGAGGAGATTAATTCCTGCAAAAGGATGCGGACATAAATAGAAAAAGAATATGCAATCACTGGCTACTGAACAGGTGTTAGACCTGACACGCTGAGGTAGTGTTTTCCCAAACTTTTTTGATTTTCTCGTAGGTTTTGCTGATTTTCTCTTAGAGGCCTTAGGGTTCTGGGTACTTTCCCACTGTAAGGACAGTGTGAAAGTATGTGCGCCATTCCTACATATGTCACCTGTGTGTGCACAGTTGCATCTGTGTGTTCTTAAATATGTTTACGCCCTGTCACAGCTGGCCTGTGGGTGCGCACCTGCACCTGTGGAGTTCTTAAACATGTATCCACTCTGCCAATGCAGGCTTATGGATACCCAAGGGCACATATGCCCAGGGAGTGAAGAATACCCATGTGTGTTCTCACTAAATATGAGAGCTGCTTTGCACATAGGTCAACATGGGGGAAGTTTACAATTACTCCTAGATGCAATAGTAGATTGCAGTGGAGCAGCCTCATAATGTTTCCTATCATTAGATTCGTCCTGACAAACCCCTTCCTATGGTTAAGGTGGATTTGTCAATAATAATGTAGAAACACCACTTCCAGAAAGTGGGCATTTCTATGCTCTTAAAAGCTTTTGTGTGCCTTTTTAAAGTCATCTCTAGTCCACACTGGAGGCTGGGGGAGCAAATCTGTGCATTCCCGAGCTATAGCTATAAACCTTGAGCACACAACTGGAAGATCAGACCTCTGCCATTTCAGGGCCTGGCTAGATAGATTGGAGGGAGAGGTTTTGACACTTAGCCTCTTTTCTTCCTCTCTCTTTTTTCCTGATTCAGCGAGATCTCACGACAACTCGCATTGCCCCGCGGCTTTTTGTTTCTAATTGGGACGAGTTGCCTGCTTTTAAAAACGAAAGGTGGTCTCCCAAAAAAAGTCTACTGGTGCCGCTGCGAGCTGAAGAGTAGAGGATCTTTGTTAATGATGAGGTAATGTATTTTCAAGGACAGGAAGTGATTGTTATGAGAACTGGAAAGAATTTCGCCTATCTGGACTTGCATGAAGTCTTTTTTAAATATGGGGAGGTCGTTCAAGGTCCTTTTAAAAGCAGAGGAAAGGTGCTTTTACAGCAAGCGTTATATGTGCCAATGGTGTGTGAGCCAACATATTGATTTCGGGTTTTTGGATGTGGCATTATGTAGTATGTATAAGTCGGTATGTGAAGCCATAGATTGTTCTATAGGTCGCATTATGATTTAAATGATAGATCGCGTTCTGCCGCATCATGTCATAAAATCCCTTTGAATTGAGTATGTACAGTTTGGTATGTGAAGCTATAAATTGTTCTAGAGGTCTTATTATTTTAGAAATGATAGACCGCGTTTGGCTGCACCATGTAAAAAAAATATATTTTTGATTTGAGTCCCTTTGTGGCGCTTTCCCTCTTCTTCTGTAGAGCTTTGATGAATAAAAGTAATGGAGAAGATGCCCTGGGTTAAACTTTGTCATAAAATCTACCACCCTTAGTGAAGCGGAAGGCAATTTCCCATAGCGGTATGTCTGTGTATTAGTATACATCTTTTATAATAAAATGATAGTTGGACTTTGTTTATTGACTGTTCGGAAATGGAGAGTGGTAGTTTCATGTATCTGATTTTTCTTTTTGCAAGGAGTATTGGTTGAACCGGTATTGGAACCAGAAAGTCTGATATTTTCCAACTGCTTTTGGATTTTACTCATACCTTCGCCTTGGTTGCAGGAATATATTTCCAGTGAAGTGCATGTTTATATCGTTTGGTCACTGGGTGAGTGCATGTCTTTTTCTTTTGAGCACTTTTTTCTATTTCTTTTTCTTTTTTATTGACTTATACTTTTATTCCCAATTTTCACGTTTATTCTTGGTGAAAGTGGTCACACGGGTGTGGTTACTGGTGGCTCACCTTATCTCAAGACCATATTTTTGCTGAATTAATATATCTATTCATTGCTGTACTTTTTTATCAGGTCATTGATGTTTGGGAAGGATCACTAAATCGATGAAGCCTGCAATTTCTTTATCATAAAATACCTAAGGCACTGCCCTGATGAAGGTGGCCTCTCAGATGAGAGGACTACCGCCGAAACGCGCGTAGGCTTGGTTCCTACTTTTGCTGATGTAGAGAAATTATATTTTTGTGATTATTAGACTAGATTAAGTTACAATCGCTGATTGAAATAACAGGATTATGCTATTTTGAGTACTGTCAGGGTTATTGCTCATAGAGGAAATACTTATATGCATCTATAATTAAACATACTTTTGAGGTTTTTTAGATTTATGTATTAATTGTTGTGTCATCACTATTATATTGTCTTGTCTTGTCTTGTCTTGTATGGCACTTTGTCCCTGTGAGTTATTTGTGTACCTGTATTCATTTTATTGAATTGTTTTTCAATATTTATGTATGATTTAGGCTTATATTTGTTTTCTTCCCTATGTCATATCTGTATATCCATATAATCAAGATATGTCTGTTTTGTTGTACATACACACTTAATAAATATCATTCTCTGAATTTATTGTTATAAAAATTCTTGTGTTTTGTATTTGTTTGATAATATTGAACATTGGTTGTAGCTCATGCTCTTTTTGCTTGTACTTAGCCTCTTGGGGCCAGATCATGGCCCAACTAAAGATTAAGATTTGCATTCCACGGCCCCATGCCAGACCGGACTGAAATTTAGGGGAGACATCTGAGGTTCAAAGGGGAACCCTCTGAACCTTCCCCGACGTCAAAGGCACACTATTGTATAGCTGCTGGTGCCACAATGCAGCAAATTATAGATACGGTTGTGGGGATGCAGGACTGGAGATATTGGACTGTGTGATGCACACTGCCAGAGGAATCTGTTGTGCACAAGGAGTAATTACTGCCCTTGTAAAAGACCGTGTGGCCTTCCTGAATCGTGGGCTGATTGCCTGCTGCTGTGTAGTACCCCACAAAGTGCTCTCCAAGGGCTTGTTGGCTTGCCCCCTGTTCTCTGGTGGTGGTCTCAGAGACATCAAAGACCTCCTGCAAGCGACCTATACACCTTCTACCTGTGACATCTGGAGAGCGGTGCAGTCCCAAGTGCCCACATAAACTGCTGAATTCCACCTGGTAGCATTGGTGTTAGCGTGGAACTAAGTATTATGCCTGGAGACCAGATTGCCTGGTGCGGAGCCCTTAGAGTACTGCCTGCATTCAAGGAGTGTGGCCCTTCATCGTGGGGCTTTGACACGCATAAGCGTCTTGTTGGTGGTGAGCAGATTCACCGGTTGCGGGACCCAGTGTCGCCTACTTCCTCAATTGTGCCGCATTTCTCTCATGTGACATGCCAATTGAATGCTCATTGGGTGCAGTGTCCGATTCACAGGTTGCGACCCTCGGAAGTGGGGGTGTACCCGTAGCAGTGTCTCATTCTACTTCATGTGGCACCGCTGAAATTGCGCCTCTGTGTGTCACTGTAATTTTCTGGTGCAACTCAATTCCTGACATTGTGCCTCATTCCAGGGAGGTACGGAATTGGTAACTCTTCGTGTGTGATTGGAATTGTCTGGTGTGACTCAAGTCATCTTGCACCAAATGTTGTGCCATTTCCAGGGGGTGCGGAGGAGCGGATTTGTGTTCTGGAGTGCCTCTCCCCATGCTTGGCAGAACAGGGCCCGTGCCGGAAGGCACTGTGCGGAGACCTTTGAGTACATTTCCAGAGTGGGGACCAAACGTCCATTTGTCGACTGCTCCCTGATCAGCCTGTTATCTTTTTTTCCCCCACTTTTCCCCCAGGACCCTGAAGAAGTGTGACTCCGGCCGCAATTGGTCTAGTACCATGGGAAAGGTTTCTTTATCTCTAGTCTGTGGGGGTGAGGTAGTAGGGGTTGTTTGAAGGATGAAGGAGAGTTTGGCCCAGGGGGTCTGTGAGTACAGTAACAACAGACCTGCCAGATATCAGTGCACTGCATTAGGGTGTTGGGAGAGAGTGTGTGCGAGTGCATCCTATACAAGTCTGCCTGACATCCGTGGCATTGCGTATCAGTGTGGAGGGAGTGTGTGGGAGTGACTGCCTCTGAACAACTGCACCGCACAATGATGCTTCTGTACACGTTGTTTCCTTGCCGAAGGATTATCATGGTTGAAATTGTTTTTTTTTCACTTATCTGGCTTAGTCCCATAAGGCTATTTAAAAGTGATGTAATTATTGGTGTGTACACATTGCTGCTATCGTCGTGAACCAGAGTGCACAATATATCTGTGTGGTATTGCATTGGAATAACTGCTAGAGTGGGTCTCGTGCTGACAATGCTTTGCACCACTTGAGGGAGTTAGAAGGGAAAGTAGGAATTTTCCCAAGTGTACATATTGCTGATGTTGTTTAAACACAGTTGGGCCTAGTACTGCTAGTGATATTTCGGAATGTGATCCATGCCCAGAAGTCCATGATTTACATGTCGTGTTAGTTAATGTGTGTGTTGAATACAAATCTTCTATATACATAGTGTGAAGTCTCTTTTGTGACGCTCAGTGTATTTATTGTGTAAGGGTGCTGTGCCAATGTTTTACATATTGCCCCTGTGATAAGCCTGACTGCTCAGTGACAAGCTACCCAAGGGTGAGCGCAGGTTATACAGTGAGTGTAGTCACCCACCCCTGACAGGAGTAGAAGGTTCTGCTTGGCTAGGGCCTTGGCTCAGCCAACCAGAATGCGCCGCCTCCAACAACATGATAAGACTGGCACCTCCCTAACACCTCTTGAGAACATTGCTGGATCTAGGTAGACAACACCTGATGAATAAGGCCCTGGTGGAAGAATATATCTGATGTACTTGATATCTGTTTTCTGCCTGGCACTTAGAGACTTGAGCTGCTCTCCAAGAGTCACTACGGTTGACCTTCTCCAGAGACACTAAAAGAATGGCTCCTGATAACCAGAAGGTCCATACTATTCAGGACCGAACCCTGTTGAGCCTTGGCTGGAGAGAGGCTTGGTGCCTAGAAGTCTGCTTTGACAACTTGTGGGCAGCCGGAGTAACCAGAAATAACTTTCCCAGCAGTTGGAGAAAAGTGTTACTTAGTCACTTTTTCAACCTTTGAAGGACCAGTATAAGGTGCTGAAGCTTGCCAAGTGTAGGCAGAGCAAAGACAGGTTTATCTTGTCAGAGATCTTTTCAGCACTGAAAATGGGTTTAGTGTGACATCTTGAAGCCCTGCAAAACTAAAGCTTCCAATCTTGCCCCACTGGAGGGTTATGAGAACCAGAGTACTAAATCAGCATATACGTTCTACAGACAAAGCAATCTCGGCCACTACTAAATTCAGCTTTGTCTTTCTCTCTTGAAACTTCTGACATTAAAATCAACAGTTTTAGGGCAAGCTCATCAACCACATATACGACTTTAAGGGACTCTGGCTTTCTTCAACCTTCTACCTTGCCATGCTGGATGATATTGATATCCATATAACATACTAGATCAGAAGGTAAAAGCTTTGACTGGAGAGACCTGCTTTGTGGATCCAACATCTGTGCCATCGTAGTCAGCCTGAAATCAGGCCTACGTCTCAGTCAGCCATTAACTGTTATTTCTGATTGGCACAATAATTTTTATATGTGTTTTTGCCTTAAAACTTTACAGAATAATATCTCCAGTTTCCCTTAACTAATTTTATTTATTTCAGTGTATTGTTACTCATTAAAGTTTTCTCCAATTTCATAAATTGGTTTATAAATGTTACTCTGTTGCTTTCATAACTCTAAAATTGTTGGTACTTCTTGAACTCAACATGCACTTCTCATAGGATGGTCTGCTCGCTGTGCCAGAGCCTCCAAGGGATTAGCATAGATTCTGTAAGGAGTGTGTTTTGATCTAACAAGTTTGTATTTATTACAATGGTAGGGATCACCCCCTCCAAAATTACTAACTCTATTTCTGATAGGTGACAGTAACTCAACAAGGCAAGAAGAGTTATCAATTCTTTTCCATGTGTTGTGTTTATTTCACATTCAATCAAATTAATGTTAGCATCAAAGACTTTGGGCCTAATTTAGAGTTTGGCGGGCGGGTTACTCTGTCACAAACTTGAAGGATATCATGTCCGCCGTATTACGATCTCCATAGGCTATAATAGGATCGGCATATGGCAGACGGAACGGCTATCACGTTTGTGATGGAATAAACTGCTCTGCCAAACTCCAAATCAGGCCCAAACTCTTTTATTGTTGGTGACCAACATTTAAAAAAGGACCTGAACAAATCAAAGTGCTTTCACTCATGCATCCATTGCTCTACCCACTGACTCATACTGACTCATACTTATATTCACTCAATTACACAACCACAATAAAATGCACACACAAACTCAACAAGATATGCATAAAAAATGAAAAGGATAAAAATGTAAATATGCTACAACCTAAACATGGTTGACATATGCTTGCAGTGACAAACACAACTATACATAGCTGCAATACTGTACATAGTGTATCATTGCTTACAGTTCAAACATGTCTGCCACGTTTAGCAACAAAGGGCCTGATTTAGAATTTGACGTATGGGGTTACTCCAACACAAACATGATGATATCTGGTCCACTGTATTACAATTCCATTATAGCAAATGGAACTTATAAAATGGGATATCCATCACATGGGATATCCATCACATTTGTGACGGAGCAACCCCTCAGCCAAATGCTAAATCAGGCCCAAAGTCTTGAAATGGTAAATCAATAATGCACAGTGGCCAATATGATTTCATGATGGTTGCCTGGTGTTAGACCTGACACTCTTGGCTAGTAGAACCCCAAGCATTTTGTTTTCACCCCTCCTGTTTTCTTGAATTAATTTTTGATAGCTTTTGGACTCTGAGCACTTTACCATTGCTAGCCAATGCTAAAGTGTTTGTGCCCGTGCTTTTAAAACATGGTACAATTGTTCTACACCTAATTGGCACATTTAATTCATATAAAAGTCCCTATAAATTGCACTACATGTACGCAGAGGCCTGTACATTAAATGCTAGTAGTGGGCCGGCAGCACTAATCGTGCCACCTACTAAAGCAGCATTCTAAACTATGCATCATGCCTGCCACTGCAGCCTGTAATGAAGTTTTAGACAGCCATCTCAACTTGATGAAAGTTTACCTTTTGCCAGTACTAAAGCTTCATTGTAGGTTAAGCCTAGGCAGCGCGCATGTGCTGCCTGCAAGACCTGCTGTGTTTAGTATAAGGACTTTGATCCCACCTGCTGCTTACCGTAGGTTGACTGCAGTGTTGCTCTTCTTTGCTGCCTCCTAACAGGCTTGCAAAGCCAATTCCTCCATTCCATTCTTGGCAGAGGAGCACCAGCCAAGTACAGTTTCCTTAAACTTTGTATTATTTATCTGTAGTTTTGAGGAACTCTTTTTTTTTTTTATTGCTTCCCCTGCCTTTGGAATTCCAGCATGGAAACCTTCACAAATTTGTATGTATTGCTCCAATGTTTGTATATGTGCTGCTGAAGAAAGCACAACTTAAAATGGTAGCATACTGGTATATAAAGGATAAATATCAGATGATTTTAAAGTTAGAGTGCTTTTGGAATATCAAAAATTGTAGTTTATACACTTCTAATTTGCTACTTTTCACAAAATAGTTTCTTTGTATCAGAAAGAAAGAAAATGTTGTAGAATAAAATTGCCGTCTCAGTTTATGAAAATCGCAGAGGTCATGGATATGCGAATCAAGTTAGTGACGTCATTGTTCATGCTGGACATTCTTTGCCGCATGCAAAGCATGTACTTTTGATTGACACAGAGAAGGGACTAGCTAAAATAATGGGCATCTTGTAAATAGACGTGTTCTGGCTGAGCCCGAACATAAGAAAACAACTAGAATCAAGGACAGTGAAAGGAGGGAGGCCTGGAACTGGAGCTGGCGCTAGTGCAGCCCCTCAGCAGCAGCAGCCTGCAGCAGCAGCTCCACACCTACCAGCAGAAAGCAAAGCCTTAGCTAGGGGTCCCCTTGCCTGTTGTAGGGCAAATATCTTCATTTTGGGACGAGTGTAAAGTACAGACCAATTCTCAATTTTCTGTTAGAAAGTGTGTATTTTAGTGTTATTGACGTTTTTTTAATCTATTTTTAAGAAAGGAAAAAAAGAGTAGAAGAAATAAAAAATTGAAAAGTGAAATTAGTGAGGAAGCTGTGTAATTGAGCTGGGACGTGCATCACCTACTGTCTGAGAGAGGCAAAATGGCTACGGCACCTGGCATTCCCAGCGGGCTCCTATCCAAGTACTAACCAGGCAGTCTCTGCTTAGCTTTCAATATCAGACGAGATCAGGTGCATTCAGGGTGGTACGGCCTTAGGCATCTGCTTCAGGTCTCTTGGGCTGACACAGCCCACTGGCCTGAAGCCTGTTCCTCTTAACCACCCCAGCACACTTCCTTACACCAACTGCCCTCCTTCACAGACTTGCTACAGGGGGCCAAGCACACCTCATGTCCTGCACCAGTCTTGCAATCACTTCCTCTGCACTTACACACAGCATCAGACGACCCTTTCTTTAGGGCCCAGCACTAGCAAACCAGCAGCTTGATATTTTCACAAAGTGCCTAGCCTTGCTTTGCCACTGGGCTCTAAGACACCTAGTATTCCCAGGCAGTCTCCCACCCAAGTACTAACCAGGACTGACTGTGCTTAGTTTACAAGATTGGATGAGATTGGGTGCATTTAGGGTGGTACGGCTGTAGGCAGCAAAAGCTCCTGTTTCAGGCCTCTTGGGCTTTCTGTTTCTTGTTTTACCATTTTTACGGTGCTGTATTTTAATGATCCTGGCCTCAAGTTGTACCTTTGATTGGCTCCACAATCCTCACAGAAGATGTTGAGTGTGTTCTTTGCTCTTATTTTCTTTTATAGGAGGGTGCCAGGTAAGTGATATTCAGACCCTAAGTCGAGCACTACTATAAGTGGCTTCTACAGCATATTTCAATAACTGAGTAGGTAAAGGTGTACTTTTTGTGATTCTTCTGTGGATCCATGTCATACACTTGTAGACTGGACCTGTAGGCCATGCACCACACGGTAGAGGAATGTTGGTAAGGGCAGCAGGGGTCTGCACATCCTATTTCCACCTGTGCTTGGTCAAGTGTGATATTTAGGTCGAGCCAATTTAAGTGGCAAGAAAAGTCTAGTTATGAATGCTTAAAGTATTAAAACTTTGAGGAAAATTAGGTTCAGTTGACAACAGAAACTGTGTTTCACCTCCAAAAAAAACTGTTCTTGGCCCAAAGCTCTGCACCAGATCTGCTAGCGGGGTGATGTATATGTTGAAGAATGCTGGGCCAAGAGAGAAGTCCTGAGCTACCCCAAAATCAAATTTTACTGCAGCTGAAGTTAAGGTGGTGAGACTGACTATTTGCATGTGGTCAGTCAGGAATGAATGCAGCCATCTGAGAGCCAGTTTGCAGAAGTCCAGCTCCTTGAGCCTGCAAAGCAGCATGGGGTTGCAGACCTTAGCAAAAGCGGCAGTCAGGCCAATGAGCACGAGCCCTTTATGCTTAAATCTCCTCTCTGCATAGCAGTCCGTCAGTTTCTGTCAGGATCTTCTGGAAGTAACTGTGTGACAATCAGGGACAAAATACCTCTCTCCTCTAAAGCCACCTGATGAGCCCGTTATACTGTTAATTACTGATTTTATCTGATATGGCAAATTTGGGAGGAATTTCTGACATAACCTCTGTGCCTCAATATGCTAGTCTTGGATGCATTAGTATAAACAAATATGTTAAACCCACGTCAAATCAGTCTACATAGTCTATGTTATTATTATCAGTTCACCTTGAAATATGGATAACAAGAAGCTTGTCCCAGACTGATGTCTTATCAGGTCTTCTTATGGATATCATTGTCTGGATGACTTGTCACTCTCACTGGTTCTTAGAAAGAAAAGGACAGTCAGCATCTATGTCAAAGGCAGACCTTCCTTGAGTCCCAGTCTTCTCAAAATGGAGTCAGGCCTTACTGGCTTTACGTTAATTACAGTTGTCAAAACAATATAAAATCCCTCACAAGTGAGATGGATAAGGATTATCATAGTGCAAATGTAAGGAAATGGCTCTTTATGCATAATCATCCCCAAAGTGTTGGACAGATGCTGCTGGTTTTTTGACTGTGAGTGCACTGAGGTCTGCTAACCAGATCTCAGTGCCAGTGTTCTGGCCCTCCAAAGCATATTTTTAATTGTCTTATACCCAATTGGCATAAGTTCATTTACTTATAGATCCCTATTATATGTTACCAGGGGTACTTAGGGCCTGTATGTTAAGGTGCCCCTCAGGGAATACTGCCTTTATTGTTCCACTCCGAGTGTGACAGAGTAAAATACGTATCACAGCCAGCTGCTGCAGACTGGTAGATCAGCTGTAAACTGCTAACTTAACTTTGTCATTTAAACTAATGACAAAGTACAGATCTCTGTTTTCATATATACAGTATGTCACCCCTAGGGTGCTATTGAGTGCTAGGGCAGGCTGCTGTATATTAAAAGGTAGTGTATGTTTTGTCTCATGTCCTAACAGTAAAAACCCAAAATTGTCATTTTTACTAGGGAAATGCTAGTAGCCCCATTAGCCAGTGCAGGGTTACACAGTGACATTTCAGCTGTGCAAACTTCTGAATGGAACATCTAAAGTTGGTACTTCAAGGTATCAAAAGAATCATTGTATTCAACTGAACTTGATACTCAAGTCAAAATTAATGTCACATTTGAGTAAAAGGCAACTTTAGAAAGTTGTCACTCTGTTGCCCACGCTTTCCAGCGGCCATTCAAAGAACCTGGCCACAAGACAATCTTCTGCCCTCCTGGGGAGACATGTGAATGACTCCCAAGAAAGGACACAATAGAAGCCTCCCATTAAAAGAGGTGTTACCTCTCCATGACAGGATGCCACACAGGGTATGAGCCCAAACGTCGAGCATCCAAGAGGAGGACACCTTTGATGGGAAAATGATGGACACATATAAGAGGGATGCTTGGTAGAGGGGTTGACATTGGGGACTGAGAGAGGAAAACAGTTGACAAACCAGTTTTCCAGTGGGTGTGTAACCCTCAAGTAGCCACACCTCTAAGGTGCGTTGCCAAGTGCCACACACCGAGAAACAGGACTTGCCATCTTGGGAGTGGACAGAATGTCGCACTCTTGGTTAGCTAGCTGGCACAATTTGTAGGAAGTAATCATGAGGTGGAAGGGAACCCTGTAGCCCATTGGCTAGTAGTCAGTTCATCCCCAAAGGGCAAGTTGTGGGTATAAAAGTGGTACTGGACTTTGCTTTCTACATTTTACTTTCCAAGCCTCTCCAAGGGCTTGAGTTGAGCTTGCCTCCTGTTAAGAAGTCTCATGGACATCAAATACTTCATCTGCCAGTACCTGGGCTCCTCTGCTGAGAGCCCTGTCCTACCAAGTGGTGCCAAATCCAGTCTGGGCCCTTAAAGGAGGTTTTTGATGCTACAAGAAGAAAATCCATGCATCACCTCACTGCGTCATTCAAACTGACACATCGCTGTAAAGATTCAGTGCATCACCACTGCCCGCTTCCAGAGCGGGGTCCTCGCTTGATGCAACAACTACTGCTGCAAGAGTTTTGAGCACCACATCACCAAAGGCCATGATGTACTGCGCTGACCCCAGTGCAGCACTTGCTTCATCACTGAGATCAACACATTGTGGCTTGACTTTCGATGCATCATTGATGCATTTCCCTGGGGGCAATGTTCTTCATCAATACCGCACCACAATAAGGAAAAGACTCTTTGTGGCGCAAACGACACATCACCTCCCCTGTGGCAGTAAAAAACCGACGCATCACCTCCCCTGACTAGCAGTAAGGAACCCGCGTATCACCTCTCATGGATCACTAAGGAACAAACTCCAGCTCATTCAACACATCACCTCCCCTGCGGCCCACATCATCTGTTTCTGACGCATCTCAGGTACTTTACCTCAGCCAAGCGCTTCATTGATTTCAAGGAACTACAATTGCATTTAAATCATTTTAAAGTAATATCTTTGTTTGTGTATGATAGGTTTTTGTTGTTTTGGTCTTGTTTTACTCAGATAAATATTGGTTATTTTCCTAAAGTGATGTAGAGTACTTTTGTGGTGTTCTCACTGTGTTATTGTGTGTGCATGCAAATAATTTACTCATTGCCTGTGAGATACGCCTGACTGCTTCAGCCAAGCTACCAAGGAGGTGAGCAGGGGTTATCTTAGGTGTGTGACTCCCTTGCCCTGACTAGAGGGACGGTCCCTACTTGGACAAGTGCAAACCACTGCAAACTAGAGACCCCATTTCTAACAGTGCGACACAGCACTATTTTTTTCAGTAGAAGCCCACAACCTCTGCCCAATCAGATTTTTTGTTGATCACATAAGTTCAAGCGGCAGCTGCGCTGTTGAGCCATATTAAAATTTGAATAAAAGCAATGGTGAAAATAGATCCACCCTATCCTCATTTGTATTTTAATTTTTCACCTCTAGAACAAGTTCTCTTCATTCCTAACTTCCTTCAGATCAAAAGGGTGCAAAGGTGTATCTGGTCAATTATGTTCTGGTTCGAAATAACTAAATTGTGTTGAAAGTGACAATTGACTCTTAGCTCCACTGTTAACGTCATACTTAAGAATCCTTCGAAAGGCAGATACATTACTGACTCATAATTTGTGCGACCCCTCGAGAACCACCGGAGCCAGAAGTGAAGCGACAGGTATTTCTGACCCGCGTTTTATGAGTCGGTGGGAGTTTTACGCGGAAATCTATTAATAATGCTGGACTGCGCCCAAGAGTTTGAAGTCAAGGAGCAGTCTCATATCTCTGACTCGTGTCGGTGATGTGAGAGGACCAAGTCAGCAGGGCAATGAAACCCGACTCAAAGGCACTTACTTTCCACGAATAGTCGCAGTACTTAAGGACCGTGCTTTTCACCAAACACCAGAGAAGTACGCATATAGCAAATGCTATACGCATGATTCACATAGCACATAGATTCACACGGCATGCGCCACGCCGTGTGAATCCATGTGAATCATGCGTATAGCGTTTTCCATAACTTGCTGTGCAGTAAAATCCAATTTGCGGAAATCAGCCCATGCTAACTGCATGTATATGGAGGGGTTAAACAGTGCATGGCTAACACACCCGTAGCCAGTATATTACCTGCAATACCATCAGATCAGTGAATTTCTCACGACTTTACCATTTGTCTATCCTACAACATTGGGATCAGTATTACAGATATTTTGCTCTTGTGCAAAAGCCAAAAAAAAACAAAAAAAAACAGGCACATCATTTTGCATAATTTTTGCTACATGGGTAATAGGGAATTGAAACAAATAGAATTTGCTCTAAGGTAATGTGTTGAGTCATGACGACACATTGAGGGAAAATATTTCATGTCAGTCAAATGTGTCCACAGAATGGCAACGATAAATTATTATTTCTTAGAAAATATGGGAGAAATGGCTTGAGGAAAACTCTGTTTCATTAGTTATTACCCAAATTGTAAACGCGGGGCTGAGGGACTTTGCTGTATTATTTTTTAAATGGTGCTCCTTGACTACGGATTTTTCATTACAATCTTTACTACACATAGAACATGGTTTATACAGAATAACAATATTGATGGTTTTAGCAATCGTCTCGCAATCTAGTTCCTCCATTTTTGCCAGACATTTCCCTGATATGGATTGGAACACATTGTTCCATTCCTCAAACCACAAACTACTAAATAGTGCAAATTAGGGGGCATATTTATACTCCGTTTGCGCCGAATTTGCGTCGTTTTTTTCTACGCAAATTCGACGCAAAACTAACTCCATATTTATACTTTGGCGTTAGACGCGTCTAGCGCCAAAGTTCATGGAGTTAGCGTCATTTTTTGGCGTGAACACCTTCCTTGCGTTAATGATATGCAAGGTAGGCGTTCCCGTCTTAAAAAATGACTGCGATGCATATGCGTCGTATTTATACTCCCGGGCAAAAATGACGCCCGGGAGTGGGCGGGACTAAAAAACCCGCATTTGTGCCGGATTTTAGCGCCTGGGTCAGGGCAGGCGTTAAGGGACCTGTGGGCTCAGAATGAGCCCAGGGGTGCCCTCCCAAGCCTCCAGGGACACCCCCTGCCACCCTTGCCCACCCCAGGAGGACACCCAAGGATGGAGGGACCCATCCCAGGGAAGAAAAGGTAAGTTGTGGTAAGTATTTTTGTAAAAAAAAATTTGGGGCATGGGGGGCCTGATTTGTGCCCCCCTACATGCCACTATGCCCAATGACCATGCCCAGGGGACAGAAGTCCCCTGGGCATGGCCATTGGGCAAGGGGGCATGACTCCTGTCTTTGCTAAGACAGGAGTCATGTTAATGGCGTCTGGGCGCCAAAAAAAAATGGCGCAAATCGGGTTAAGACGATTTTTTTGCCTCAGCCTGACTTGCCCCATTTTTGGATGCCCAAACGCCATTTTTCCCTACTCCGGCGCTTACTGGTGTACGTGGTTTTTTTTCACGCACACCAGGCAGCGCCGGTCGGCTAACGCCGGCTAACGCCATTCAATAAATACGGCGCCCGCATGGCGCTTCAGAATGGGGTTAGCCGGCGCTAATTTTTTTGGCGCAAAACTGCGTTAGCGCAGTTTTGCGTCAAAAAGTATAAATATGGCCCTAGATGTGCTCTACGTTTGCACGAGTGCAAAGTTACTCTGATATGGCGCCTGTTGCCAATTCCTTCATTTGGGATGTTGCAAAAGGGCGATGGGGTGTCCACTAAGACATCAGCATCATTGGCCTGTAAATGGAATGCAGGCCTTTTGTAAAAAAGAAAAATGCTTTACGATAAACAAAATAGTAGAAAAATAGGTCAGGTTTTGTCCACTGAACGTTGTGCGCATTCTAGCACTTTTGTTCATCGAATTATATTAAGTCTTCATTATTTCTTATCCCATTTTTATTTTAACTATATTTCACAGCACAATCTGGAGGAATACTTGTTCGTACAGAATGTGGATGTTTGAAACAAATACATTTATTTAGCAAACAATCATAACTTTTTATTTGACTTGTTTTAATGTTATTTTGAATTTACCCAAGTCGTATGACAAACATTTAGGAATGACCCTGAGGTATTCATGTGCATATACATAGTGGCAGTGCCTACACACCAACTTGCCCGTTCAGTGCCCCTGCAAAAATTTAGGGGCATATTTATACTTGCTCTGTGCCGTTCCAGCGTCATTTATTTTGACGCTATAACGGTGCAACGTTAACTCCATATTTATATTTTGACACTAGACCCGTCTACCGTCAACATGTAGGGCTTAGCGCCGTATTGTGGATGCGGCAAACAACTTTGCGCTAATTAGATGCACGGTAGGCATTCCCGTCCACAATATCACACAAACCCCTTAACGTCTTATTAATACTCTGGCGCAAAAATTACGCGCACGGAGTAGGCAGACCCAAACAATGGTGCTAAGCCTGCTTACCACCATTATTTAACTCCTATGTCCGACCAGGCGTTAGGGGACCTGTGGACCCATTTCCATGGCTAAACACCATGGAATGGGCCCACAGGTGCCCACCCCAAGCCCCAGGAGCACCTCCACCCACACCAGAGGGACACCATAGGATAGGGGACCCCATCCTGGGTAAGTAGAGGTAAGTATATATATATATATATATATATATATATTTGTTTTCAGTGCCATTGGTGGTCCTGGGTATGATGGTCATGCCCAGGGGACACTGGTCCCATTTGGTGGCCATTGGGGTGTGGGCATGACTCCTGTCTTTATTTAGGAAGGAGTTATGTTTGGGTGGTGGTGCGTCAGGAAATGACGCTAGGCTAGTGGGCGGCATATTTATTGCCGCTAACCAGCCTAGTGTCATTCCTGACCCGCTAATACCTTTTCCACTCCTGCCATCCCCTGAATGGCGTCTTTTCTGTAGATGCTAGCCTGTCGATTTTGCCACCGTGTGCCATTCCGTTAATATGGTGCCCAGCTGGCGCTCTCGAATGGCGCTCTGGATTTTGGCACAAGACTGCACTAACGCAGTCTTGTGTCAAAATCATAAATATGGGCCTTAGTGTCAACTCTATTATCTGTACTGCTTCCTGGTGTATTGGACTTGTATTTATGTAACAATTTCTACCTCTGATAAAGCAATGGCGTATTTTATGACAGATAGCACGCTACTCCATAGCCCGTTAGTGGTAAACTTGATAGTTATTAATTATTGTCATAAATGTGTTGGTTATTTGGTTAGTCTTGTGATCTGAGGAAACAGAGATATATGTCCCACTTTCTAGTAGAGAATTAACGGGCATATTTAAGAGCCTCTAGAGCCATTTTTGTAGTAAAGAATTAAGGGGCATGTTTAAGAGCCTCTAGAGCCATTTACTGACACATTAGCTTCATTTTTTTACGCTAATGTTTCGTTAGATAGCCAAAATCCCTGCACCATATTTACAAAGTGGCGCAATGCATGCATAGCGCACTTTATAAACCTTTGCTCCACATTATGCCTGCGCCAGCCATAATGTATGCAAGGGGGGGGGGCGTTCCCCCGTTAGGCGTCGGAAGAAATTGCGCAAGGAAATCTCTGAGATTTCCTTGCACCATTTATTTCAGCACTTTTATCGCCTGCTCAGAGCATTTGTCGCTATTGCCCCCTACTCTGCGCCATGGTGCACCGTACTTTAAATACGGCACACACATGGTGGCGGTAGGGGGCAGTAAAGGGCGCAAGAAAAGTGTCACTGCACTGTGTGCAGCTCCACTTTTCTTAAATATGCCCCTAAGTTAATAGGAGTTTGATGTAATGCTTAGAAGTCACGCAAGTGGAAAAAGAGGTTAGATATTATGAGATTATAAGGAGAGTTACACAGGAGGGGGAAATTGTGATTTATGGGAGTGAGCTGAGTTGATAGGCTAGAAAAGGTGAGCGGTATGGTTAGTTTACTGAGCAACAGTACTGAGTAAGATGACATTTGTGCACTGAGAGGCGCTAAATCAGCCAGAGGATGGACGGTGAGAAGAGTATCAATCAAATATAAAGGTAGGAGAGAAAATCACCAGTAGCTAGGTTGTTTTGGAACATTGGGTCGGATGCAATCTAGGGAAGTGTAAAGAGTAGAGAGGAAGGTTGAAAGCTGATTACCTGTGGGCATGGGATGTATGTTTTTGCGTCTTTGGTTGTCGCTTTTGGCTGTTTGTGTCGGTCCTAATAGAGCCTGTTCTCTTTTTTACATAGTTATTAAACACAATTGAAATTGTCTGACTTTTTACTACGTTTCTAATATGTGGTATTAAGTTATGTGGTGTGTCCAGATTGCTGGTCGTTTAGGTTTGTCTAGTATGATTTTGAGAAATGGACATCCCTGGAGTTTGCTCTGATCAATCCGTTGCATGTTTGAGACCGATCCATGGTTTGTAACTTTCTAACAGCGAGATAGGGGGTTGTTTATAAGGCGATTCTTCTAAATTAGCCATTCCTTGATGTAGACTGATGTGGAAGATATCTCTCAGTGGGCAGAAAATGAGAACACGTGGATTCTTTGTTGGATCACATTGGGAATATCTATGACTTAACCATCCTTCTGAATTCTGAGTGATTCCCAGTGGCTCTCCTCTTTGCAGGTTGGGAATTCTATAGTTTTGCAGTTTGAAAGGAGAAAGTAATGCCACCAATAGTTTTCTTCTTGTAAGCTGAAATTGTTTAGCACAGTGCCAGTCTGAAGTACAAATTCCTGGGTTGCAAGCATTTTGTGATTTTTGCTTGAGTACGTTTTGGTCCTTTGCCATTAATAACTCTGTGTGCACAAACGTTTGAAACATGATCTTCTTGCTATTGGGAGCCAGTATAGAGCTTTCAGGGCAATAGAGATGTGGGTACATTTATTTACATTTACATTTAAGACAATATATTCAACTATCACCTTCATTTCATGTCTGTCAGTCACCTGTAGCCCTCACAAGGAGCACCATATTTCCACTCCATCATCTCTTGGCCAACAGAAATACAAAGCATCTGTATTCAGTGCCCTATAGCAGTTTTTTGGTTGCAGAGCCTATGTGAAAACATAATCATATATTCATATGTACTTCAAGATTATTTTGTTAAACCATTTTTAAAATGTTGTGGTTAACATGTGAGCCATGCTACCAGACTTTACAGAGCCCATAATGTAGGCACTCTGGAATACCTGCAGAGCCTAAGAGTAAAATGGGAGGGGATGTTAGGCAGGGAAATGACGGATACAGAATGGCAGAAGGTACTGGCATACCCCCGTAGGGTGTCACGGAACACATGTCTTTGTTACATCCAGTACAATTATGTGCTTAGAACGTATCTCACCCCTCACAGACTCAGGGTAATACATGGAGGTGACCCCAGGACATGCCCCAGATGCAGTGCAGTGGACTCAGACTTGGATCATATGCTGTGGCACTGCCCTGAGATACAGCAGTGCTGGCGAGATGCCCTAGATGACCTATAGGGAACCTTGGACACGAGACTGGACTTAGACCCCTCCTTCTGCCTGCTGAGCCTGCATTCCAGACCCGCCTCTAAGGAAGTTGGCAGTGGGTTTCTAGACCTGGCCCTGGCACTGCACAAGCGCTGGATTGCCATGACCAGGAAGTCCCCCAGGAGCCCCTCTACAGTGGACTGGAGACGGGATGTCTCGGCCTGGGCACGGGCTGAAGTACACACACTGAGAAGAGGCCCAGGGAGTCCGTCTACACCCTATCGCTCCATTATGGACCGAGATTCGAGAGGCCTGGGAAGAGCAGATATCGGAAAGAGACAATGCTCCGGTAACTGGGGAAAATATCCCCGATGCGAACCAAGCGGTTTCCAGTGCAGACGGGGAGTAGAGATGAGACACAGCACACGGGGTGGCAGATAGACATCCCAACACTGACACCATCAGGGGGCATAGTTTTGATGCCACTGTCTATGCCCTGACCCCGCTGATCAATATAGTGGCATACTTAACACTGCCTGGCACGAACAAACCCTTATTATAGGACTGCAGAGAGGAGCAACTATAGAGTCAACAACATCCCTAATCCGGTGGATCAGGTAGCCCTGACCACCCTAACCTCACACCAGTATAGTATAGTCCCTCCAGCGCACTGATAGATGTTTTAGTTAATAATGTTCATAGTGTAAGTGATACAAACATTACAGACAGTGAAATCCTAAAGGCTGAAGAGGGACAGGGGTTACAACACTATATGATGGAGAATAGACATATTATGTACAAGACACTTGCCAACATTATGAACGGAAAAACAACACTTATGATATATTAATGTTTGTGTTCCAGATGCAAAGCATGCACAAGTGTATGTCTTATGCACCAAGATATCCTGTTCCTACCAAGATACTATAATTCATGAAAAATGTCAATAAACAAAGTTTAAAAAAATAACATATGAGCCATGCTTACTTCTCCGCCAATCTTTCTTTCACCTCACTCAGCACCACTAATCATAACAACTTATTCACACCATTCCAATTAGATCTGTATACTTCAAATGCCTTCTGCAGCTCCTCTTGCAGCTGAGTGGGGTTTCCACGGATATTGGCAAATTATTTCTTGATATCCCTTAAATAAGAGCAGGCCCAAGAAACGTGGACCATAATTCTGCCTTCAGCTGTTGAGTAGTTCCTCAAGGGGAGAAAGATCTAGGAGGGATTGTCCTCATCATAAGCGTCACTTGAATGAGACAGGAAATGCCTTCGAGACAATTTGTTTTGCAGTACGCCTCAAACTTTCGAGCATAATAGCAGGGTGTCATTCTCTGCAATCTTTACGCCGTGGGACGGATCATACCCTGGTCGTAGACCAATCTGCGGTAGTGAAGTCAGCTTCTTGTCTGCTTGCTCACACTGCTATAATAAGCTATGTATTGTGCTTGTGCGTTATCTTGTGATCAAGCCAAGTGTGGTCCCACAGGCACTGCACCCCCAACCCCTTCAGGCAGCATGGGAAACATTCCCTCACTCTTTTTCTCTTTTTCCTGTTGTTCACTGATCTGGGCCAATGACCTGGGGTTTATCTCTTCGACTGAACTCATAAAGGTGAAGAATGATCCTCAAAAGAAGCTATTTAGAATACCTCTGTATCCTTTAAACCCTGAAGCAGAGGCAGGGATCCACCTATTGTTACTAGATGTAATACCTTGATTCTTCTGATTCTCAAGGCAGGGAAAGGCAATGTATACAGGTTTGTACAGGATCTTAGAGTCATTAATAATGTGGTTATCCCAAGCTTCAGTGTAATCCCCAATCTTTCCATCATTCTTTCATGCAGCCCTACAAATACTCAATGATTTACTGTAGTAGATATTTGTTCAGATTTCGTCTCTATCCCCAACATGGGGAGAGTCAGTATCTCTTCTTGTTCATATTCTGAAGGTCCAAACTTTCATGGATCTGACTTCCTCAAGGATTTACAGAGCCCCCGTCAATTGTTTCCCAGACCCTGAAGAATCTAGATATGTTGGTTTTCCCCTAAGGTTGTATTTTAGTCCACAATTTTGTCATTTTGTCATTTGTTACTCTAAATCATTGCAACTCCCTCTATTTCTTCACTGAAGTAGTTTGCAAAGGGCATAATCCTTTAAAAAGCAATTCACATCTGCCTTCCAAGCGTGCATGAGATTTATGCCTCTCACATTCCCCTGACCCAGTGTCCAGCCCGGAACTCTGCCTCTTTAATGCACACCAGCAAGAATGTGAAACCCCATGATTGTACCTTTGTTTTTCCACATGTACCTAAGGCCCATGTCGGCTTAACGGATGACTTGTCTGTGCCTTAACATATTTTCTTGATAGATCATGTCTCTGACATAAAGATGGTGTTCTATTTGCTGGTTATGCTGCATTGTGGAAAGTTGTCACCTACTGTAAGGAAATGCCTCCTTGGCATGGTTACCCCCTGACTTTTTGCCTTTGCTGATGTTAAGTTTTGATTGAAAGTGTGCTGGGACCCTGCTAACCAGGCCCCAGCACCAGTGTTCTTTCCCTAAACTGTACCTTTGCTTCCACAATTGGCACAGCTCTGACACTCAGTTAAGTCCCTTGTAACTGGTACCCCTGGTACCAAGGGCCCTGATGCCAGGGAAGGTCTCTAAGGGCTGCAGCATGTCTTATGCTACACCGGAGACCCCTCACTCAGCACATGCACACTGCCTCACAGCTTGTGTGTGCTGGTGGGGAGAAAATGACTAAGTCGACATGGCACTCCCCTCAGAGTGCCATACCAACCTCACGCTGCCTGTGGCATAGGTAAGTCACCCCTGTAGCAGGCCTTTCAGCCCTAAGGCAGGGTGCACTATAGCACAGGTGAGGGCATATGTGCATGAGCACTATGCCCCTACAGTGTCTAAGCAAAACCTTAGACATTGTAAGTGCAGGGTAGCCATAAGAGTATATGGTCTGGGAGTTTGTCAAACACAAACTCCACCGTTCCATAATGGCTACACTGAAATCTAGGAAGTTTGGTATCAAACTTCTCAGCACAATAAATGCACACTGGTGCCAGTGTGAAAATGTATTGTAACATGTACCCAGAGGGCATCTTAGAGCTGCCCCCTGAATACCAGTCCAACATCTAGTGTTAGGCTGACCAGTTTCTGCCAGCCTGCCACATCCAGACGAGTTGCTGGCCACATGGGGAGAGTGCATTTGTCACTCTGTGGCCAGGAACAAAGCCTGTACTGGGTGGAGGTGCTTCTCACCTCCCCCTGCAGGAACTGTAACACCTGGCGGTGAGCCTCAAAGGCTCATCCCCTTTGTTACAGCGCCACAGGGAATCCCAGCTAGTGGAGATGCCCCCCCTCCGGCCACTGCCCCCACTTTTGGCGGCAAGGCTGAAGGAGATAATTAGTAAAACAAGGAGGAGTCACCCACCAGTCAGGACAGACCCTAAGGTGTCCTGAGCTGAGGTGACCCCGCCTTTAGAAATCCTCCATCTTAGTTTTGGAGGATTCCCCCAATAGGATTAGGGATGTGCCCCCCCCCCCACCGGTAAGAGGCACAAAGAGGGTGTAGCCACACTCCAGGACAGTAGTCATTGGCTACTGCCCTCCCAGACCTAAACACACCCCTAAATTTAGTATTTAGGGGCGCACAAGAACCCAGGAAATAAGATTCCTGCAACCTGAACTAAAGAAGGACTGCTGACCTACAAGCCTGCAGAGATGACGGAAGACGACAACTGCTTTGGCCCCAGCCCTACTGGCCTGTCTACTGACTCGAAAACCTGCAACCAGCGACGCATCCAACAGAGACCGGCGACCTCTGAAGCCTCAGGGGACTGCCCTGACCCCCAGAACAAAGAAACTCCTGTGAGCAGCGGCTCTGCTCAACAACCTGTAACAAACTTGCAACTTTTCTACAACTTTAAAGACCTCACTCTTCCCGCTGGAAGCGTGAGACTTTACACTCTGCACCCGACGCCCCCGGCTCGAGATCCAGAGAACTAACACCACTGGGAGGACTCCCCAGTGACTGCGACCCCGTGACTAGCCCGAGACGACCCCCCTGGACTCCTACAGTGACGCCTGCAGAGAGAATCCAGGGGCTCCCCCGTGCCGCTGAGGGTGTGTTTTGTGTGCCTACTTGTGTCCCCCCCAGTGCTCTACAAAATCCCCCTGGTCAGCCCCCCGAGGACACGGGTACTTACCTGCTGACAGACTGGAACTGGAGCACCCCTGTTCTCCATAGGCGCCTATGTGTTTTGGGCACCTCTTTCACCTCTGCACCGGACCGGCCCTGAGCTGCTGGTGTGGTAACTTTGGGGTTGCCTTGAACCCCCAACAGTGGGCTGCCTATGCCCAGGAACTGAGACTTGTAAGTGTTTTACTTACCTCACAATCTAAACAATACTTACCTCACCCAGGAACTGTTGATTTTTGCACTGTCTACTTTTAAAATGGCTTATTGCCATTTTAACAAAAACTGTATATGTTATTGCTTTAATTCAAAGTTCCTAACTTACCTGTGTGGAGTACCTTGCATTTCATGTATTTACTTCAAATCTTGAAATTGTGGTTCTAAAAATAAATTAAGAAAATATATTTTTCTATATAAAAACTATTGGCCTGGAGTAAAGTCTTTGAGTGTGTGTTCCTAATTTATTGCCTGTGTATGTACAACAAATGCTTAACACTACCCTCTGATAAGCCTACTGCTCGACCACACTACCACAAAATAGAGCATTAGAATTATCTAATTTTGCCACTATCTTACCTCTAAGGGGAACCCTTGGACTCTGTGCACACTATCTCTCACTTTAAGATAGTAGATACAGAGCCAACCTCCTATACCTACCTTCTGTAAAATTAGCTCTAGTTGAACACCTTATTGAGCTCAGCCAAGCCTGCATTGTCACCAAAGGAAGGATTGCAATATGTTTAGCACATCAAGGTATGCATTTTGAATGCCACAAGACTTTGGGCTTTTATGGATTGTTAGACTTGACATCCTTAAGGAGGTTTCTCCTAATTGTTTCCCTTCTTATCTCCTGTTTTGCTGACCTCATTTTTGCTGTCTTTAGGGCTCTGGCCAGTTTACCACTGCTAACCAGTGCTAAAACTCATGTGCTCACTGCTTAAACATGGTAGTATTGGCTTATCCACCACTGGCATATTACATTTTCTCATAAGCCCCTAGTACAGTGCACTACCTGTGCCCATTTCAGTAGCCCTTCAAACTTGACTCAGGCCTGCCATTGCAGAGCCTGCGTGTGCAGTTTTAAACGTCTGGGTGGGTCACAGCTGGGCTTTTTTGCATTTCCTCCAGACAGCCACACACAAAGGGACCTTAGGTGTGACTGGTGGGCCATCAACAGCCTGATGGTCCATCCTGAGCAGGATGGGAGGGAGGAGCTGACACTTACACCTAAAGGGGCTGCATCCTGATCCCAAACAAAGGGCTGCATAACCACCTGTAGTGAGTCTGGATCCAGGGCAGGGACTCTGCACTTCAAAGGTCTCTCTTTGAAGTCTCCCCCACTGCAAAAGCACCACTGGGTATAGGAGTTGGACCTCAGACACCACAAATTCAGTACGCTTTTGGACCTGTGGATACTCTGCCAGGACGAAGGACGTCTATGATGCTAAAAGGACTGTCAATCTGCTAGACTCTGCTGGACTCCTGCCCCGCTGAGCTGACCTACTGTTCTCCTTGTCTCGTAGTGAGAAGGACTGGATCTGAATCTTTCCAACTCAGAACCAGAGTGAATCCAAGGGTATGCTGGCTTGCCTCCTGTAGTCTCAGGGACACAAATGACCTTCAACACACCTGCTACAGCTTCTGGACCTGTCTTCAACCAGCTTCTGACACCTAACAGGCCCGTCTCCTGGGCCTTGAAAGTGTGTTTGTGGCTCCTGAAATCAAGCTTTTGGGCTTTTCATGACAACGAACAGGCCTGCTTGCAAAGGAACTGCTCCGGTCCACGAAGGATCAGGGTGAGCTGATGCAAGTTTGTCTCTTCACACAGCAAGAATAGCCGCTCACAGCCACGAGGTTCCAGTCTGGTTGCCCACGACACCCAGCCGACTCTTCACATCTGTGCTCCGAACCACCACCAGTGAAGTTCTCATTGCTCCTGGCAACTTCTTTTCCACGAATGGGACTCTTACCTCTATTCTGAAAAGATAAAACATGAGTGGGACTTGTATGGGACTGTATCTGACCCGCTTTTGGATTTCACCCAGTCTAGCATGACCTCATAGCCCTGGTTGACACTTTAGGCTTTTAAACACTATATTGCATTTTAGTCAATAAAAATCTATATCTTGCCTTCCACTTATTGTCATTTTGATCTTGTTTTACTTATAAAAGTAATATCTATTTTTCTAACCAAGTGTGGTGTCTTTTTGTGTGGTGTTTTGCTGTTTGAAGTGTTGCACAAATACTTTACACATTGCTTCTTAAGTTAAACGTGACTCCTCTGTGCCTAGCTAGCACAGGGTGAGTATTGGTTAATTTAGGGGTGTATCTGAATTACCCTGACAATTACTGGTTGGCCAGTGTGCCTACCTCTGCCAAACTGAAACTCAATATCTAACATGGATCCAAACAGATTTCTTAACTTCAACCGGAACCCCTATTACAAAAGGGCAGCAAGTTAAAAATCTTTTGAATGCCTTATAGTTGATTTAAAAGCTGATGGACATAATATGAGGTGCACACCTACATACCCATGACAATGCTTCAAGGGGTAAACCCTAGCTGATTCAGCTGCTAAGAATGCAGCTTTGTTCACAACTGCTGATGTTGCTATGTTTCTTATGAGAACTTACTTATTTCCTGCACCCACACTAAAGGACTTGTCTCAATTGCAAGAGCAGGCCCCAGGAAGCGCCTGCGATGAAGTGGGTGGACCTTGAGCCTGGATCAATGAGATGGAGCGGAGGATCGCAAGGGGCCTGAAAACAGAAGGAGCGCATAGCACTTGGTCAGAGTTGCTTTTGCAGCAGACCGGAATTGTTGCTGGCCCCCCACTAAGAGGAGCAGTGCAGCGCATAGACAATACAATTAGTAAGTGCTTGCCAGCAGCATAGCCCACCTGGTGCTGCCGATTGCTGTGACGGTGCCTCAGGCCACGATCGGCAGTAGGGCACCCACCATCTTCAATACTGCCCCCTTGGCATTAACTGCACAGCGCTGGCCCCCAGGGGGCAGTGATGACAACTAAAAGCACCCCTAGTGGTGAGCTGCCATACCACGAGGTAAGCTGAGGGCCAAGTCGGACCCTTAAAAGACAAAGTGCAGCATGGACAAGTGCTTCGGCTCTGGAGTGCACTCCTGGAGTGCCTTTCAGATATGGGCGGTGAGGGACTACTGCATGAGATGGGTCGAGGTATGAGCCCACTGTGACAAAGGCCTGCAATGAGGGATGGTGTGAAATCAAAGCCTGTGACGCAGGATATAGTCACTATGGGGATCAACGTGAGACCAGCAAGGGGCCCCATAACTGTAGGAACAATCTCCATAAGCCATAAGCAGGAAGCCCTAAACCTCAACTTATTGTAGGACTGTGGCGAAGAAGCAGTGTGACTGACTGCTGCGGTGAATGGATCCCTGCAGCTAAATCTGAGGGGACACTGCAGAAACTGACTTCCCCTGCACTTGCAGATATTAAGGTGCACCCACCACTCCACAATTGATAGTGTAGGATAGATTTGAGATTTATGGGAGCCCTCTGCTGAGAAACTGGGTGCACTAGCCCTAAAAGACTTCTGCAGCTAACTACAGACTCCGAAGCAGGTGGATGGAGGGCAGAGAACACCTCCCCCCCACAGAAGCCCTTTGCATTTAGAGGTGACCTTTCCTGGGGTAACAAACTGGGACAACGAGAAGCAGTTACAACCTCTGCACTGAACGCCTTATGAGTAACGAACTGCTGAAGGTCTGTGGCATCCAGAAGGACCATATTGTGAACTCTCACAAAACCAAGGAGGGACCCCACTGGGGTTAAGTTAGCTGCCAGAATCCTACTCTAGGCCAAGTGCCTTGGCTCAACAACCACAGAAGAGGGTGTACATTACGCAATGAAACAAGCACTACTAGACCCCCTACCATCATGGGGAAGGTTACCCAGAAAAAGGACCAGGACATGGATGGGTCACCGGTGGAGGAAACAGTGGAATCCCCACAAGTTGATGGAAATCAAGCCCCGCAGCCCTTACCTCCCAAAGGCCTTACCCTCCAGGACATCCTATAAGCAATAACAGCCTCTCCGGAGGTACTAGAGACACCTTGGTGGGGGCGTGACGTGGCCAACCAGCAAGATGGCCGCCACACCGCGAGTCTCTGCTTGGCGGGGGAATTAATCCTCCCGTTTATCCTGTTGAGTAGCCTCCCGATCCCCAGGTCGCACTGTGAGCGACGCGGTTAAGCTCTAGGAGGCTGCGGGGGCAGCAGGGCCACCTGGTGTCTCCGGGCAGGCCTAGCCGGATTCGGAGAGGCACGGGCCTCAATTGAGGAGGTGGGCCGGACCACTGCCAGTGCGCTCTCCCGGGTACCGCGGGGGAGCGACCCCTTCATTTTTTTATTTTTTTGGCCCGTTTTTTAGCTCCCATGGCAGGGGGTTGGGCTTTAGAGGTGACCCCCTCCCCTCCTCCTCTGGGTGCGCTTGTTAGGTGGCCTAGTTCCTGCCCCCTGGGGGGCCCGTTTGGGCAGGCGCCTGCGGGGGTGTGGGCCGGGCTGCTGTTCGTGTGTTCTCCTGGGTGGGCCCATTACTGTGCAGTGGCAGGGGGTGGGGGCTTTGGAGGGACCACCTCTCTCCCCTCTACTTTTGAGGCGTGCATTCGGCGGCCCGCTTTCTTTCCTCTGCGGGCACGTTCAACAGCCGGGGTGGGCCACAGGCACCTGCGGGGTGTGGAGCCGACCTCACCAGATCGCAGCTTATGTGCTTGGGTGTTCTTCTGGAACTATCTGGAAAATTCTGCTGTCTTTGGTGCTGAGGACGTTCACCTGGGCTGCTGCTGTGGATATCTGTGGCTGGGCTGGTCCTGTGGTTTCGGCTGCGGGACTGGCTTGGGAGCCTCGACACTTGGTACCTTACTTCAGGCTTGGACGGGACGGGACCGGCGACTTGGAGTACGTACCTGTGCGTCATTCTTGTCCTGGGTGACTTTCCCTGGCGGGTGACCAGTGCTGGAGAGGTGTGACGCACTTGTGATCGTTAACCCGGAGACCTGCGCAGAGGATGGGGAAGGCCGACTATGAACAGCCTAAGCTCACCTTTGAGTGGGGGAAAAAGAAGAGTGGTGTTGCCGGACATACGGCGGATGGCCTGCCACCTGAGGATAGGGCTTCGGCTTCTTCCATAAAGGCTATGTTTTTAGATCTCAAACATAGCCTGGCTGGTATCGATGCTAAGCTCGATGATTTGACTGAGCAGATGGATTGTTTAAAGGAATAGCGGATGGTCATGAGGTTTGTTTTGAGCAGTTAGAATCTCGCACCCCGGACTTGGAGGATGGACGCCGTGGAGACGGAGAACAATTGCTGCGCATGGAACGTGTGCTGGAGGTGATTCGTAACAAGAACGAGGACTTGGAGGCCCGGTCCCGCCGCAATAACATACGCATTATTGGCCTTCCCGAGTCAACAGATATGGGCCGTATGGAGGACTATGTTGAGACTATACTGACTGAGCTATTTCCCGGTGAACTCTCCCAGGTATTGGTGGTCGAGAGGGCCCACAGGTCTTTGGGTCCTCGGCCACCGCCGGGAACTCCGCCGCATCCTATAGTTGTTCGTTTGCTGAATTATCGTGACAGAGACACTGTGCTTAGACTGGCAAGAGAACGCAGACCTGTGATTTACAACAATACTGAGCTTAACTTTTTTCCTGATTACACCCCTGAGGTGCAGGCTGCCCGTAGGGCTTTCCTCCCGGTCAAGCGTACTCTTAGTCAGACGGATGCCAAATATTCCCTCATTTATCCAGCCAAACTACATGTGCAGCAGAAGGGCAAGCTGCATTTTTTCACTGATCCGAAACTGGCCGCCAAGTTTGCAAAATCGGTTCCCAAAAAGGCATTGTTGGAGGGTTCGAGAGATTCAGGCGGAGAGAGAGGCGTCCTGAGTGACAATGACTAAATGGTCTCTGCTGTTCCAGGGTAATGGTAGCCCCACTCGCCGCCTTATTGCTAATACACTGGTTATTGTTTCAAATATGTAAGACGGCTGCTCTATTGTACTTGTTGCATTGTGAGTTCCCCTGCCACCCATGCTGCATGGCATGGTGTCTCGGATGGCCTGCTTCACGCCCCTCTGGATGAGTCCTTTGATACTGTTTGATTCTGTCCTTTGGGAGGTGTGTTTGGGGTTGGGTAGGATAGTTGCACAGACCCGTTTGGGTGGGTCAGCGTGGGTTGGGGTGTGGGTTGTTCTGGTTTAAAAAAAATTCCTATGTCTTTTTTTCCTTGTCTTTGCTTCCCTTTCTGCATGCTGATGATGCCTGGGCTTTGATGGTGCAGAGGGTTGGGTGGCTGGATGAATGTTTGGTATGGTCAGGAATGGTGTGACGCCTGTGCGCTACCTAACTTGGAATGTCCATGGGCTAAATGATGGGCGCAAGATGAGACTGCTATCTGCCTATATGCGGAGAGAGAGGCGTCCTGAGTGACAATGACTAAATGGTCTCTGCTGTTCTGGGGTAATGGTAGCCCAACTCACCGCCTTATTGCTAATACACTGGTTATTGTTTCAAATATGTAAGACGGCTGCTCTATTGTACGTGTTGCATTGTGAGTTCCCCTGCCACCCATGCTGCATGGGATGGTGTCTTCGATGGCCTGCTTCACGCCCCTCTGGATGAGTCCTTTGATACTGTTTAATACTGTTCTTTGGGAGGTGTATTTGGGGTTGGGTAGGATTGCTGCACAGACCCGTTTGGGGGGTCAGCGTGGGTTGGAGTGTGGGTTGTTCTGGTTTAGGAATTTTTACGATGTCTTTTTTTCCTTGTCTTTGCTTCCCTTTCTGCATGCTGACGACGCCTGGGCTTTGATGGTGCGGAGGGTTGGGTGGCTGGATGAATGTTTCGTATGGTCGGGAATGGTGTGACACCTGTGCGCTACCTAACTTGGAATGTCCATGGGCTAAATGATGGGCGCAAGATGAGACTGCTGTATGCCTATATGCACTGGTGGATCCGGCTGGACGCTACGTTATGCTGCGCGGCACGCTGCTGGATAGGTCATGTAGATTGGTGTTGCTTTACTGTCCAAATACTGATACCCTGATTTTTTCCGGGAGGTGGGTCGGCTGATTGACTTGTTGGCATCTGGGACCTTGTTGTGGGGGGGGGATTTTAATGTGATATTGGATCCTGTGGCAGATCGTGAGAGTTCAGCTCAGCCGCAACATGTTGGGGCTGCTAGGGCCCTTTTGAATGTGATGTCTGAGGGTGCTTTGGTAGACATTTTGAGGGTGACGCATGGTACTGATAGGGAGGGCACCTGCGTCAATTATGCTCATAATAGCTGGTCCAGTATAGACAGGTGGCTTGGTACCAGGGATGTTGAGGTCTGGACTCAGTCGGTTGAGCATATGGCACGTACTCTGTCGGACCATTCTCCAGTTCTGCTGAAGTTGGCTATACCGGGAGGCCCCTCGGGGGCCTTCATGTGGCGACTTCCTCAGGGTGCTCTCAGAGATCAGGTCTTCCGAAATGAGATCCGTGAAGCCATCATACATTACTTTGCTGAGCATCAGGGGTTGGTGGCATCTGCTGGGATGGTGTGGGAAGCCTTTAAGGTAGTGATTCAGGGCATTTGCATCGCTAAGCAGCATGGAGTGTTGAAGGTGTTGAGGAAGGAGTTGGCGGAGTTGGAGGCCCTGCTTGTTAATCTGGAAACACGCTAAGCGGCGGATTGGTCGGGCGACACTCTGGCCACCTTGAGAAGCAAAATGACACAGTATGAGGAGGCTGCATTGCAAGAGGTGTGTTTCTTGGGGAGGCATTCAGTGGCGAGAAGATACGGTGAAGGGGAGAGAGCTGGTCGTACGCTAGCAGGCATTCTCCGTAAGCCTTGGGCAAGTAATTTTATTGTAGAGTTGTCGGATTCAGCCGGGGATCGTTACACTGGCACTGAAGAGATTAAGCGCGTTCTCACTAAATTCTAAGCGGATCTGTATGCGGAACCTCCTGGGTTGTATTCGGCTGTGTTAGCTGATTATTTTGAGGATATCAGTTTGTTGTGGTTTGAGAATTCACATCAGTTATATCTAGATGATCCCTTTTCAGGTGGATGAGTTGGTTCAGGCGATCTGCAACCTGCCGGGTGATAAAGCACCTGGGCTGGATGGATTAACGTCATCCTTCTATAAGGAATATGCTGATATCCTTGCGCCGCACCTCTTTATGTTTATGCGGAAGCGTTAGATGCTGGGATTCTTCCTGCCTCACTGTGAGAGGCCCTCATTGTGACTATTTTAAAGCCAGGGTAAGATCCGTGCAGCTGTGACTCCTACCGCCCTCTCTCACTAATCAATATTGAAAATGAGATCCTGATTAAGCTAATTGCTGCACGACTACAGCCTTTGCTCCCATCCCTGGTGTTGCCGGACCAGTCTGGCTTTGTACCGGGCCGTTCACCATTGCACAATCTCCGTACCTACTTTGCGGTTTATGGTGTGCTTGACCCTGATGTACGCGCGGCGGCGGTGTTCTTAGATGCTACCAAGGCTTTTGACTCTCCTGCGTGGCCGTACATGTTTGCCCTGCTGGCTCGGGTGGGACTGAGCTCCAAGTTTATCCAACTGATTCAATTGCTGTATTCGAGACCTTCTGCCCGGTTGAGAGTGAATGGGACCATTTCTGACCCTTTTCTGATAGTTCAAGGCACTCGTCAGGGCTGCCCATTGTCCCCGCTGCTTTTTGCAATCGCGATGGAGTCACTGGCTGCTCATTTACGGCAACATCACAATCATAGAGGATTGGCATTTCGACAGCGTCCAATACTAATTTCTATGTATGCAAATGATATTGCTCTGAATGTCCGAGATCCGCAGCAACATCTTGATGTTCTGCTAGATGAAATAGTGAGTTTTGGGCGGCTCTCTGAGATCACTGTCAACTGGTCCAAGTCGGTGTTGTTGCCTCTCTCTGCGGTTACGACACAGTTCCCCTCGGACTATCCAATTGGCTGGACTGAGGGCCCGGTGCATTATTTGGGTGTCTGGCTGAGCCGGGACGTCACTATGCTCTGGTCCGCGAATTACGGTAGAGCTCTTGCATGGTTGGAAGACAAGGTGGAGATGTGGCGATCACTGCCGCTGTCGTTGGCCGGTCGTATTGCCATAGCGAAGATGGTTTTCCTGCCAAAGTTTCTATATCTGTTTAGTAACCTACCACTTGTTCTCACTGTCAGTTTTTTTGAAAGGCTTAGGTCTGCTTTGGTTAAGTTAGTCTGGGTCGGTAGACAGCCTAGAATTTTGTGGGAGAGATTGACACTTTCTTTTAACATGGGCGGTTTGGCTGCCCCAGATTTGGCGCTTTATTAATACTGTGCGCAGGCACATTTTGGGCATTTTTGGCTGTACCCCATGCGATATCTGCCACACTTGGCGCCTGAAGCGGACGCTATATGGCCTGATAGGCTGCTGCATGTGTTGGGGAGCCCGGTTGGGCCCAGATTGCGTGAGATCAATCCCGTGGCTTGCACGGCGAGGGCCTGGTTGGCGCTGTTGCTGCGTGTTAAAGTGCGTGAGCCGTTTGCACCTGCGATGACAGTTTTGGATGGTGCGGTCGAACAGCTGTTGGGAGATGCCCGTGTGCATGAGTTTCTTCGTGAGTCTGGCCTGGCCACCTTGGGCTCTTGGTTTTCTGATGGACAGGTCATCTCGTCTGAGGTGGCGCAAAGTGATGGGCGTGACACTGCTTCGAATTGGTGCTATGCTACACTCACGCTACTCTTCTTTCCCTGCGATGTATCCGGTGTGTCGTGCGCTGGAGCTTCTGTATCAGACGAGGTCCCCGTGCAGGCTTATCACCAAGCTTTATGCTTGTATGCAGAACGAGTCGCCTGAGACTGAGATGAGGACGAGAGTGCGCTGGGAGGCGGACATTGGTGAGACCATCTCGGATGAGGTGTGGCACAAATGCTGCACGCATATGAGAGAGTTGTCCCCTAATTATCGATTGCGCCTTATTCATTTTAAGTTTTTACATCAGCTGTATCATACGCTCTGCGGCTTGAGATGTAAGGGTCTGTGTGCTGACGCGTGTTGTGAGAGGTGTGGGGCCCCTGATGCGGACTTTCTGCACCTCGCATGGAGCTGTTCCGGGGTGCGGGAATACTGGACAGAGGTGTTGTGAATCATTGAAGAGATGACTGATGCTGTGCTGCTGAGCACTCCTAAGCTTGCCCTCTTAGGTTCTGTTGAAGGGGTCCCGCTGCTCACAGAAGACTGATAGGGCTGCTGTTGCTGCTGGCCAAGCGCAGGGTCACGATGTGCTGGGGACGTGGCAGGGCTCCTAGGAGTCCTGAGTGGCTGCGGGATGCTTCATTCTGTCTGGAGCAGCTGATGATATACTGGGAGCTCATGCGGGAGGGCTCGCATTCGACAGATATATGGGGCCTGCTGCAAGCTTATTTGATTAATCGAGATTTTGGCAGCGCCTAGAGGCCCGGCGTTTCCTATAGCTTGCGCTGATAGGTCTTCCGTCTTCGCTCTCTTATAAGGTCTGCAGGAATATTGACGCACTGTCGGCGGAAGAACTGTTCTGATCTTTTTTCTTTCACCTTTATCTATTCCTTCCTTTACTCTTCAATTCTTTCTACCTTCTTAGTTTCCTGGGTTGAACCTGCCGGTTGTTGTATAGTTCTCTCGTTTCTCAATGAGCTCATCGGGAGTGCTCAGAATTTGAAAGCATTGTATCATACGTAGTGAAGCTTGAATCCTGTTTGTAAGACACTGTGTGCAGGTTGCATGCTGTTGCTGATGAATTTGCTTTGCTCATTTCATGTGCTGTTAATGCTAGCCTCTCAGATGTGAGACATTGACTGTATTGTTATTACCGTATAATAATAAAAGAAAATGAAAAAATACAAAAATGGACACCTCGGTGGCAGAACTAGGGATCATGTGTGATGACCACCGCTACTAAGCAGTCTGTAGCACAACAACAGGGAGAGACCTAGCTGAAGTGCCCCGAGTCTTGACATCAGTGAATGAGTGACTCACCACCATGGAACACTTGAACTGAGGGCAGAAGATGCAGAGTAATAGGTCAAGCCGAAACAACATAAGAGTGATGGGCCTCCCTGAGAGAGTTGAAGGAAATAACATAATGGCTTATTTGAAGAGGTGACTCTGGGAGGAAGAGGCGGCGGAGGGCCTTTCTTTGTTTTTCGCTCTGGAACAAGCACACTGGTGCATGTGAAATCTCTGCTCCCAGGGGCCCCACTGCGCCATAATGTGGCCTGATTGCTATACTATAAAGACCACAACCATATCTTGAACCAGGCCAGACACAAGGGATAATTCACAGTTGGAAATAGCAAAGTAAGGATCTTCCCGGATTTCTCACTCCACTTTTTTGGAAGCAAAGAAAAAACTTAGATGGGAATCCCATATGCAATCCTGTTCCCAGCCCTGCTAAGAGTTGGGACATCAGAAGGCACAGAATTCTTTCAGACCCCTCAAGAGGTCTGGGCTTGGTTTAACCAGCATCTGCTACCTGGACCCAGCCAGGACTCCCAGGGCAGGCGTTCACGAAGGGCCAGATCACGGCGCAAACCCAAACCTCACAGCTCACCTTCCAGGGCCGAAGCTCAACAAGAGCAACAGAAAGTGATGGCAGCAGTGGCTTTGATGAGTGGCAGTGGAATGTTACCCTCGTTGCCAGCGGATGAAGGGAGTGCACAGGACTTGGACTCTGACCGCAATTCCAGCATATCAGGGGACTTGAGACTTGAACTGCCTAAGGTGACCCCTAGAACACTGGACGTGGTAACCTCAGGATAGCTGTTTTTGAGTAACTGGGTGGTTGGACTTTGGGGGGTGAAGAATAAATGGTTTCTTCCTGAGTCCGGCAACATTTCCCGTCTTAAGGATGCTGGGTGGGTAGAATCTGATATGGAGCATGACATTATTTTAACCCCCACAGTAGTGTAGCATGTGGGTCCTCCTGCAAGCAATTGTGGTTTGAATGAACGTTTGGATGGTGGATCATTGTCTACTTGTCCTGGGGAATGGGAGTTGGGATGGCTGTTGTTTGTTGGTTATCTGGGAAACCATGAGTTGTGACCTCTTGAACCACTTGTCCACGGCCTCTCTTGGGAGGCCATTGTCTCATGGCTGGGTCGCTATTAGGGGATGGAGATGCATGTATGTCCATGAATTAAAAATACGTCTGCCCCCAAGACTTCTAAGCTCCTCTCTGGAATATTACAGAGATGCACACAATGTTGAAACATTATATACTATCTTCCTATTTGAACAGAAGAGGTATCCATATTGCATTCCTACAAGAGACACAACAACTAAGGAGGGGGCAGTGCTGCAGCGATAATGGAGAGGTCATGTCATTTATACACCTTTTTCAGCTTATGCCAGAGGCACACTGGTTGGGTACGGGGTCTCTTTCCAGCACATGGGAGAACTAATAGACCCATAGGGCAGGTATGTGATGGTGATGGGCCACCTGGGAGGCTGAGACATAGAGATAGTGAACACCTATTCCCCCAATGTGGAGCAGGGAGCTTTCCTGACAGGATTATCCGGCCCTCAGGCCCCTGACCTGGTCCAATTAACCGTTATGGTAGGAGACTTTAATTGCATAGCGGATCTGCATACTGACCACTCACACCCTCCAACAAGCGACTCACCAGCATTCCAGATGGTCCAACTCTTTGTAGACTGGCAGACAAGATGGGGGTTAATAGACACCTGGCAACAGACACACCCACAGGCGTGAGACAAATCTTTTTTTCTCGAGCTTACATGAACTCCACATACACCTAGATACATTCTGTGCACTCCATAGCTTGGTACATAACCTAGAATATCTAGCCCGAACAATATTGGGTCATAACCTAGTCCTCCTACATCTGAAATGGGAACATCCTAGGCCATGTGCCCCTGAAACCAGATTGAAACCTGAATCCTTGGAAGATCCAATGGGGGGTTCAACAACTGATTTTATGTAAAGAAGGATGGTGTTGCCTTAGACACTGCAAGGCAAGAGAAGACACAGTTATTTTTTGCTGGTGTGAAATTGATATAAATCTCAACAGAATATGTTAAACAAGGGCAGAGGGCAGGAATGTGCTATATTTAATAACATATGGCTCATTCCTGCTCTTTATCTGTGCCGGAGCACTGTTTAGAAGCCATGGTGCATGGGTGCCTGTGTTGTAGGCAGGATTGTATTTTAGCAGGAAGGGACACCTTTCTGCACAAAAACAATCCTCAGATGCATTTTCCTCTTTCTAAATGTGCTGCCCAATGCAGCACACTTAGAAAGAGGAAATAACAATAAGAAAAAGCAATATTTCTCCTTGTTGTGCCTCCCCTGCAAAGGCGTAGAATTTTGACGCATCACTAGGTTTACTTGCCTCTGTAAATCTGGGAATGTGCCGAAATACATGGGTGGATGCACACCCATGCTCCACCCACGGAATGCCCTCCCATGGCAGAGTAACACAAGGCAGCAACTTATGCCTTGAGTTACTCCAGATTTACCAAGTCACCCAGGACCACGCAAGATGGCCTTGCATGACTTGGTAAATCTCAGTCTAGCTTTTGCATCACTCCGTGTTGCCTTGCATGTTGCAAGGGTGACACAAAATCTTGATAAATTTGGCCCTGAGTAGCATCCTGTTCATTCCAACTTACATGGAACAGTAGCATATCATGCCATGTATCTATTGCTGAGAGAGTAAATGGAGTTCATTCACCTTTCAAAATCCTGAAAGTAATAGTGACACTTCCACAGGGAAAGGCAGAAATTATCCTCCTTATTGTGGAAATCTGCAAAATTGTGATTTTTTTTTTTTTTTTACATCTATGTGCACATTTTGATTTTCAAAACCAAAAAAGTTCACATCAGTACGTCCAAGTCTCAAAAGATCCTTATCACCCAATGAGTACCATAGAATTCCATACAGTCCGGTTTTCCACCTCTGAATGGAGTCCCATGAGTCTCTACTCCGCCATAACAACATAGAAACTTCCCAAAGTGCTGATGATACACAACTCTACCTGAAAGTCTCCTCCACTCCAGACAGCCAATGCCTCAAACACGACCAGCAGCTCACACAGAAATGGATGTCTGGTGCCTGCCTGAAGCTCAACCCTACCAGAAACTGGCTTATGTCAAATAAAAGGGATAAAGATTGTTGAAGCTAAGGTGACATGATATAATAACCTAAAATTCATAAAGCGATTAAGGAATGTTTCAATATCACATAAATAGTGTTGGTGAAGTTCTTACAATCAGCCTCTGTAACATGGCTGCCTCTATGCATTTCTCTAAATTTCCAACTCTATTAGTATGTGGCTTTACATGTTTGTCAGTCTGCCTCAATCTGCTTAGTGGGTACCGTTCATGTTTTATCTTCTGAATCAGTGTCTGCTTGACTATGTGCTCTTTCTCTTTCTGTCTCTTTAGCTTTACCTCTTTCTTACGTCTCTCCAATCCTAAAGGGTTGTGAACGATCTATTGATATTTAAATGCACAGTACATGAATCACAGATCAGAGACTTTGTATAAGTCCGCAGAGCTATTAGTCAGGCCAGATAGAGATCACTTCCATATGTGGGAGTATAAGGGCAAGATGGTGACAATCCCGGAAGTGTCATAAATAAATGCAAAATGGCACTTCAGAAAAGCAGGTCTGGGCATCACATAATACAATCACTGGCTGAAACCCCAGCTAACTAGTAAAAAAAACCTACAAAAGAGCTCCATAAACCTCTTGAAAATAAACATAAACACACGCAAACTCTCTGGCTGCCCATTCTCACCATTAATAGCCCTTTAGCCATCCTAAGGTCACCTATGTTTAACCTTTCTTTTTACATAGAAATTTCTTTATTGAGTTTTACAAAACCAACATTGAACATAACAACACATTATTCAACTATGTTTCCACTATGCAGTCACATTTGAGGACAAAGTTACAATCCCAATTGTGTACAAATGTCTAGCAAGCTATTGCTAACTTCACTTTAAGTAGGTGTATGGTTAAGCAGGATTCCATTATTTATCCTGTGTAGTACTCTTCCCAGTTGTTCCATATGTTTATGTTTTGGGGGCCATCCCCTAGCCTCATATAGTTGAATCTCAACTATACAGCATCTATTGATGCTGCGTTTCCATTCCGTGGCACTTGGGGTGTTTAGCTTCTCCAGTTTTGGGTTTCATCTCTTTTTTTCACAATATTAAACAAAGTCTCTGGAATATCTTCTCAGCACTTGCAAAGCCCTCATCCTCCTGTGCATTGACCAAAGTCAATGTTGGACTCATGTCTATCCGTCGCACCAGAAAAGTGAGAATTGTGAAAAAAATATCTGCCCAAAAGGGCTTCAGAGCCCACATCGTAAGTGTTCCGGCCCCTGTCCTTTCCCTAAATGGCAAAGTCTTTCAGGAGTGACTTATATTCCATTAAGGTATGTAAATTGTATGAGGTGAAGCCTATTTGAGATTGATGCTTATGGTGGAGTCCTGAACGCAAACGTCCATTCCTCATCATCCAGAGGACCTATATCTTTTTTCAATATCTCTCTCTGTGGATTGGAATTGTAAGTTAAGTAAATCACTTTGGTTTAGCATATATGCGAGACACTTTTCCCTTCAATAGGAGAAGACACATCACCAGTTTTGCCTCCATTTGACTCAATCTCTGGGACCTCTTCTACGTTGGTTATGTAGGGCACCAGTGCATGTCTGTTTTGGAGGTTGTTATAGAACTGGGTTAGTAACAACCAATGTTATTTTCTGATTTGTGTGAATGTCTTCAATTGTCGACCCCTGGTCACATCTCGTAGACTGCCGATTCCGAGGCAGTCCCAGCCCCAAAGCCCTTTAATGCTGCTACCTATAAAAGAATGATACCCACACACATTTGGGTCTATTCTGCGAGTCAACCTGCCCAACCGGTATGCTTCTTTGAGACTTTCCAAGTTTCAGAGACTTCTCACATTTAAGGTGTTATTCCCAAAGATGGTATTCCCCAATATCTAAAGGGGATTGGGGATTTCTTCCCTAGGACCGACAACTCCGCTGCACATACAGGGTCTGCAAAAGATACCTCACTTGAAGAGTGGATCCAGACATTCACCACCATCAAGTGGGCGGCAGAGTAATAGGACACAGTATCTATCATCGCTAAGCCCTCATCATATATAGATTGGCAGCATTTTGCAAATGAGATCTAGGATGGTCTTATTCTATGGGAAGGTTCTTATTGCTGATGTCAGAGTCTGAAGATTGCCTTTTGGTAGAGAGAAGTTTTGCAATGTATACAAGATCTTCGAGATAATATTAATTTTTAATACAGTAATCACTCCACATTGACAGGCGCAATGACAGCCAGGTCTGTGGATCTTTTTGAATTCCATTGTGTAAGACTGTCATGTTTCCTTAAACCTTTGTTTACCTCGATAGTCATACCCTCTTGACCCTTCTCCAGTTCCTCTTCAAAGTTCACTGCTGCCCTCCCCCAAGCTGGTTTAGCCACAATATGGCAGACTCAGACCTCCAGAGATTCCAATCAGTTACAAGATACAACAGAAATTCTCCAAACTCCCATCCCTATACCATCAAAGCTTTTCTACATTTCTCTATCCTAAATACTGCTCAGACAGGGAAGGTGGGAGAAGAGCTAGAGTCGTCCACCTAGTGGATGGAGAGAAAGGCAAAGGAACTGTCCCTCCCAGCACCTTTGCCTTAGTCCCAGCTAACAATATAACCCTAGCATTACTGACTTATACCTAGGCCTTGTGCCTGCAGGAGACTCTACTATCTTGAATAGCCCAGTGATAGAATTGTTGCCTTCTCCTCCAAGGAACCTCTTCTTTCAAGTCAGTAAGTATTGGTTCCAGAGAGTGTGGTCATGAACATAAATAAGTGATGGGAGTTTTCATCCCTGGCCTCCTTACTGCTCCAACTGGCAGTTCGATGCCCGGTCCCATGAAGATAGTAGAAGGAACAGAAAGTAAGCAGAGCTCTAAGGACCATGCTTTCTTTTTTATAGTGTGCACCCCATGTCTCAAGGATCAAATAAGAGACTATTCAGGATAGGCATTTGGTGCACAGGGTCGATCTGGTGATGTTTTCATGGGCCGAAGAATTTTCTGCTGCCTTGGTCATTGTACTGAATCAAAATCCATAATTTCATTGAGACCTTCCTTCATATGTTTTCGCAACCTTAGAATCAAATGCTGCTTACTCTTAGATACTCTAAAAATTATTCTCAGGGAAATGCAGGCTGAGCAAATTTACCAAACCAAGCTGTGGAATCTGGTGTCTTTAACCCACAAACATCCCATTCATACAGGGGAATGATCAGTCCTGAAACTAAAAGATGATTTGTAAATGCTCAGACACACTAATCCCCAGAGATGAAAATAGTCACAAGAAAATCACACCATATATTTAGAACTTTTTATAAAAAATGCCTGTCCTTATCTAGTGCAGATTATATGTATAAATGTAACTATAAAAATAAACACTATACTGTCAATAGAAGTAATACATAAATACAATATTTAGCAGAATGACAGGACTAAGATGATATTCAATACATCATTGCATCAAATGATGAAATCAGCCTTTGGCAACAACCCCGCCTTACAAGCACCTAACTAACCTTTCTTAGCACCAAAGTTCCCATCAGAGTTTCTTGGTTGGCGTCTAACTTGCATGTCTTAGATGAATAACAGAATTGTTTCAGTCAGCTGTAGTTCCCTGAAAAGGTCACTGTCTGTCTTGGATGTGCTGTTGAACTGAGAAATATGCACATAAGGGCCTGGCTTTGGACAGCCTAGCTCACACAAAGCGTCAAGGAATTTTGAAGACATCTCTATCAGAATATTTATACAAGACTTTATTACCCTTTTCTAACTATTATCACAAGGTCAGACCTCTTGAAGAACTTTGGAAGATGAAAGAATTAGTATATGAATCCTGTTGAATATTCACTTTGGGCCAGATGTACCATGCATTTTACTAGTCGCAAACGGCACTGCTTAATAGCGAGTCGCACTGGTAAGTATGATTGTTTTGCGACCAGAAATGCAGTCACAAACCATTTATACTTTAATGGACCCCTTCCCTTTTGTGAATGGGGGCGCCAACGTTTTGTCAGTGCAGGCAGCGGTCCCAAGGACCACTGCCCACTCTAAAAAAATGAAAATAAAACTTTTCATTTTTATTCTTGAAATGCATTCCATTTTCCTTTGCATTAAAAAACTGCTTAGTTAAAGAGCAGTCACAGGCATGGTGGTCTGCTGACCCCAGCAGGCCACCATCCCTGTGAGTGGCGGCCATTCCCAATGGGTCGTAAATTGCCACCTCCCTCATGAACATTAATGATGTAGGCCCTTGCGACCCATTTGGGAATCACAAATAGTGTCACAGACACTGTTGTACATCAGTGGTGGTAACTCGCAATTGGCGAGTCACAAAAGATGCAAATTGTGTCTTGCAAACACATTCAAATTGCGAGTCGCAAACACTGAGGTTCGTACATCTGGCCCTCTTTTCTGTCACACATTATAAATCACCATAATACATTTGTTCGAGGAATTGATGTGATATCAACCTATAACAAAGCAACATATATGATATATATATCTGCGAGTACTATAAAATAATCCATATGTTTATAAATGAAAAATGTACACTCAAATACATGAATGTATGAAATGCAATGGGGCGCTCATAAGCAGAAACTGCAAAGCACACATTACCCTTGAAGTAAGACTTTGGCCCTCATTACAACCCTGGAAGTCGGTGTTAAAGCGGCGGTAATACCACCAACAGGCCGGCGGAAAAAAAATTGAATCACGACAATGGCGGAAACCACCAACATAGACAGCCACTTTAACACTCCGACCGCCACGGCGGTAGAAACAAACACCGTGGCGATAACCGCCAACAGACAGGCGGAGGACAAAATACCGCCCACTGTATTTCAACACGCCTATCCGACAACTTTTCCGGGGCGGAACTAACGCTAACAAAAGCACGGCGGAAACAGTACACAGAAGGGAAAACACTCACCTCTCGACACCCAACGAGGAACCAGGACGCCATGGAGCCCGAACTACAGGTGTTATCAATGCTGCTCTTCCTCCTGCTCTATCAGGAGCAGGACAGATGCCGTCGACAACCACGGTGAGTGCTGCACCTACAACACAGGGGAGGGGGAGGGAAAAGAGAGTGACACACACATGCAACACGCAATACCCCCACCCCCACCCTCACCCACAACAACATACACACAAATACCTGCAGCAACATTACATATACACCCCATCACTCCCTGGAAGAACGCAAGGACAAAACTAAATGATTGTAACGATTGTAATCATGAAAAATCTGATAGTCAAAAATCAAAATTCAGTATATACAAATATGTACACCAACTACACAAGTCCAGATAGTGTACCAATCATTGTCCGTGGACCACTGGTCCCAAAATGCATGGGCGAAGGCCACACAAGATACCTGACTGGAAACGGAGAGAACACTGCTGGGGCATCAGATCGAAAATAAACAGGCACCTCAGGGGGAGGGGGAGGGAGGGCACCTCAGCCAGATGAACTCACGACGCCACTGCTGCACGAGGGGGCTCCATGCCCATTGCTGTATCCTGGGGAGGGCAAAGCCACAGTCTCTCAAGTCTTTCCACTGGGTGGCTTGCCCACTGCTTTATCCTGGGGAGTGCAAAGCCACAGTCTCTCAAGTCTCTCCAGTGGGTGGTTTGTCCACTGCTTTATCCTGGGGAGTGCAACATCACAGCCTCTCAAGTCTCTCCAGTGGGTGGTTTGTCCACTGCTTTATCCTGGGGAGTGCAAAGCCACAGTCTCTCAAGTCTCTCCAGTGGGTGGTTTGCCCACTGCTTTATCCTGGGGAGTGCAAAGCCACAGTCTCTCAAGTCTCCCCAGTGGGTGGTTTGCCCACTGCTTTATCCTGGGGAGTGTAAAGCCACAGTCTCTCAAGTCTCCCCAGTGGGTGGTTTGCCCACTGCTTTATCCTGGGGAGTGCAAAGCCACAGTCTCTCAAGTCTCTCCAGTGGGTGGTTTGCCCACTGCTTTATCCTGGAGAGTGCAAAGCCACAGTCTCTCAAGTGGATGTCATCCACCACTGGTTCTGGAGGGGGCCTGGTGCCCAGAGTGCTTCATCCTGCCAAGGACTGAGGTAGTGGATGTATTTCTCCACTGGTTCTGGAGGGGGCCTGGTGCCCAGAGTGCTTCATCCTGCCAAGGACTGAGGTAGCGGATGTCATTCTCCACTTGTTCGTGAGGGGGCATGGTGCCCAGAGTGCTTCATCCTGCCAAGGACTGAGGTAGTGGATGTATTTCTCCACTGGTTCTGGAGGGGGCCTGGTGCCCAGAGTGCTTCATCCTGCCAAGGACTGAGGTAGTGGATGTATTTCTCCACTGGTTCTGGAGGGGGCCTGGTGCCCAGAGTGCTTCATCCTGCCAAGGACTGAGGTAGTGGATGTCATTCTCCACTGGTTCTGGAGGGGGACTGGTACCCAGAGTGCTCCACGTGCAGTGTGGCCGGTACCATTCCCTCACCTGGGTGTGTGTGCACGAGATTGCCGAGGAACAGGTAGCATGATACGCCATAGAGGCAGCGACATACCCCACACTGCTGCAGCTTCACCTTCCACCTGCAGGTGCAAACAGTGATGGAAGTCATGCCTCATGGAAGCTGGCCAGGGTCCAGGAACTCTCCTCCAGCCTCGGACGACTGACCACTGGGGATGGTAGCCATGCCAGCGGTGGTGCCACTGTCTGAGCATGTTGCCGGGCTGGTGGCGGTACTTGCGGCGGTGTCTGTGGCGGCGGTGCTGGCGGTGGTGCATGGGTCAGTACCTGCTGTGGGACACAGCAGGACATCTCCTGCAGTCTTCGACGGCTGCCCACTGGGAAAGATGCTGGGGACTGTCGCTGAGGCTGTAGATGTGCCGGTGGCTGTGCAGGTGGCGGTGCAGGTTGCAGTGCAGGTGGCGGTGCTGGTGGCAGTGCAGGTGGCGGTGCTGGTGGCGGGGCAGCTTGCGGTGTTCGCCGCCGTACAGGTTGGTGTTGTCGTGGACAGAAGGGGTGACACTGGTCCCTCAGTCTGTGCCACCGTGCCCTGTCCTGACCTGCTCTTCCGCTTTTGTCCCTTCCCCCCTTTTGATGGTGCCGCAGGTGTCTTGCCACTATCCCCTTTTGTTTTTGCGGAGCCCTTGGTGGCTGGTAGGTGCGGCTTCTCCCTCTGGGATGTGGGCACCTTCTTCGCCTTGGCAGGTGGCGGAATGTCCTTGCCCTCGCTACGTGGCACACTGGCAGCCCTGATGGGTGGCACATTCGATGACCCTGCAGTTGCTGGCACCACTGTGCCTGGGGATTTGGTGGCTGAGGTGCTGGACTGGGACTTGGAAAGCCTGGCCCTAGGGGAAGGACGGGGGTGGGGAGGTGAAGGGAAGAGGTCAAGGTTTGCCAGGAAAAGCTTTTAGACACACTGGGACGGGAAGATGGAGTGGGTTTGGGAGTGGAGGAAGAGGTAGTGGTTGTAGGAGGTGTACGTCTGCTGAATTTGGGTGAAGGTGCATGTGGTGGAGGCTGTTGTGAGGTGGATGGCTGTTGGGTGGGTGTGTGCCTGCGTTTGTGTACTTTGGGAGGAGGGCTCACAGACACACTGGGAGAGGACACAGGGGATGTGTGAATGGTAGTGGGGGTGGTGATTGCACGTGAGCGGTGTATGGTGATGGGCGTGCTGGTGATGGAGGTAGTGGCTGAGGATGTAGTGCATGCAGGTGTGAGTGGAGACGAGACAGGGAGGGAGGAGGAGGACGTGGAGGAGGGGGACACAGTGGAGGCAGTGGATGCTGGTGTGTCTTCATGGGGATGGTGCTTGTGTGAGTGCCTTGGGATGTTTGGTGATTATGTTTTCCTGAGCCACTTTTGTGTGTTGATGTGTGTGCATGCTGGTCTGATGGTGTGCTTGGGATAGGTGGAGGTAGAGGGGATTGGGTCTGGGTAGTGGAAGTTGGAGGGGGTAGGCTGGACACAGGGACAATGGCTGCCATCAGTGCTGAGGCCAGAGCCTGAAATTCTCTCTGTTGGGCCGCCTGCCCAGAATGAATGCCTTCCAGGTATGCATTTGTTTGTTGCAAATGCCTCTCAACACCCTGGATGGCATTCAAAATGGTAGATTGCCCAACAGTGAGGGATCTCAAGAGGGCAATAGCCTCCTCACTGAGGGCAGCAGGGCTGACTGGGGCAGGGCCTGAGGTGCCTGGGGCGAAGGAGATGCCCACCCTCCTGGGTGAGCGGGCATGGGACACACGCTGAGGGGCTGCTGGGATGGCGGTGCTGGTAGGGGGGTGGCGGCTGTACCTGTAGATGCGTTCGGCACAGAGGTGCCCGCCACCGCAAGAGAGCTCCCATCAGAGGAGGAGTCGATGTCACTGGTGTATGCTCCTGTCCCCGTCGTGGAGCTCCCCTCGCCCTCCATCCCACTGGTGGCTTCAGACTCCGTTGCTTCACCCTCCAGGGCCAAGTGGGTTGCAGCTCCCTCCTGCTCTGGTGCCACTGCTCCTCTGCCTGATGATGCTATTGCACACAAGAACAGGGGGGCAGCAAAAAGGGGGGGAAGACGGAAGAAAAACATGTTCAGGGCATGCAACACCACTACCGTTGGCGGACACAACACACAGGGAGCAGCCCTCAGCACTACGCCATGCACTAACAGTTCCTAGAAAATTCACATGCCAATGGGGTACGAGGCCTAAGCCCAATTGCTGCACACCTGGAAGTCACAGGAGCCTGACTAGGTGTAGATGGCTCTTACCACTAGTGGGGTTGCAGTGCCATATAGCCTGCCTCACAAGGGACCTTGCCTACCAAATTCGCCCTGGCCTAAGGGAACACACTGCCCACCTCCCCCACCCAGACACCTCGTAATGCGCGCAGAGTCAGCTGAATGAGAGTGTACTCACCCCCTTGTGTCTGTTGTGATGCCCTCAAGCGCCCATCGAACTCCGGATAGGCCACTGCCAGGATCCGGTACATCAGGGGGGTCATGGTGCGACGGGCACCCCTTCCACGTTGGGAGGCCATCCCCAGCTGGGCCTCCGCCGTCTTCTTGCTCCAGCGGCGCAGGTCCTCCCATCTTTTACGGCAGTGGGTGCTCCATCTGTGGTAGACCCCCAGGGTCCGGACGTCCTTGGCAATGGCACACCAAATACCCTTCTTCTGGTGGGCGCTGACCTAGAGGAATGGTACAGGGAGAAAGGAAATTACTCACCCGTCCAGACCGTCATACTCATTGCCCACCAGTTCCCGCCCATGCCCAGACGCACATACACTCACCATCTGCACATGCAGGCCTCAGCCCCCCATGTATCTTCCATCCACACCACTCAAAACAGGCATGCAGCATGCTCACAGTGTACTCACCTGTTTGTCTGGAGGACCGTACAGTTGTGTGTACTGGGGGAGGACCCCATCCACTAGTTTCTCCAATTCCTCCGAAGTGAAGGCAGGGGCCCTTTCCCCAGACACTGTAGCCATCGTCGCTTCCAGACACAGGTCACAGCAGCACTTGCAGTGTAGGTCCTCTCCTGTTGAAGGTCAGATATCAAGTGAGTGAAAAGACAGAAAATGTGGGTCACGTCCGCGGCGGTGCGTACCATCGCTGCCGGCGTACATCGTTATTTGCTCCTGGGACCCATATGGCCCAATGTTAACCAATGCAGAATTGCGCCGCCGTCTTCGACCGCCCACCGCGACGGTGTACAACGCCAGCCCAGTTACCTCATTTCCCCTTGTCCCACCTTACAGGTCAGGCAGTCGCCATTTCAGGGGGCCACATGGGATGGATAAAAACTGCGTCACACCTATCTAGGCCGGGAATATAGACAGATACTGGCACATTGCGGATTACAACGTTTCTGCAAATAACACATTGTTATACCTCAGTGTTGGATGACTCTCTGATCGCTGTTCTCCTCCATAGGGCACGTCTGCTGGGGCAGGTGATGAGATGGCGGCATCCTCCGGTATACAGACCCCTGGTGGACCTGTCAACAATGGAAGAGAGACACATCATAATCACATACAGACTTGATCGTGCAACAATCCTGTAACTGTGTGCCCAGTTGGAGCCAGACCTGATGTCAGCTATCCCCCATCCCACAGGAATACCCCCTCTAGTGCAGGTCCTGTCTGTACTCCATTTCCTGGCCAGTGGGTCTTTTCAAACAACAGTGGCCATGGCATAAGGGATGTCCCAGCCAATGTTTTCTAACGTGTTGTCCTGAGTTTTATCTACCATGCTGAAACACATGCGCAGCTACATCGTTTTCCCTCGGGTGTAGGATTTGCCCACAGTGAAAGGTGACTTCTATGCCCTGGGACATATTCCCAACAACATTGGTGCCATTGATGGTACACATGTGGCATTTGTCCCCCACACCCCGCAGGAATGAACAGGTGTACAGAAACCGGAAAAGCTACCATTCGATGAATGTGCAGATGGTGTGTTTGGCAGACCAGTACATCTCCCATGTAAATGGCAAGTATCCTGGCTCTGTGCATGCACTTACATTTTGAGGAATAGCAGCGTCCCTTATGTGATGGGGCAACTCCTGAGGCACCGTGTGTGGCTAATAGGTGAGGCCAAGGTCCCAATACAGTTGACATAGGTGTCTGGGTATGGGGTTGTCCCTAAGAGTTAGTGTGTGTCTAACAGTTGTCCCTCGACATTTGCAGGTGACTCTGGTTACCCCAACCTGTCATGGCTACTGACCCCATGGAGGAATCCCAGGACAAGGGCAGAGGAATGCTACAATGAGGCACATGGGCGAACTAGGAGGATAATAGAATGCACCTTCAGCCTCCTGAAGGTCAGATTCCGGTGCCTCCATCTGACAGGTGGTTCCCTATACTTCTCACCGAAGAAGGTGTACCAGATAATCGTGGCCTGCTGTATGCTGCACAACCTGGCTTTGCGACGCCAGGTGCCTTTTCTGCAGGAGGATGGGCCAGATGGTGATCTTGTGGCAGCTGTGGAGCCTGTGGAAAGTGAAGAAGAGGAGGCAGAAGAAGAGGATATTGACAACCGAAACAACATCATCATGCATTACTTCCAGTGAGACACAGGTAAGAAGACGTAACTGCTTCCCACATCTCATACTATTGTTGGAGCTAGCATAAATCTGTCATTTTCACTCAGTGTATGGACACTGACTTGTCACTTTGACTTTCCATTTCACATATCTGGGTCCCACTTTGTGCCCTCTGATATGCTTACTGCTGGCGTACAGCTGTGTTACATTGGTATGTGAACAAGTAAATTGATATTGCTATATTCCATAGAAATTGCAATTACACATTTGTGAAAGCACAGACTGGCTCCAGACTGTTTTGTGATTGAAGTGTGTTTATTTCTGTGCAAATAAGTGAAGGGGGTTGTACAATGGGCTGGGGTGATGGTGGAGGAATGTCCATGGCAGAGTCCAGTCTATTTTTTTCACAGGTGCATTGTCCAAAGGGGCATAGGAAGTGGAGCAATGGCAGTTTAAGGTGGACAGGGTGACATAGTGGGACAGAAGGGTGACATTCAGGGGGGTCTTATTTCCTGGTGGGGGTCTTGGCAATGTTCTCTGTCTTGTTCCTGGATCTCAGGGACCATTTGTGGGGTGGTTCTCCATCTGCAGGGGGTGGGGTGCTGGTGGCCTATTGTTCCTGTTGTGGTGCCTCTTGTCCACTAGCGCCGGCGGAGGTGGAGGGCTGTTCATCGTCCAGGCTAGTGTCAGGGGCCCGTTGGTGTGCCACTGTGTCCCTCATGGTATTGACAAGGTCTGCCAGCACCCCTACAATGGTGACCAGAGTGGTGTTGATGGACTTCAAGTCCTCCCTGATCCCCAGGTAGTGTTCCCCCTGCAGCCGCTGGGTCTCCTGAAACTTGGCCAGTACCGTGCCCATAGTCTCCTGGAAATGGTAGTAAGCTCCCATGATGTTGGAGAGTGCCTCGTGGAGAGTGGGTTCCCTGGGCCTGTCCTCCCCCTGTCGCACAGCAGTCCTCCCAGCTTCCCTGTTATCCTGTGCCTCTGTCCCCTGAACCGTGTGCCCACTGCCACTGCCTCCAGGTCCCTGATCGTCCTGTGTAAGTGGGTTTGCCTGGGTTCCCTGTAATGGTGGACACACTGCTGATTGACGTGTCCTGGGGACAGAGGGATAGGCCCGCTGGGTGGGTGCTGTGGTGGTGTTTCCTGAGGGGGAGGTTCAGTGGTGGTTTGTGACTGTGTCAGGGGAACCGACTGTCCCGAAGTCCCTGATGGGCCAGGCTGGTCATCTTGATCCAGGTGTGCAGAGTGTCAGAGTCACCAGATCCTCGGGGTCCGTGCACGTTCACAAGACAGCTCCAATACTCTGATTAGATTTATCACAGAGTCTAAGAGAGTCCAAGTGGGGAAAAGGGGATTAGGACGGGAACAGCTGGGAAGGAGACCTGTAGGAAGCAAAAGGTTAAAACACAACATCAAAATTACATCTCATGAAATCAGTACCATGCTACAACTCTAAGCTTCGTCTTTTCTGAAAAACATGAACAACCCTGGAATAATCCTAAAACTGACTAGGCTTTAGATGACCAAATACCTGAGGAGGAAACAGGAAAAGTTAAATAGGACTTTCAGATTTAAGTACTTTCTTTAGCATGAGAATCAGGAAACACTCTGAGCAATTTCTAAACAACCATATGAATCTCCTTTTATGAATACATATCAGGAACACACAGCATTACATCTAGAACTCTGGTATTGTTGTGTTCATCTCAGAAAAAAAAAACATTTGGAAGTAAATTGCGCACATTGCCGATTTTTATATGAGTATTAAACACCATAAAGGTTTGTGCACCATGAAATCACACAACGTAGATTCAAGGAATAAATCACGCGACGTGTCAACTTGAAATGCTACCAAGAAAATGTCTTAGAATGGTAGCGCACAGTAACTTACATTATTTATAAACGAGGAAAGAATTGCGCGTCTTGACGATTCAAATGCCACCATACAAATGCCAAGAAATAGTAGCACACAATGAACAACATGAAAAGCACTCAGGAAAAGAATTGCGCGTCTTGTCGATTCAAATGCCACCATACAAATGCCAAGAAATGGTAGCACACAATGAACAACATGAAAAGCACTCAAGGAAAGAATCGCGCGTGTTGCCGATTCAAATGCCACAATACAAATGCCAAGAAATGGTAGCGCACAATGAATAACATGAAAAAACACTCAAGGAAAGAATCGCGCGTGTTGCCGATTCGAATGCCACCATGTAAATGCCAGAAAATGGTAGCGCACAATGAACAGCATGAATTACACACGAGAAGTGAATCGCGCATTTCGCCGATTCGAATGCCACCATGTAAATGTCAAGAAAAGGTAGCGCGCAATGAACAACAAAGTTAAATGCTCATGAAATGAGTTGCACGTCTTGCCAACTCGTAAAACATCATGTAAATGTCAAGAAATATCAGCGCACAATGAACAATAATGTAATAACGAAGACAAATCTTTATGGAATAAATTGCGCGTCCTCCCTATTTGCAAACCACTATACAAATGTCAAAAAATGGCAGCGCACAAGTAATCTGTTATTCATTTAAGAATTAAAAGCAAGAATATGAAGATTCTCAATTACGGTGTTGGGAAATGTCCAAACACCGTCTTACCGCCTGGAAACAGTGATCACCAATGAGAGATGAGTGCAGAAGACTGGAAAATCCAAATAGGCCGCCGGGGCAGGAGTTCAGGAAGAAGCTGCTGCTCTGCACCGGGACCTCTGAATAGTGAGCACTGGAAGTTGGGCTGACTCTCTTTTATAGAGTCTTGGCCCAGCCTAGAACCACGCCCAGGCATGTTGCAGGGAAAGTCTCCAGAAGGCCCTGGAAAGGGACCACACCCTAACACACTCTGAATGTCTGCAGCAATACATTGTAAATGTACAGTATTTATAAGCACCTTAAAAATGAATCTTTTGGATGGAATTCTGCAATGCAAAAGGTTAAACAATAACATATCATCACAATGCATAAATTACTTTATCTTGCAAGTGTTGGGTTTTTGCATTCTAGATGCCCGCAGAGCGTGCACTGTCCTGGTGTTGACAGTACTCCCCTCTCCCAGGCGCGCTCTAGGCCCTGGTTTATCTGGATTGAGACGATGAAAGCGTCTCACAAGTACTGGAGCATGAACATCAGATGCGGAAACCCATGAATTACTTTCAGGGCCATAACCTTTCCATGAGATTAAGTACCATAGGTTACGCCCTCTCAGTTTAGAGTCCAACACTTTCTTGACTTCATATTCTTCTTCCCCCTGTACTAGAACAGGAGCTGGATGAGGGCGGACCTTTTGGACTGCCTTTTTTAAGAGGGAAGTATGGAACACTGGATGAATCCGTAATGATTTTGGCAATTGTAGTTTATAGGTCACAGGATTGATTTGCTGAAGAACAGTGTAAGGACCTATAAATTTGGGGTTGAACATGTGCTTCGTCTTGAAGTCTATATGTTTTGTGGAAAGCCACACTTTGTCACCAGGTTGATACTGCGGTCCCTCACAATGTTTCTTGTCATAATGCTTTTTGTATTTTTGTTTGGCTTTTTCTAAATGTTGTTGAATCGATTTCTGAGTTTGATGCAAATGTTGAATGATTTCTGACACAGCTGGAGTGAGAGAGCTTTCTTGAGGAATTGTGATGGGCAAGGTGTCAGGATGATAACCAAACAAACCAAAGAAGGGTGTAACGCCAGTAGAAGTGTGGAAGGAGTTGTTGTAGGCTAACTCAGCTAACCAAAGCATTGATTTCCATGAATTAAGTGCTTTTTCAGCGTAAGCACGTAGGTATTGCTTCAAAGTCTGATTTAGTCTCTCCGTTTGACCATCTGTTTGAGGATGGTGGCTAGTAGATAGGGTAGATGTCACTTGGAGTGTTTTACACCATGTCTTCCAGAAGTTGGAGGCAAATTGCGATCCCCGATCGGAGAGGATCACTTTTGGCAGTCCATGATAACGAACCACTCTATTCAGTAAGATAGTTGCCAGTTCACTAGAGGTGGGTAATTTCTTACAGGCAATGAAATGTCCATATTTCGTGAGACTATCTACTACCACCAGAATTACTGAATGCTGTTGAACCACTGGCAGACCTGTAATAAAGTCTAAAGAGATGTGTTCCCACGGACGACTTGGGGTTGGGAGTGGGTGTAACAACCCTTTCGGTTTTGAATGACTTGTTTTAGTGAGAGCACAGACTTCGCAGTTGTTTACCATTGTTTTTACATCCTTTGTTAAGGTAGGCCACCAAAAATAGCGTTGGATTAATTCAAGAGTTTTAGGAGTATAAGGGTGACCTGCTGTAGGTATAACATGCAACCAATGAAACACTATCTTGCGAAGTTTGGTAGTGGGCACGAACAAACGAGCATCGTAAAAGGGTAATCCTTGCTTGATTGATCTTTTCGGATCTGCTTGGGCCCACGCCTGCCATTTTTCAACAGTGAATGAATTGCGGATGTCTTCAAAGAAATCTTCTGTTTTTATGATACATAGGACCTTGTCAGGAGCAATGATAGCTCTGGAGGTTTGAACTGCAGGCAATGTGGTAGACTCTTGGCGGGACAAGGCGTCAGCTTTGCGATTATCTTTACCAGGCCGGAAGGTTACCACAAAATCAAACTCGGCAAAAAACAGCATCCAGCGTAATTGCCGAGGAGTCAAAAGTCTGGCAGAACTCATGAATTGAAGATTGCGATGATCAGTATATACTTTGACAGTATATTTAGCTCCCAACAAATGATGTCTCCATTCTTTAAAGGCGTCATGAATCGCCAGAAGCTCTTTTTCAGCAATGACATAGTTCTGTTCGGCTTCGTTCAACTTCCGAGACATGTAAGCTACAGGATGAAGCTGACCAGTGTCTTTGTTTCGTTGTGACAAGACTGCTCCTATCACCACATCTGAAGCATCAGCTTCCACTATGAAAGGTCGATCCGCATCTGGATGAGTCAAGACTGGGGCAGTGGAGAAAGCTTCTTTCAAAATTGAAAAGGCTTGGTCTGCTTCTGGGGACCATACAAATGTTTCTTTCTTTCTTAATAACTTAGTAATTGGAGTTACTGTCTGGGAGAAATGATTGATGAACCTCTGGTAAAAATTTGCAAAGCCCAGGAAACATTGTACATCACGAACAGTCTTTGGGATGGGCCATTCAGATACGGCTTTTACTTTCCTTTCTGCCATCACCATACCTTGAGGGGTAAGGATAACCCCTAAAAACTCAACTGTGGTAACATGAAACTCACACTTGGTTAGCTTGCAATATAAATTGTGTTTACGAAGGGCTGTCAAAATTTTCTTGACATCTTGAACATGTTCATTCTCATTGTCTGAGTAGATCAAAATGTCATCCATGTAAACTATGGCAAAGATATCGAGGTACTCTCTAAGAACGTCATTTAAGAAAAATTGAAATGCTGCTGGAGCATTGCACAGACCAAAAGGCATGACGGTGTATTCAAAAAGGCCATATCTTGTTTTGAATGCCGTTTTCCATTCTTCACCCTCTCTCATTCTGACCAAATGGTAAGCACCTCGAAGATCAAGCTTCGTGTAGATTTTTGCTTTCTTTACTTGTTCCAGTAAAACCGGAATTAGAGGCAAAGGATATTTGTTCTTGATGGTGATTTTATTCAAGCCCCTATAGTCGATACAAGTTCGAAGCTCTCCGTTCGCTTTTAGAACAAAAAACAAAGGAGAAGCTGTGGGAGACTTAGAGGGGCAGATGAAACCATTCTCTAAGAATTTATCCAAGTATTTTCGTAAATGTTGATTTTCAAATTCTGACAGGGCATACACACGACAGTTGGGAAGTATCCCCCCTGGGACTAGATCAATTTGACAGTCATAAGATCTATGAGGAGGTAAGTTCTCTGCTTCCTTCTCATCAAATACATCTTCATAAGACGAATACTGTTTGGGCAACTGAACTTCTTTCTCTGCGGCGGTAGCTATGTAAGAATGGAGAACTTCCGATTCTTGAGTCCTTTGGAGACAATGTTCTTTACATAGCACTGATGAGAACATGATCTTTCGTTCAGCCCAATTAATCTCTGGATTGTGATGAGTTAACCATGGCAAGCCAAGGATGATCCCATACTGGGGAGCATGGATCACGTCAAGGATGAGTTCCTCTTTATGTTTCTTTCTTTGATTTTTACCTTCACAAATTATTGTCAAGGGGACAGTCTGAAGAGTTATCGGACCTCCAGTCAAGAGTTTTCCATCAACTGCCTGGATGGTTTCTGGAGTCTTCTTTTCAATACATGAGATCCCCCATGCATGAACCAATTGGGCGTCAACAAAGTTTCCGGTAGCCCCAGAGTCGACTAGAGCCTTCTTGAAATAGGTCTTTTTCTTGGCCTGAACTCTTATTCCCAATTTTAGATGTTTGGATTGTGAAGGATCCACGGTGACACCCAAGAGCAACTCTTCTCTGCAACTTGGGTGCTTCAGATTTTCCAACTCGACTGATGCATTGGTTGCAACTTTCTGAACTGGGCCTCGCTTCCTCTTTGTTTTGATTGGACAATCTTTGGCGAAATGACCTTTCCGCCCACAATAGAGACATTGCCCTTTTTTTCTGCGTAGGTCCTTTTCGTCTTTGGTCAAAGGTCTCCTGATGGTTCCAATTTCCATCAGTTCCGGCGTTCTTTCTCTCGGAGTTCTTGAGTCTTTGTTATCATGAGCATGCCAAGAATGTTTTTCAGTCTTTTTACATGTTCCTTTTCATTCATTTAAACGATGATCAAGCCTCAAGACAAGGTTTATTAAATCTTGACAGTTTGCAGGTTGTGGGTCGATTTGCGCTAAGGTGTCTTTTAGCTCCTCTTTGAGTCCCCTGTAAAACAAGGCCGCTTGTTTTTCTTCAGGCCAGGATGTCTCAGCGACCAGCCGATTAAAGTTGGCTAAATATGACACTAAGGTGGTCATTCTGACCCTGGCGGTCTTTGACCGCCAGGGCGGAGGACCGCGGGAGCACCGCCGACAGGCCGGCGGTGCTACAATGGGGATTCCGACCGCGGCGGTAAAGCCGCGGTCGGACCGGCACCACTGGCGGGGTCCCGCCAGTGTACCGCGGCCCCATTGAATCCTCCGCGGCGGCACAGCTTGCTGCACCGCCGCGGGGATTCCGACCCCCCCTACCGCCATCCAGATCCCGGCGGTCGGACCGCCGAGATCCGGATGGCGGTAGGGGGGGTCGCGGGGCCCCTGGGGGCCCCTGCAGTGCCCATGCCACTGGCATGGGCATTGCAGGGGCCCCCGTAAGAGGGCCCCTACATGTATTTCACTGTCTGCTGTGCAGACAGTGAAATACGCGACGGGTGCAACTGCACCCGTCGCACAGCTTCCACTCCGCCGGCTCGATTCCGAGCCGGCTTCATCGTGGAAGCCTCTTTCCCGCTGGGCTGGCTGGCGGTCTGAAGGCGACCGCCCGCCAGCCCAGCGGGAAAGTCAGAATTACCGCCGCGGTCTTTCGACCGCGGAACGGTAACCTGACGGCGGGACTTTGGCGGGCGGCCTCCGCCGCCCGCCAAGGTCAGAATGAGGCCCTAAGTCCTGATTCCCTTGGCGTAAGTCTAATAATTCACGATCTGCTGACTGTGTTACAGTTCTACGATCGAAATCTCTCTCAAATTCACGAACAAAATTTTTCCAGTTGTACAACAGGGGACTATTTTTACGCATAAGAGGAATAGCCCAGGAAGCTGCATCTCCAGACAGATATGACAACAAGAAAGCTACTTTAGACTGGGCATCGGGGAAAGTATGTGGTCTGCAGGTGAAGTGAAGTTCCACTTGAACCAGAAACGATTGCGCTTTCAAGGGATCACCTGAGAAGCGTTCTGGGGAGCTAAAGGAATGGCTGAAGGAACATTGAGGGAAATGTTAGTCGGACTACCTCCAGAAGTCTGAGAAGAAGTACCTGGCCAGGACACACCTGTGGGACTTTGTTCTTTCTTCTCAACCTTATTCTGTAACTGACTCACCCTCTCAGCTAGACTATTCGTCAAATCCTTTGATGATACCACTTCTGACTGGAGCTGGGTGATAGCCTTGACTAGCTCGTCCAGTGTGGCCATGCTGAGAACATAAACAAACCAGGAGGATAATAATTCGTGGGCTCACTATTCTGTCAGAGTCACCAGATCCTCGGGGTCCGTGCACGTTCCCAACACTTCCACCACAAGACAGCTCCAATACTCTGATTAGATTTATCACAGAGTCTAAGAGAGTCCAAGTGGGGAAAAGGGGATTAGGACGGGAACAGCTGGGAAGGAGACCTGTAGGAAGCAAAAGGTTAAAACACAACATCAAAATTACATCTCATGAAATCAGTACCATGCTACAACTCTAAGCTTCGTCTTTTCCGAAAAACATGAGCAACCCTGGAATAATCCTAAAACTGACTAGGCTTTAGATGACCGAATACCTGAGGAGGAAACAGGAAAAGTTAAATAGGACTTTCAGATTTAAGTACTTTCTTTAGCATGAGAATCAGGAAACACTCTGAGCAATTTCTAAACAACCATATGAATCTCCTTTTATGAATACATATCAGGAACACACAGCATTACATCTAGAACTCTGGTATTGTTGTGTTCATCTCAGAAAAAAAAAACATTTGGAAGTAAATTGCGCACATTGCAGATTTTTATATGAGTATTAAACACCATAAAGGTTTGTGCACCATGAAATCACACAACGTAGATTCAAGGAATAAATCACGCGACGTGTCAACTTGAAATGCTACCAAGAAAATGCCTTAGAATGGTAGCGCACAGTAACTTACATTATTTATACACGAGGAAAGAATTGCGCGTCTTGCCGATTCAAATGCCACCATACAAATGCCAAGAAATAGTAGCACACAATGAACAACATGAAAAGCACTCAGGGAAAGAATTGCGCGTCTTGTCGATTCAAATGCCACCATACAAATGCCAAGAAATGGTAGCGCACAATGAATAACATGAAAAAACACTCAAGGAAAGAATCGGGCGTGTTGCCGATTCGAATGCCACCATGTATATGCCAGAAAATGGTAGCGCACAATGAACAGCATGAATTACACACGAGAAGTGAATCGCGCGTTTCGCCGATTCGAATGCCACCATGTAAATGTCAAGAAAAGGTAGCACGCAATGAACAACAAAGTTAAATGCTCATGAAATGAGTTGCACGTCTTGCCAACTCGTAAAACATCATGTAAATGTCAAGAAATATCAGCGCGCAATGAACAATAATGTAATAACGAAGACAAATCTTAATGGAATAAATTGCGCGTCCTCCCTATTTGCAAACCACTATACAAATGTCAAAAAATGGCAGCGCACAAGTAATCTGTTATTCATTTAAGCATTAAAAGCAAGAATATGAAGATTCTCAATTAAGGTGTTGGGAAATGTCCAAACACCGTCTTACCGCCTGGAAACAGTGATCACCAATGAGACATGAGTGCAGAAGACTGGAAAATCCAAATAGGCCGCCGGGACAGGAGTTCAGGAAGAAGCTGCTGCTCTGCACCGGGACCTCTGAATAGTGAGCACTGGAAGTTGGGCTGACTCTCTTTTATAGAGTCTTGGCCCAGCCTAGAACCACGCCCAGGCATGTTGCAGGGAAAGCCTCCAGAAGGCCCTGGAAAGGGACCACACCCTAACACACTCTGAATGTGCAGCAATACATTGTAAATTTACAGTATTTATAAGCACCTTAAAAATGAATCTTTTGGATGGAATTCTGCAATGCAAAAGGTTAAACAATAACATATCATTACAATGCATAAATTACTTTTTCTTGCAAGTGTTGGGCTTTGGCATTCTAGATGCCCGCAGAGCGCGCACTGTCCTGGTGTTGACACAGAGCTGCTGTCGTCACTGTGGGCCTCTTCTGTGGGGGGACTGGATATGTCTGGCACCTTCTGTCCGGTGACATTGGGTATGGGTCCTGTTGGAGTGTAAATGCATAGTTATTGTGCCTGTGTGTGCCATCTTGTGCAATGGGTGAGTGACCCTCTACTCCTGTGCTTGCATTATTGCTGTGGCCCATGTGTGATTGGTGATTTTGGGGCATGAGTGAGTCTCTCTACTGGACATGCTTTGGTGATGGGTGTCCATGCATTGGTGTTACATGCAGGGCTTGATTTTGGGATGTGTGGGTTGTGTTGGTGGGGTATCTTGGGTTGCTGGGGTTATGGGTGTGAGGGTAAGGGTGGTGGTATGTGATGGCATGCAGGTGGGGCGGGGGGGGATAAAGTAGTAAAGATTTGCCTTACCAGAGTCCAGTCCTCCTGCTACTCCTGCGAGGCCTTCAGGATGCATGATCGCCAAGACTTGCTCCTCCCATGTTGTTAGTTGTGGGGGAGGAGGTGGGGGGTCCACCGCCAGTCCTCGGTACAGCAATCTGGTGTCTGGATACCACGGAACGTACCTTCCCCCGTAGGTCATTCCACCTCTTCCTGGTGTCATCCTGTGTTCTTTGATGCTGTCCCACTGCGTTAACCCTGTTGACAATTCTGCGCCATAGCTCCATCTTCCTTGCAATGGATGTCTGCTGCACCTGTGATCCGAATAGCTTTGGCTCTACCCGGGTGATTTCCTCCACCATGACCCTGAGCTCCTCCTCAGAGAACCTCGGGTGTCTTTGAGGTGCCATGATGTGGTGTGGGTGATGTGTGAGGTGGTGTCTGTTGTGATGTGTAAGGGGATGTGTTGGTGTGTGTTGTTTGAGGTGCGTGGATGTTGTGTATACGTGATGGCATTGTGTGTCTGTGGATGCTGGTGTTGTTTTAGGTAGTCTCTCTCTCTGGCCGACTTTTACATTTTTGGTTGTAAGGGTTTGTGGGTGATGTGGGTGTGTGCTTTATATTGGATTGGGTGTGTGGGTGTGGTGTGTGTATGTGTATCAGGTGTGTGTATTTCGAGTTGTCCAATGTGGTTGTGTTTTGTTAGTGTGTGTGTATTTTGAGCGTGGTGGTGTGTACCGCCAATGGTTTACCGCGGTTGAATGACTGCCGCGTTGATTTGTTGGTCGTGATAGTGTGGGCGTATTCCTGTTGGCGTGACGGTGTCGGTTTTGGTATCACCAGTTTATCACTGACCTTTGGTGTGGCGGACTTGTGTGGGTGTCTGTATTGTGGCGGATTCTGAGCTGTGGGTCGTAATACCTGTAGCAGAATTCCACGGCCGCAGCTGTATGTTGGCGGTCTTCTGCACAGCGGAAAGCAGGATTTACCGCCAGGGTTGTAATGAGGGCCTATGTGCCTATGAGTTAGATTCACTACTAGTGAGTGAAACATATACAAAAGCTGATGTAGTTTGGCTGAGTATGGAACCATAATAACTTAATTCAAATCCTGATTTGCCCACTTGGACAAAATTCTTCATGAACAGATCACGTTATCATCTTTTGCCTACACAAATGCGATAACTGACCTAATGAAAATACTGTGCATTTGAGAAAGGGCAGGCTAGAGTGGATTAGTGAGACTTGTTCACAGTCAGAATAAAACAAGCAGTGGTAACTATGGGGCCTGTGCTCATCATGCCGAGTGGCAATATGGCGTAAATCTGGCCAAGGTAGAACGATCTGTAAAAGTGATTTGTGGTAAAGAGGTAATGCACTGGTACCCTAGGGATTGTTAACCTCACCTCAACATGCATTAAATGTGTCTATATGTTTTGCAAGAAGAATCAAAGGTAAAACTCCAGTCTTTAGGTCAGAGACACATCGGAATCCCTTGTGCCTTCTGTGCATTCAAACTCATGCACCAAAGAGTTAATTCTACAAATAATATTATGAAAGCATGCACTTAACAAATCAGGAAATGTGACCAGAAAGAATGGACGTGCTTTTATTCATTGGGTAGAGTTAGCTTGTAGTTAACAGGAAACCAGACTGCTCGTGGCGCTTAGTACTTAGTAGAGCAAACAAGCTAGTACTGGTCTTTGTAGATTTTGTCCTCGTTAAACGATGTGTATTTGGACCAGCCATTGCTAGGCCCCTTGGCAGGCACAAATTGTTCTTTGGTGTTGTTGTTGTGCAGGTTTCAGATTGTGAGTAGATTTCCTATTTGTTCTAAAATATTAAACTGAGTCTGCAAACCTAATTTGTTGAGCTACTTGATAGTTAATAGGAAACCATGCTGGGCATCATGTTTAATGCTCTTAGTAAAGCAAATAAGCACGTACTGCTGTATGTACATTCCCCTCTTGTTAATTAAATGAACTGTAATTGCGCCAGTCATCTTCAGGCCACTAGGCAGGCACAAATCATTCTTGGTGTTGTTGTTGGGGTGGTTTTAGAGTGTGTGTAGCTTTCTTGCTTGTTCTTAAAATACCAAAATCCAGATTTTTTGGCCCACACCGTTACGCTCTTCCTACCTGCCAGGTTGTATAGTATATGGTTTATATCATATGTTCTCTTCAGTCTACTAGGTTATAAGGAGAAGCAACATTCAAACAATTAAGCGGGCCATTTTCATCAGCATGGGAACTAGTTCTCACCTCTAGTATAAGAGAGATGTTCATTTTGGAGTGTTGACGTCAATCTGTGGAGTCATACTGTGCCAGTGACACGTGTGTTAAACACTGGGAAGGAAAAAGGTTTCAGTTGGTCTCCTTGCCTTCTTTGGACTGGCCATGGCCATTGCATCTGATCTTAGTCTATAAATAAAACCCCAACTGGAGGATCCTTCTGTAGCTAAAATTGAATGAGCAGCAAACCGTAGACAACAAATTAAATCTTAAAATTAATAACAACAGCGTGCAGCCATGTAAGATGCAAGAAGAGTGAGTTTTGTCTAGAAACAATTATCCTAGATGTTTGTGACACTCCCCTCGTGGGGCTTGATGGCGGGGACCACCTGAGGCTGGTGGGGTTCCATTGTGGACTGACTCAGAGCCACATTAGATGGTCGAGGCTGCTGAGCCTGGCAGTGGCCTAGCACTGTGGTAGAACGCTTGTGTGGGGTGGTGCGGCTGCCAGGCAGCAGTTGAGATGCTTGTGAAACTGTCTGCCATCAGGGACATTGGTGTGACTAAGGGGGCTTTGTCTGCAGCCATAGCGGAAGAACTGACAGGACAGACTCTTTTTTGCCAGACCACGCCAGAGCACGCCTGTAATAACTTCACGAAGGGCAAGGCAGGGGAAGGCACTGGTGCACCCACATGGCTGAGGAGCTAAAATGGGGATTTTTTAATCTCCTGTGGGATGTTTGTGATCCCATGCAGCTCTTCAACGAGGGAGGCTGTTTCAATGCTATGGTGGATCGCTGGCAATACAGGACAGACACCCGGATCTCGCTGCTGATATAAGTGTTTACTCTCACCATATTGGCTTCACAACTGTTGTGCAGGGCCTAATCTGCTTCTAGCTGAGCTACCTGTATATGAGGAAGCTCCTAGTCCCTGCTTATTTTCTTGAACTATTGCTGCAAAACAACTACATACTCACAAATGATCTATATTTCGTACTACTGGGTGAGATACCATGGGCCGCCAGCCTGCACTTTTTGCTCACCCTGTGCCACTGTGTGGGATGGAGATGCCCCTGGCTCAAGGGCCACAGATCAGGGAGACCATACAGACTTGCAACTTTTGACAGCTTAACAGACTTTATCACAGGATACGACCATGGAAGCCACCCTTTGTGACCACACCAATAAATCTGAGGCCATTTGTAAGCTATCCTTGAGGTCAAGGCTACACTTGAACACAAAATCTACGTTATGGCCATAGACCTGGGTCTGCTCTGACCTGAGCATAGGAAATTGACTGAGAAGGTTGAAACAAGAGAATCCATGCCTACCATGATGTGCGCCACTATGGAAGGAATGCAAGCAAAAGTATAGGACTTGCAAAAAGAAGTTAACATGTTGAAGCTGAAAGTCAATGATGCAGAAGACAGATCACGTCGGAATAACATCCAGAATATTGTATTGCCAGAGCACATAGAGGGCCAAAGCATGGAGCTATAACTTGAGAAATGGCTCATCGACATGGTACTGGCTCTCAATCAATCTACATTTTTCTCAGTAAAGATGGCACATAGAGACGCAGACTATGCATTGGCACTGGGAGCCCCTCCCAGGCAAGTGGTGGCGTGTCCCTTCAATTACGGGGATTGAGAACACATCCTACAGACTTTCAGGAGTAAAGGCCCTTGAAGTATGGAGAACTGCGTTGTGAACATATTTCCAGACTACGCTATGGAGGTGCAATGCAAAAAGCTTCATTCCTCATAATTGAACACTTCTTCCACCAACTAAACATCTTCTATTCCTTCTTGTAACCAGCAAAATTAGGGATCATCAAAGGGGATCACAAGTACTTCTTTCAACATCTGAGAAGTCACACTCATGGCTGAAATCAAAGTTAGAAACAGATGTACCAGACCAGAGAATGCAGGGAGGCTCTTGGCAATCCTAGAGGTGGATTTAGAAGAACAAGAAAGTATAGATTCATTCATCATGTTAATAGGCAGCAAAAGTATGAGCACTGGTGGTGAAGACATAGAACGAAGATCTGGCCATGTCACTCTCTTAACACAAAGCAACACAGATTTCTGTTATGGGCAGGATACCGAAGGCCTGCCTAAGATTGAACTAGAACTGAAATAAGGGCCAGTTATCAACCAATGATGGCATATGTGGTGCACTGACTCACTACATGTATATCCTTAATAAGTTTGAGTGTGTTCTCATAAGATGGTGCAGTTTCAATGATCAGGCGGACACATTGACATATACTTGCTTAGGAGGATGGATTGGGAAATAAGGCTACTCATTATTGGGATAGGGAATCTCACACAAGCTAGTTATCACATATACTAGCCTGTATGGGTCCCTCCACACAACAGGATGGACAATTTAAGGATCACACTTTCATGGTGACTGCATGTTAGCAAAGTAATTCTTATAATCTTGACCTGGGATGGGTAGTTGGGTATTTAATTGTTGCTGAATCGATTATTCAAGCTTATATAATCCAATGCGGTAATTACACACACACAGAGTGGAACTGGGATGGATGGCACACTCACGGTGCTATTTGCTTTCGCTTACCTGATGGCTGAAAAATATAGGGTGCCCTTACGTAGCTACAATATTGTTACCTGGAACATCCGTTGCATGACCACTCCTTCTAAGAGATATAGAATACATGCATACCTCAAACACAGGAAACATTTACGTCAAATGATTAGCCAGTCCATGATGAAGTTCCTGAAGGGCAAATATAGCCGAAACTTGACTCTCACGTGTGCAAAGGAAATTCCACTGGTAAGGGGAATCAATGGGGAAGCCAGGCACCTCAGGGAACAGGGGCAGGGGGTGGCGGGGTGGGGACTCAGGTCTTGAAGGGGGGTCTTGGGCTTAGGTTTAGGAGGGGGTTTGGGCTTGCCCTTGGAAGGAGGGGGAGAGGGCCTTGACTGGGGGGTGGCAGAGAGACCTGGGGCAACATGGGGCTTCTTCCTACCTGGGGTAGGGGCACGGGAATGGGAAGGGTGGACTTAGACGAGGAAGGAGTGGACTTGGCAACGGCATGGAAGCGTTTAGGGACAAGAACGGGTGGGCCAGTGGGTTCAAACAGGTCAACATGGGATAGGAAAAGCTTCCTAGGTGCAGTTGAAGGGGATCTGGAGCCAGGTCTTGGAGTGGAGGTTGAGGGAGTGGTCGTATCAGGTGTAGGTGTGCCGGATGTGGATGCAGGTGCCTGTTTAGTATGCTTATGTATGGTGGATGTGTGTGGTGTGTGGTGTGGATGAGTGTGAACGTTTGAGTGTTTTTGGAGGAGAGGGGGTGGACACAGTGGGAGAAGATAGGCTGCCAGTAAAGATGGATGGTGTGTGGGTGTCTGCAGGTCTGGTGAGTGTGCTGCAAGTGTATGTGAATGTAGTCATGGTGAGTGCAGGTGAAGTGTCCGGGGTGCATGTCTGGATGTTAGCTGTTGTAGTGACTGCATGAATGGGGGCAGCAGCAGTGACTGAGGGTGCAGTGCATGTGGGTGTGCATGTTGAGGTGACAGATAGGGTGGTGGGGGAAGTTGACACACTGGGGGAGGTGGATGTTGATGTATGTGTTTTGGTATGTTGGGTGTGTGCCTGCCTGTGGTGGGAAGTGTGGTGCTTGTGTTTTTCTGTGTGCTTCCTGTGTATTGATCTGTGTGCATGGCTGTCTGTATGTGTGCTTGGGATGGGTAAAGGTAGTGGGGTGCTGGAAGGGGTAGAGGTGGTGGGAGGGGGGACGGAAAAATCAGGGACACTGGCGGCCGTCAAAGAGGAGGCCAGAGCCTGAAAAGATCTCTGTAGGCCAGACATGGCACCGTGAATGCCTTCCAGATATACATTGCATTGCTGCATCTGGGATGCTAGCCCCTGGATGGCATTCAGGATGGTTGTCTGCCCTACAGAGATGGTTCTCAGGCAGTCAATAGCCTCCTCCGAGAGGGAAGCAGGGCTGAATGGAACAGGGGATGAGATGCCTGGGGCAAAGTAGACTCCCACCCTCCTGAGCGAGCGGGCACGGGAAACTCAGTGGGGAGCAACTGGGAGGGCGGTGATGGTATGGGGGTGGCGGAAGATGACAAAGAATGCGTGGGCCCAGTAGGATCCGCCACCACCAGGGAGCTGCCATCGGAGGATATATCAGAGTCACTACCTCCAGTAGTAGTTGCCCACCTGTGGTACTCCCCTCACCCTCCAACCCACTGGTCCCTTGGCGTCGGTCAACTGTGCCTCCTTGGAACCGTGGGCTGCTGCAGCCTCAGCTCCATCGCCAGATGATGCTAATGTACACAAGGGCACAGGAGCACAGGGGAGAGGAAAGAAAACAAGAAAAGTGTATGTCAAATCCCTGAAATAGGTACGTTTTGGGACACAGACACTCCCACCCAGGTCAGCATACGCAGTGGAGTTCTACCCTTCAAGTGATGCAGGAATCAAGTGTCAAGGGTCTGTCAAAATGGCGGTAGATACCACAGCAGTGTGCACCGTCACCGCCGGCGGTGATCATGATTGGCCCAGGTTCCCCATTGACAACCATGTAATCCAATGATCAGGTGCACGACGCCACGACGCCATGACGACTAACACCAGCGGAATTAAGTCACTTCCACACTACCATACCTGAATGATAGGAGGCTGCCATATTGCTTTCACCACGTCTCCATAGCCTTGCCGGGGGCCTCATCCATGGCCCCATTCTCTCTCTCCTTCGTCGATTACTGACATGATTCTTTGATCCCACATGCACTCACGGAAGTGTGTCTACAATGTGATGCCATTATGACAGAGAAACCTCAGCACACATTAGCCTGACGTTGTACCTCATTCCTTCTGTTTGTGTGCGTTACCTGTGTGTCGCATTTCAGAAAAGTATAGTGACATCATGTGATGCAAGTGTATGTCGAAACTCAAAATGTGTTCTTTCGTCACCCATAGGTACAGACACATGTGGCGAGGGAGGGCCCCTTCTGTGTACAGACCCCTGGTAGATCTGCCCACTATGGAGGAACGTCACATCATTATTACCTACTGACTTCATATAGCTACAATCCATGACCTCTGTGCATTAATGGATCCTGTTCTGAAGCCGGCCAATCGGAATCAGCATGCCATCTCTACAACTGTGCAAGTGCTATCTGTGCTCCATTTTTGGGCCACAGGCTCATTTCAGGTGAGAGTGGGCATGGCTACAGGGGTATCACAGCCAATGTTCAGCCACATCCTGTCCAATTTCCTGGATGCATTTGTTCAACACTTGCAAACTTATGTCCAGTTTCACCAAAGGGCTGAACTTACCGCCATCAAAACTGGATTCTATGCCTTTGCTAATATCCCCCATGTGATTGGTGCCATTGATGGAACCCACATAGCCTTCATACCCCCAAAAGTGAATGAACAGGTGTATAGGAATCGTAAGAACTATCACTCAATGACTGTCCAATTGGTGTGTACTGCTGATCAATACATTTCACATGTCAGTGCAAAGTTCCCAGGATCAGTCCATGATTCATTTGTCCTGAGAAATAGCAGTGTGCCACACATGATGGACAACTACAGGGGGACAGAGCTTGGCTCATAGGTGAGTGTGTATGACACTGGATCAGTTACATAGCTGACAGGTAGGCTTTATGCAAGTAAAAAGTGTGTGTTCAAGTCCTCTTTCGCCAAGTTTTGCAGGTGATTCTGGCTACCCCAACATGCAATGGCTCCTGACACCTGTGAGGAATCCCAGGACAGATGCATAGAGGAATTATAATGAGGCCCATGGTCATCCTAGGAGGGTGATAGAGCGCACTATAGGACTCCTGAAAGCAAGATTTTGTTGCCTGCATCTCTCTGGAGGATCCCTGTGCTATGTCCCTGACAGGGTGTGTAAGATAGTGGTGGCCTGCTGAATGCTGCACAACTTGGCTGTGAGGAAAGCTATCCAACTTCTGGAAGAGGAGGGTGCTGTTCAACCAGCACTGCAACCTCAGAAGAGGGAAGAGAGTGATGGTGAGGTAAAAGGGGGGAATATATCAACTCCAGGACCCAGCTAATCCTGCTATACTTCCAGTGGCTCGCAGGTACTGTTCAATGATGCTGATGTTTTAACTGCATTGTTTCAGTCTGACTCATGTAATAAGTACTGTGTTGTCTTTTGTCAGTGACAATGCAAAATCATGACTGAAGGGGCAGATGCCAGGGAACTCAATTTTATGTACAGTGTGACATAGTTCAGACATTACAGTTTGTTGGATCCCATCCTTCAATAAAAGTGGTATTATGATGGTAACTGGCTAATGCATTCACATTCACAATTGATCGCTCATATTGATTAAGGACATATATTTTGAGTGCACAGGGGTATTTATTCAATGTCAATATATACATGAGTGTTGGGACAGTGAAAGGGAGTGGGCACATGGTGAACAACATACTCAGGTACATATGCTCAGATGTTGTTTGCACAGGGGTATCCTCCGTGGGGACATTGGAAGATGGTGAGATGGCAGAGGAGTGTCAACGAGGTAGCTCAGTGGCACACAAGGGAGATTGTTCAGGGCAGGGTCACTTCCTAGTGCCCAGCTTGGTCTTGGCTGGTGTTTCAGTGGCATATCTGGGTCTGAAGGCACATTTGCGAAGGTGTATCTGGGATGTATGGGGAGGGGTGCTGATGTCCTGTGAGTCCTCTGGCAGTGCCACCAGTCCAGTGGATGCTGCAGATGTAGATGGCAGGGCAGTGTCCTGGCTAGTGGTAGGGACCTGCAGGTAATTAGAGGACTCAGGCTGGCTGTAGTACTGGCGCTGCAGCACCCCTGCAATGGAGGCCATGGTGGCATTGAGTTGTTTCCATTGCTCCATTGCCTCCTGGTGGTGTGCTATCTGCAGCCTCTGATTCTGCTCCAAGGTGGCCAGGATCTGGCCCATCCTGTCCTGGGAATGGTGGTATGCTCCCAGGACCTCAGATATCACCTCCTGGGCTGCTGCATCCATCCCTTTGGCCACCCATTGGGCCACTGAAGTCCTTCCACTGGCCCTAGCCCCCTGTGCCTGTATGCCCTGCACAGGTCTGGCAGTCCCACTTGCAGTTAGCCCTTCATCATCCTGCCTGTTGGTGGGTGGAGACTCTGGCCTCTGTACATGTGGGCAGCCAGTCCGTGGCCTAGTGACACTGGTGTGGGGTCATTTGGACAGAGCTGATGAGGGTGGCTGAGTGGTAGGGGTGTCATGGTGTCCTGGGTGGGACTTCTGGAGGGTGACTGTCCAAGGGTGTGGGATGGGCCAGGAATTTCCTCTGTGTCCAGACATCCCTCTGCACTCTCCTGAGTGGGGCCTCTGTCTTCAGGTGGAGGACTGGCACTCCGTCTGGGTGGCATGGGTGGTGGTGCCTGTGTGTGAGAGAATAGAGATGTGGGTGTCCTGTACTTATTTGTCAATTGCAGCACTGTCCAGGACTAATTGATGGTTATATTCCCACGTAGTGGCATGCAAGGTCCCTTTGTGCACATTTTGAGGCATTTTTTGTGGGGGGTGGAGGTGCATTGTGGTTGCTGTAGTGCCACTGGGATTCCATGCAGAGGGTAGGTAACTGTGTACAGGGGGCTGGATGGTGATTTGTTCGGGGGATTGTGGGCATGCAGGTGACTTGGATGTGGGTGTGTGGGTGTTGTGGACTGGGTAGGGGATGGGGTCCTGGTGGTAGTGAGGGGATGGGGTGATACATGCATTACAGGTGTGGTGATTGTTAAGGTCTTGTAGTTGACTTACCCGAGTCCAGTACTCCAGTGAGTCCGGTGAGGCCCTCCGGGTGCAGGATAGCTAGTACCTTCTCCTCCCAATCTGTGTATTCGGGGAGAGGAGGTAGAGGACCACCACCAGTCTTCTATACGGTGATGTTGTGCCTGGATGCCATGAACCGAACCTTGTCGCGCAGGTCGTTCCACCTCTTTCTGATGTCCTCCCTTGTGCATGGATGGTTTCTCACTGCATTGACTCTGTTGACAATCGTCTGCCATAGCTCCATCTTCCTGGCCACGGGTGTCTGCTGCACCTGTGCCCCAAATAGGTGTGGCTCGACCCTGAGTATTTCGTCCACCATGGTCCTTAACTCTCTGTCGGTGAAGCGGGGGGCTTAGGAGGTGCCATGGTGTGTTTTGTGGGTGGTGTGTTGTAGGTGTATTGGTGAGGGTGCTGTTGTGTGGTTGGGTGTGTGGCTTGTGATGGTGTTTGAGCAATGTGTGGGTTTTGGTGGTGTTTTTGTGTGTGTGACTTGTGTGATGGTTAGTTCAGTGCATGCGTGTTGTGTGGCCAATATCTGTTTTGCAATTGGCATTGCAAAGGATTGTGGGGTGTGTATGTGTGTGTTTTATAGAGTTGTGGATGTGTGTCAGGTGTGTTGGGTTTCAAACTTGCCAATGTGTGCATTTGCTGTAAGTGAGTCCCATTGCTGGCCGTGGCGGTCCATACCGCCAATGGTCATTCGAAATTCACTGTCCACCAAGCTGATTTGTGCATCATTATGTGGTGGGTGGGGGATTTGTCTGCATGGCGGTGGCAGGGTGAGGTGTACTGCCTTTCCGCCGTTGTTGGCCCCTGGCAGTGCGTGGAGGTTTCAGGATTTTTGGATGTTTGACTTTTTTGCATCATTATTCGCGGTGTGCATTTCACCACCACTGTCGGTCTTTTGTTCACCGACAGCCCAGCAGTTGGTGGTGATTGCCATCAAGTTCATAATGAGGGCCTACGTATGCCAACTGTGCCACGGGTGCTCTCGCATGGGACTTACCAAGTGTTCCTTTCACACCTACATGTACAAGATAGATACGGAAAGCTGATCTGTAGTACTGGAGGGTCTTTTTTATGGAGAAATGCTCACCGTAATTGCAGTTTATGCCCCAAACATTAACATTTTAATCATCCTTACTCCAGCTCTATACTCTAGCCCTCAATCGCTGTGCATATGAAGTGGCGACTTTAATAGTGTTTCCAATGTGGACCTGGATAGATCAACCACACCCCTTCCGGGAGCATAGTCTTTGCTCGCAATAGGACATCTGGTCTAGTGGATGAGGGACTCAGTGGTGACAGATATATGGCATGACCTCCATCCAGTAGAAAACAGTATTCATTCTATTCATTGGTACATAAACTGCATACACACATAGATTTGTTTTGATACAACACAAGGCAGCAAAGAGGGTTTGTGATTTGGAATATTTGGCATGTACCCTGTCAGATCATAATCCCCTTAAACTAACAATGACATGTGGACTTACAGCGCCTTGCATACCTTCATTGGTACCACAGGTCCCAGTACTTAGGGGTGAGATGGTAGAACATATTGAGCATTACTTTGCAGACAATAATGGGACAGCCTGCCATTTGGCTAGTTGTTTGGGGTGCAGTGATGGTGGTGATGCGGGGGCACTTCATACACACTAACCATTGTGTGAAGCAGATACTGAGGCATGAGGGGGATGCTCTTGAGGACCACATACGTACACTTGAGATTGAATCAATCCCACATGTACAGGCACAACAATCACTAGCCCAAACTAAAGTAGAATATCATGCGCTGTTAACGTGATTGGGTAATTTAGAATGTAGAGAACACGATGCCAGGCAGTATGCTGAGGGACATAGTGCAGATCGTATGCTAGCCTGGCTCCTTAGATCAGAGATCCCCAGAACTCTGACAGTAGCTATACAGGATGCATGGGAACAGATCATCAACACTCAAAGTGGGATTAATGCAGTTTTTAAAAGATACAATGGCGAGTTAAATGGCTCACCATGAGAAATGGCGACAGATGAGATACAGCGCTACCTAGACCATATCCCACCACTGGTGATGAACGCTACACAGTGCTTCGAGCTAAAGGAACAAATTCAACTCAAGGAAATATAATTCGTCTTCGCTCAAATAGCTAGGGCTAAAACACCGGCTCAGGGTGGCTTCCCGGTGTTTAAACCCGGTGTGCAAAACACAAATATCGTGGGACAGGATATTGTGTCAAAAATATTGAGGACCAAAATATTGTGAAGGTAAGTTTCTATGGGTAAGCAAAGTTTTACTATATTTAACTTCAGATGTATGTACCTTGATGATATATATATATATATATATATATCTTCAAGGTACATAAATGTGGAGCTAAGTATAGTAAATCTATAGCTACCTATTTGCACTTACCTTCTCGATATTTTGGTCCTTGATATTTTGGACACAATATACTGTACACATAATATTTGTGTTCCCGATATTCTGTTTGTGGTCAGACTTCCCGGTATGATAGGTTTACAAGGAGACTAGGCACTTGTGGTGACGGCCTTTCTGTATGCAAAAGGCACTGGTAACTGTACTCCAGAAATCTGGGATAGACCCTCTACAAGTGGGCTCATGACTCACATTTTCATGGACGCTACTGTTAATATTAAATTTAGATTACAAAATACTGGGGAAGGTGCTACCTAATGGAGTAATACCTATGGCATAGAGTTTAATACATAGGGCCAGGTTTACTAAAAAGTGGCGCAGTGCGGTGCTGCGTAAAAATTTACAGCGATGCACCACTTTAGAAATGCAGGGAAGTGCCATATTTACTAAAATACAGTGCACCCATGTGTTTCCCCCGGGACCGGTGCTAAATTTAGCTGCCAGCACCAACACAGGCATCCTTGCACCATAGTATCATCCATGGCCTTTTGCTCTTTCTATGTGTGCTGCATAATGCAGCATACATGGAAAAAGCAAAAACAAGGAGAAATAAAAGTATTTCTCCTCATTGCGCCATGCTAACGCCACACCTGGGGTAGCGTTAGTTTTTGGCGCTGCGACAGATTTCAGAAGTTGTAAATCTGGGGCAGTGTCAAAAGCAATGGGTGTTGCGGTGGAACGCCCACAGCAACACCCATTGCACGCCCCTCTGATGCAGAAAACTGCGTCAGAGGAGCCCATATTTATAAGATGGCGTTAAGCCACAAAAAGTGGCTTAGCATTGCCTTGTAAATGTGGCGCACTGCACAAAAAGTGGCACTCCGGTGGCGCAAGGGCCTTGTAAATCTGGCTCATAGTGACCAGAATGGCTTCATCCCGAGCAAGAGCACATTTCTAAATTTGCATAGGCTCTTTAGAGTTATGGATTGGGCCCAACAGTGGGGGATGGGACACTGGGTGGTATCAGCGGACATCAAAAAGGTATTTGATATGCTAAGCTGGCCTTTTCTAATGACTGTGCTCCACTGCATAGGACTGGGTAATGAATTCCTCATTTGGGTCCAATCCTTATATATGGGGAGAGAGATCTTGGCGAGTGTAAGGATAAGGACAGGAACCAGGCAAGGCTGGCCTCTTTCACCCATAATTTTTTCTCTGGCCAGAGAATCAATGTCATGTGTACTTTATATGAGAGGCCCTGACTGGGGCATACTGATAAACAATGAATGCCACATTGTATCATTGCATCAAATGATGCGTTGATCTACCTTGTTCATGTTACTTTAATCACTTTGATGGCCCTCCTGGATAGTTTTGGCAGAATATCTGGACTGCATATCAACTGGAGCAGGTCTTGTCTGTTCCCTTTGGTCAAACAGGTGGATGTGAATTGTTTGCTTCCACTTCTCACAGTATTACAGCTAACTGAATTCAATACATTTTCTGGGGGTGGATGTATATCATGATGAACAGGATGTAACTGATGGTAATTTGGGCAAGACTATTATCTTGATTAGACACTCCCTGCCTTTCTGGAATGCTCTACCACTCTCTACAATTGGCAGAGTTTCAATTTCCAAAATGCACAAGTTATCAAGGTTGCTATACTTTTTCTCTGCCTTGCCTGTGATTCCTAAAAAAGCATTCTTTCGGACCTGCAGTCTCTGGTAGCTTTGATCATATGGGGCACTGGTAGACATAGATTGGCAATGAATACGTTGTATGCCCCATTGTTTGAGGGTGGATTAGGGGCACCCATTTATCAATTGTACTATGAAGCATCCTAATTGTTGGACTTTTGCTTATGCAGGGTCATCCTGAATCTTTTTGCCTCCTGCCTCCTATTTTTTTCTGACCTGTCGCTGTTGGCTTTTGAACTCTGAGCACTTTCCCACTGCTAACCAGTGCTAAAGTGCATATGCTCTCCGTGTAAATTGTATGTAATTGGTTTATCCATGATTGGCCTATTTGATTTACTAGTAAGTCCCTAGTAAGGTGCACTAGAGGTGCCAGGGCCTGTAAATCAAATGCTACTAGTGGGCCTGCAGCACTGGTTGTGCCACCCACATAAGTAGCTCTGTAATCATGTCTCAGACCTGCCACTGCAGTGTCTGTGTGTATTTTTACACTGTAAATTCGACTTGGCAAGTGTACCCACTTGCCAGGCCTAAACCTTCCCTTTTCTTACATGTAAGACACCCCTAGGTAGCCCCAAGGGCAGGGTGCAGTGTATGGATAAGGTAGGACATATAGTAATGTGATTTATATGTCCTGACAGTGAAATACTGGCAACTTAGTTTTTCACTGTTGCAAGGCCTGTCTCTCTCATAGGATAATATGGGGGCTACCTTTAAATATGATTAAAGTGTAGATTCCCCTAGAGAGTAGATGGACATGTGGAGTTTGGGGTCCCTGAACTCACAATTAAAAAATACATCTTTTAGTAAAGTTGATTTTAAGATTGTGCGTTTGAAGGGGAGGAGCCAAGATGGCGACCGGGAAGGACGCTTGATTAAGCGCTCCTCTCGGGCTCGCCTCGTAAATAATTGCGGGGCGCTTCTGGGGCGCCGCTGTCGCAGCCCTGCGGCGGGATCCGCGGCTGGGACCGCTCTCCTCTCATTGGCGGCTCCGGGCGTGATCGAGTGGCCGGGCAGAGGGACTGCCGCGGAGCGGCTCGGAGCCGGGAGCTGCGGCCGCCATTTTGCTGGCCGCGTCGGGCTGGATGCGGCCTTAAGGACTGAAGGAGAGGTGGGTGCACGGAAGCGGGGAGCGGCCCACCTCGCGAGGGTGATAAACCCATATTAAGCTATAATTCCGCCCTGGGTGCCCCCCCCCTCCTCGACGCCAATCGGCCGCCGGAGTTTCCCCTCCCCCCCAATCAGGCGCGGGGGAGCCTCAAGGAGCAGCGGCGATTCAGCGGCGGGGACTGCAGGGACCCCGGGTGGACGTCCCCGCCGTGACTGGAAGCGAGCGGAGAGACGCGCCTCCCACTCGGCAAAAGGCCCTGTGGGACCACAACAACAGGCCAGGGGCGTATCTGTTACATGAGCGGGTCTGGATCCGCTCCTTGGACTCCCCAGCTGCTACGCGTGGCCGCGGGCCCTGTCGGGCGGCTGTGTGCTCGGCCACAGCAGACGCGCCCTCTCCTGGAGGCCGCTGGCGCCGTCTCCCCTTGGGGTGGGGTTCTGCGCCAGATTTGGAGGTCCTGACGGCGAGACGGACGTACGGCGTCTGCGGGGACCGCTGCGAGGGGAACTGGTCACTGCCTTCACCTTGCATCGCCTACCCCTTCCTGCCCGCGAGGGGGGAAGAAGGACGGGAGACGAATCCTGTTGTGGGCCACTGGGGGTGCCTCCCTATCCTATAGCGGTTGGCGTGGAGCGTCCGTCCAGGGAATCGTCTCTGGACCTGCAGCTGGATATCGAAGCTACCATAGACGTGGCTTGCGCAGGGTCGACCAGGATCAAGCTAAGCCATATCCTCTGTTAAATGGCGCCGACCTGCACCACAGGGAGGAACAGTGCTTAAAGAACTGTGCGAGCCCGCATCACACTAAGTAAACACACCCGGGAATACCACTCCTCTACTCCACACTGAAAGTGGACCTAGAGCCTGGAGCTGGCTGCTGACCGGGGGCTCGGGGCATGCACGTGGACCCAGCGTCGGGAGGCACTAGACCACCTGAATGAGATCTCATTAAGAGAACCAACAGTAGGGCCGAAACCTCAAAAACTGAAATCTGCACCGGCGTGGCCCCGCGGGGACATATATGCCCTCCTCGCTTACAGGGCCCAGAGAAAGTAGGTGAGCGCGAGATTCTGGGAAGAATCAGACCGCAACAGATAAGTCAAAATGGCCGGAAGGCTCAAATCAGCTAAAAACCAGGACCGGAACACGCCAGGCCAGGCTCCCGGAGATCAGCAGCATACGCCCTCTCTGCAGTCGTTGGAGTCCACGCTCATGTCACATTCCTCGCAATTCGAGAAAATACTACAAGCAATCATGGACACTAAAACCTCACTGGAGACCAGGATAGACACGGTATCGCAAGACCTGAACATCCTCAGAGTAGACCATGGCAAACTATCTGATAAAGTGAAGACAGCGGAGGCGGTGCTAAGTGACCTGGCCCCCTCGGTAGCGGATAACCAAAAACAAGTTCTCCGTCTAGATGCAGAAGTAAAGTCACTGATGAGAACAGCAGAGGAGGCGGAGGGCAGATCCCGTCGCAACAACATACGTTTTCTTGGTTTTCCTGAAAAATCACTGGATCAAAGCTCAGAGCTCCTGCTGGAACACTGGCTAATTAAAGAGGTCCTGAATGGGAACCCATCCAAATTCTTCTCAGTGGAAAGAGCATATAGAATCCCCGGACGCCCCCCGGCACCGGGCCAACCTCCGAGACCACTGATAGCTAGGTTCCTAAACTTCAGGGACCGGGATACGATACTTCAACAGTTCCGCAGCAAAGGTCCATACAGGTATGAGGACTCGACTGTTTACGCTTATCCAGATTTCACTCAGGAAGTGCAAAGGCAACGCAACTCCTTCACCCAAGTTAAACAACGCCTCCGGGAGTATGACATAAAATACGCATTAATGTTCCCCGCTAAATTACGTGTAACAACAGATGAGCGCATTCATATGTTCACCTCACCGGAAGATGCCTGGACGTGGATGCATGCCAAAGGCTTCGCCCAACCCCGCGAGGCAGCTGGTACCGGCGAGAACTGGTCAACGATGAAACCTAGGAAACGATCCAAAAGGCGAGCCAGGGGTCAACCCACGGAAGAACAGGCTGCAGAGGAGAGAGCCAGGGCCCTTAAAGCAACCCCCCTACTAACTCAGAATTCCTTTGAGACGCTCAGGACCCAGCCAGTGGAGGGCTCGGATTCTGACTCGGTCAGCTCGGACTCTACATTAACAGAGGCATTGAGGGGCCCGGAGCTCACCCCTAGGTCCGCAGACACACTCTGAACAAACACTACTGAACTATCCCCCCTGGGGGGGACCAACCGCCACAGCCTGAATACAGAACTGAACTTTGCGACCTCCTCCTGATGTGGTTGGTCACATCACCTGAACTTATGTATCCTTGCACGTTTGCTCCTGGAGATAACTCCTTTATTCATATTGTGCGCGGCGGGCGGCGTGGGGTGGGGGGGCGGATGGCTGTGCCCTGGGAGTGCCCCAAGCCAATTGCGGACCGTGTCTGCAGAAGGATGCGAGCCCCTAAAATGAGCCGCATCCGGATAGTATTATTGCTCCCCCGCAGATATCCATACGGATACACCTTGGCACGCACCTAAAATGGGTGTGTAGCCTGTTGCAAATTCATAGTTGGGGTTGGGATCCAGTTGGGGAGGGAAAGAGGGTAACTATTAGTTTGTGCACTACCGGTCTGCTCGCAACACTGGTTAAACGCCCGGAGGCAAGGGGCCCGCACGCGGGGGCGGAGGGGACCCAATGGGCCTTCCCGGGATCCGGGGTGCAAGACATGCACTCACAAATTGAATATGGCCCAATCCACAACCCATAGTGCATACAAATATGACATAGTCACTTGGAACATCAGGGGACTGGGGACTCCAGGCAAAAGGTCCAGGGTGCATGCACGACTCAAACGCCATGGCACACATATTGCAATACTACAAGAGACTCACCTGCGGGACCCAGACCTGCAGGATCTACGCAGTAAATGGGGAGGTCAGATTGTGGGCACATCCTATTCAACCTTCGCGAGGGGGGTACTTATATGGATAGCAGGGAATGTCCCTTTTATCCAAACATCACACAAGATAGATCACGAGGGCAGATATGTGGTAGTGGAGGGTAAGCTGGACGGCAGACAATTGTCAATCATAGGGGTATACGCTCCCAATAGCGCACTGCCTGAGTTCCTGAGCACACTCACTCCAGCGTTACTAACGAACCCTGAAACACCCGCCATATGGGGAGGTGACTTCAATTGCACGCCAGATCCAGCATTGGACAGGTCAAATCCCCCCACAGATTCAATAGTCATCAGACACCCCAGCCGCCCATTATCGATATAGGCTAGTAACATGAGCCTTCATGACATATGGCGCATGAAACACCCACGACACAGGGAATATTCATTTTATTCAGCACCACATAAGGTACACACCAGGATAGACTTGATGTGGGGCACCCAGGAGATCTGCACAGGGACCAGTAGAATAGAATACCTAGCCAAGACATTGTCAGATCATTCACCGCTTAAAATAGTTTTGGACTGGGGCAGGAAGCGCCAGGCTATCCCAACGTGGAGGCTACAAGCGGAAGCCTTACACGACCCTGCGTTCACAGACTCACTGAGAACAGCGCTGAAACAGTATTGGGTATTAAACACTGGCACCACAAAATCAAGAGCAATGGAGTGGGACGCACACAAAGTGGTGATCCGTGGACATTGTATTTCCACTACATGGGGGGTGAGGCGCACACTCCATGCGGAGGTTAGCAAGCTGGAGAAGAAACTAAGAGCACTAGAAAACGCAGTTGCCCGCAATGCAACGCCATACACGGCCCTGAAGGAAATGCGCGCGGAACATGCAAAGGCTGATGCTATATTACGCCTTCACGATCACAAACACCACGTGGCTAGGCTACAATCGGAGGGCGACAGATCTGGTAGGCTGCTCGCATGGCTGCTGCGGGAGGACCGGCGGTGCTCTCCGATCGGGGCGATAGGAACAGGCGCAGGTGCAATAGCTACTACACAGGTAAAAATAAATGATGCGTTTAGGGAATATTATACACAATTATACACCAAAAGCACATCATGTACCATCCAACAACTTGAGTCCTTTTTAGCAGATTCTCCCCTACCCCAACTAATGCATGTGGACAGAGAGACACTGGAAGCCCCCATCACATTAGGGGAACTTAATAAGGCTCTTGAACAACTACCCAGGAATAAAGCCCCAGGGACAGATGGCCTGCCGTCGGAATACTACTCCACTTTCGCGGCGCACCTTAACACACATCTCCTAAAAACGTTTGAAGAAGCAGGCACCAATGGTATCCTGCCTCCCTCAATGAGAGAGGCAATGATAGTGGTCCTTCCAAAGCAGGGGCGTGACCCCACTGACGTCAGGTCTTACAGACCTCTCTCATTGTTGAACCTAGACTGCAAGATACTTGGCAAAATCCTGGCTAACAGACTAGCTCCCTACATGCATATCTTGGTACACGATGACCAGAATGGATTCATCCCGAAACGTAACACCTTCCTAAATATTCGGAGGCTGCTTAGTGTGATGGGTGACACTCCCCTGACCGCACTCGAGGAGGTGGTAATATCGCTCGACATAGAAAAAGCGTTTGATACATTAGAATGGGACTTCCTGTTTGCCACTATGCAGTTACTGGGTATCGGCCCAAAATTCACAAACTGGGTACGCATTCTGTACACTGCCCCACAGGCTAGGGTGAAGACGGGAGGAGAAATATCAGAAAGCTTTCCGATTAACAGGGGAACAAGACAGGGCTGCCCCCTCTCCCCCCTCCTATTTGCCTTAGCGATGGAACCACTAGCGGCACGCGTCCGGGCCAAAAAAGAAGAATGGGGGGTGTCAAGGAACGGCACTCTCCACTCCATATCACTATACGCAGATGATGCCCTGATATACATACGCAGAGTGGAGGAGTCGCTGCCCCCAGTGATGTCGCTGCTGTCTGAGTTCGGAAGGGTATCTGGTCTAATAGTTAATTGGGGGAAATCCTGCATATTCCCACTAACCAGCTGGGCTCCTGCGAGGCAAGAAAGTGCCCCACCAGGCCACCTTAAATGGTGCTTCAACACATTTAAATACTTAGGAATCAACGTATACCACAGGGCGGAAGATTTAAGGGATGGAAATCTGGGGAAAGCGGTGTCCTCTGTTAAGAGTTCACTACGCTTCTGGAATAAATTACCTCTCTCCCCACTGGGTAAAGTAGCTATAGCAAACATGCTGATATTACCCAGACTGCTGTACTATTTTGCGGCCCTACCAATCATTATCCCCAAAAGCTTTTTCGTCGGCTTGAACTCCATCCTGCTACAACTGGTTTGGGGAGAGGGCAGAAGGCGAGTTGCACTTACCACGCTACATCATCCGGTAGCAATGGGTGGACTGGGCGCCCCAAACTTTGAGCTCTATTCTGCGGCCGCACAGCTGCAGTGGATCTTAAATTGGCTCCACAGACCTAGCTCGGCAGAAACTATATGGTTACAATCCCAACTCCAAGGCGCTCCCATACTAGCTTGGCTGTTGGATAAGCAGACTAAAAGCACATGCACAAACCCGCTGATGATAGTGGCACACACATACTGGAAGAAGTATATCCAAAAAGGAGTTAAAAAACTACCCTACTCACCACTCCTCCCGCTGGATAGGCTCCCCGGGCGGGTGGAAGCTGCCTCATATTCACCTACAACCTGGTTAGACGCGGGTATTGGTGCAGTAGGAGACTGTTTCGAGGAAGGGAAATTAATGACTTTCGAAGCTATACAGGCCCTTACAGAGATCAATCCGGGGCAATTCTTGGCATATCACGCGATATGCCATGCAATCAGGAAAACGTGGGCATCTGGCGACGTAGAGCCTGATATCTCAGTTACCCTGCACCACATGCTGAACTGGGACCCCCAAGGAAAAGCAGTCTCAAACCTTTATAAACTTCTGAATCGACCCCCGGAAGACAACTTGTAGAAAGCTAGGGAGAGGTGGAACATCGTACTGCCTAATCCGCTCTCAGGGACAGATTGGCCAAAAGCTCTGTGTCACACACGTGAGGTCTCAAGAAACCCCAGATTCCGATATACACAGTTCAATTATCTACATCAGACATACCTGGCGCCAGCCAGGATTAAACGCATGTTCCCCGGATCGGATCCAGCCTGTCCCAGATGTAAAACACCAGCAGCACAGTTCTATCACATGGTCTGGGAGTGCCCGCGGTTAAGGGGGGAGTGGGAGGGGGTGGTCACAGCCTTAGCGGAAATCACGGGGCTCAATCTGGACACGAATCCCAAATCCTGTCTACTCGGATTAAGGACAAGGACGAAAAGAAATAAACACTTGCACAGGTTTGTAGATCTAGCGTATGTAATGTACAAAAGATTGATAGCAATGAACTGGAAGGCTTGCAACGCGCCTGACTTAAAAGTCTGGCTTGCTCTTACGTTACGTTGGGCTCGAGCTGAGCATCAGGTATTAACAAACTTAACCCGTAGGGGACTGCGGCAGGCGGGCTGCGAGACCTGGGGAGTCTTAGTGTCTAGGCTAGAAGCCAAAAACGATGAAAGACCCCCCTGAATTACAGATAGCTGTATCCACCTGGTAGGCCGCGGGCCCTGCCCCCGGCAGAAAGGCAATACTACACTTGGGGACGTACACATACCCATCATCAATGCCTCGCCAACACTGACAGCTTAGTAGCCCATCCCCCCATGCAAGCATGCCACAGCACCAAAAGGCCTGCATAATCAATTAATAGACACCTGCGCTAAAACCTACTGTGCCATAACCCTCCGCCTTGTCCCCCCCCCCCTGTCTCCTCTGCTCCCCGACCTCGCCCGTGTGGTCATGTGGGCCCCTGTCGCTAGTGGTAATAGAATCACATTGCAACTGAAAGCTTTGCCCTACGTGGCGGCGACCTCGGTAGTGATGGGCAGAATCAGCGGACCGGGAAGTGCACACAAGTTCTTAGCTGTTTGATATATACATTGACCATTAATATGGGAGAGCCAGACGATAGACTGTAACCAATGATAATTTGTTATCAATGACTATGTGTGCCAGAAAATGTATGGCTTTCGTCTTGAAAAATCAATAAAAACATGTTTAAAAAAAAAAAAAAAGATTGTGCGTTTGAAAATGCCACTTTTAGAAAGTGAGCATTTTCTTGTTTAAACCATTCTGTGACTCTGCCTTGTTTGTGGATTCCCTGTCTGGGTCAGTTTGACAGTTGGGTTGTTTTTCACCTCGCACTAGACAGTGACACAAAGGGGGCTGGGGTGTAACCTGCATTTCCTGATTAGCCATCTCTGCTAGGAGGGAGGGGTGGAGTGGTCACTCTCATCTGAAAGGACTGTGCCTGCCTCTGACAATGCCGGCTCCGACCTCCTGGTGTGTGTCTGAGGCCTTGCCTGGGCAAGGCAGGATTTCACAAGTAGGTGTGAGTCCCCTTTGAAGAAAGGTGACTTCAAAGACTAAAATGGGTATAAGAATGGCACCCAAATCTACAGACTTTAGAAACACTTCTGGAACCAAGAGGAACCTCTGCCTGGAGAAGAGCTGATCGCTGAGGAAGAAGTGCTGCCCTGCCTGTGACTGTGCTTTGTGGAGCTTTCCTGCAGTGCTGCTTCTGCCAGAGTAAGAGGGCAAAGACTGGACTTTGTGTGCCTTCCATCTTGTGAAGAAATCTCCAAGGGCTTGATTTAGAGCTTGCCTCCTGTTGTTTGAAGTCTCAGGGACAGCAAAGACTTCTCTCTGCCAGCACCTGGAGTCTCCGGAGAGACTCCTGCTCTGACAAGTGGTGCCCTATCCAGTCCCTGGGCCCTTGAAAGGAAAGCTGGTGGAATCCAAGGAAATCGACTTCGGACGACTTCGGACCGACGCCGCTGCTGAATCCAGTAACGCCACCTGCACCTGACGCCGTGACCTTCGCTGGAACGCGACGCTCTTCGCAGGCCCGACGCCGCAGCATCCCCGCTGAAGTCCGCGACTCCGTGGAAGTCGCCGCACCACGTCGTGACCGACGCCGCTCGAAGTGCACGGATTCAACGTTTCGCACAGATGCCGCTATCCCCGACTTCGCGCATCGGCTTGTTTTCACTCTTCACCAAAGGTACTGTACTTGGGGGTCTACACAACTCTGTGTTCGACGCCGCTGGTGTCGGCTTGTTGGGAACGACTCCGTCACGACGCCGTGTTAACATCTCATCGAAGCATTTTTGTTTCTAAGCGCTATTTTTTTTAGTTTAATCTCTAAAAATTCATAACTTGACTTGTGTATGTTGGATTTTTGTCGTTTTGGTCTTGTTTTGTTTAGATAAATATTTCCTATTTTTATAAACCGGTGTTGTGTCATTTTTTAGTGTTTTCATTAAGTTATTGTGTGTGTTGGTACAAATACTTTACACCTAGCGCTCTGAAGTTAAGCCTACTGCTCTGCCAAGCTACCAAGGGGGTAAGCAGGGGTTAGCTGAGGGTGATTCTCTTTTACCCTGACTAGAGTGAGGGTCCTTGCTTGAACAGGGGGTAACCTGACTGTCAACCAAAGACCCCATTTCTAACACTAATTGTATTGGGCAGCTAAGTGGATTTCTAATGCACTGGATGTTGAGAAGACAGACATGACATACCAACTGTCAGGTACCACAGTCATAGTGCAGTTCTTGGGACAAGATGACGGCCAATCGATTGATAATATTTTATTAAGTGTAGCACGTTGGTGTTGGAAAGCATATATTCATAGGAAGTGTTGCAGACTATGTTACACTTCAGACCTACCATTGTGGTCTTTCCCAGGCTGCACCACATTGACTAAGACATATGATGTCCGTCCGTGGTCAGAAGTGGAAATACAGACAAGGGACAGCATGTACAAGGTGGAAACACTGCAGTCCTTCAAGAATATGTGCAAAGTGTATAGGGTGCAGCCCAGTCAATTTATGATGTTTACGGTGTAGAGCTCAGCGATGGTGTATCAGCAGGGTCCAGGGTTCGTGGTGCTGTAGAAGCTTGTCAAAATCAGAAACAGGAATCCACCAAAAGAGAAAAGGAAAATTTATTTAGCATGACTGGAGGACAGCTGAATCGGAAAGTTAAGTCCAAGAGTCTGAATTGCGGAACCCCAATACAATCTTTTTTTTCTGTAAATCACAAAGGCGCATCTAGGCGTTTCATCAATTGTCCTATTAGACTTCAGCATATGATAATTTCTCGAGCATTACAGTTAAGATTTCATAACATCCACACATGAGGTCCAATGAAACAACAGATAAAGTAATTACAAAATAATGACCTATGTGCCCCACATGATGACAATAGGAGCTTTAGACGTTTAAGAAACAGTAAGAGCACCACATAACAGATGTCCTAATATCTAATACCTAATAGCTTGCAATGGTACATCACAAGTGCTGTCTTCTTGGCAAGCCTTGCATCATCTTGCATAAACGAAGAAAAACAATAAAGATGTTTCATTAGGGTTATGAACTTGAACAATAAGCCACGCTATTATTGAGTGTCACAGAGCTGAACAGAACAAAATGGAATTCCATACTAAATAGAGGGAAGAAAGGCAATTCCACATTTCTAGTTGTGTCCAGGCTTGGACTGGCACAGATGGCCTGCATTTGGTGCGCCTTTGGTGCACCAGCGGCACGCCCCCTGCAGATCGCGCTGTGGCCACCATTTTGTAGATCCTAGAGGTGGGAGGGGTGCAGTGGTTGGGGCTTCTGTAGGCAGGAAGAAGCACAGGAGTTCAGGTAAGGAGCAAGGGAGTCTGGATGTCGGAAATGGGTGAATGACAGAGAGGTCTAGGGGGCGAGAGAGGGTCAAGAGAAAGCAAAAAATGTAGTAAATGTAGTAAAGGTGAGCTGAAAAAAGAGTAGCCAGAAAAAGAAGGCACAAATATGATAAAAAAAGGTGGCAACAGTAGCAGAGAAAAGGAGGCAAAAGTAGCAGAAAAAAGAAGGCAGGCAAAAGTAGCAGAAAAGGAGGCAAAGCTATCAGAAAAAGGAAGCAAAAGTAGCAGAAAAAGGCAAAGTGGGCCGAGAAAAGTGGTAGAGTAAGCTGAAAAAGGTGTCAAAAAGAGAAAAAGCGGGAAGGCAGGAAGTGGGCACAGAAGTGTGAATAGGAGCAGAGGCAGAGGTTGCTGGTGCATCAGAGCACAGAGTCCAAAAGGGCCTTGACTAGTCAGAGGTCCAGTCCAGGTAAGTGGGGAGCCTGGGCACCTGACAATGGATTGGCATTGACCTGCAACACTGATTAGAAGCATTGAGGTAATCTGTTTCACAATTCTTTATTTTTGGTTTTACATGTAAGAGTAACAGAACTGAAACCATGTTACAGCGAATGGTACAATGCTGCAGGAGTCAACAAACCTGGTACTCTAGCGGGCATTCTAGTAACACAGCGGGGGCAGGGTTGAACAGCGATGCTTTGTCCCAGGACAAACAACAGGGCACAGGCCACTTGGGGCACGGAGAAGGCAGGTAGGGAGGCGACGGGGGATGCCCGGTTTGGGGAAAGGAGGGACAGAGGTGGCAAACATGGAGAAGAGGAAGAAGAAAAAACAAAAAGAAGGAAAGAGAAGAAAAAAGAAGGGAGGAAGGCGGGGGCAGGACGTTGGGCTAGACGGGGAAAGGGGAAATAAAGAGGTGTAAGGAAGGAAAGGAGGAGGCAGACAGACAAGGGGCTAGAGGATGAAGGGGGTAAGAGAGCAGGTGGGCAGAGAAAAGGCCAGGGACCAGTACAGGCCTGACTCCACTATCACAAGACCATTGTCATGGGGCAGAGGTGGGCCACAGGTGCTGCAGCAGCCTCTGTGAGCCCTTGTGTCCCGGGGGGAGGGGGGCTAGAGGGGGTGCCAAGCCCCATATAGGTGGCACCGGCTATTCAGTATCCATCGTCTTGAGGGAAAGGCACCCAAACCAAGAGGAAAGCTTCCGTTCTATCCTGCATATTATATATGATATGTTAGTACGTGGCTGTCTGGTACATGGCCGAAAGCCACTCCTCATGTGTGTGAGGGGATGGGGAATGCCAGTGCCGGAGGACAAAATTCGTCAGCTGTAGCAAGTGCTGTGTGCAACAGCTGGCCCTTGTGCCTGGACAGGGCAGGGGAATTTACGAGGGGCACTAGGAACTGCAGAGGCGCACACAATGTGACACAGACTGCCCTCCAAAAGGGTTTGGACAGTGGGGCAGTCCCAGAGGGTGTGGACCAGACTGCAGCATTCACTTTCACAACACCAGCAGCTAGAATGGGGCAGAAATCCCACTGCCCATAGTTTTTTTGGGGTCCAGTGCCATTTGTGTAGGGACTTAAAGAGACATAATTTTAACTGTGCTTCCCTAGTCCCACAATCCAGCACCTCAACAATTTCATCCAATCCTCAAACTCGTACTCCGCCTGCAGACAGGACTGCCACTTGCCATGGAGACTTTTCATGGAGGCAAGAAACAGAGGCGGCATATCAAGAGACATTAGAAGCTGGACACGACCCCTCAGAAACAGCCCCAGGTCCTGAGGTAGGAGACCAAAGGTTAAGGCTGAAGGACACAGGGTGTCATGCCTAGGCGCAATTGGAGATACCACCACAACTAATTAGACAGGAGGCCATATTCCTTCTGGAGTGTTGGGAACGACTTGAGGGCACCATGGGCTAATATGTGTTGGATGGAGTGTATGCCTGTGGCACGCCACCACCCCCCCCCACCCCACCCCCAATTGAGCATCTCAACCCCAGTACATTAACCAGTGTGACCCTATAGGGTTGCATGGTCATGCAGGTGGGCAATCACTGAGAAGAGACGGTGGGCGAGCAACCATGATTGGCCATCGCCTGGAGCATCAGGTTCCTCAAGCTAGGGGCTGAGGATGCATACTGATAGAGGGGGTAGAGCCACTGAGGGCATGCCAGGAGGGTGCACTAGATCGTGACCCATAGCAGTGGATATGGGAGCATGTAGGTCAGCTGCGCCAGGTGCAGCAGCAGGACATAGTGCTTCACTGAGGGGAGGCCCAGCCCTCCACATGAACAGTGGGCCAGTAGCCATCTGCCAGCAACCCGGGGTGACCCCCAGATAAAGGATCTGATGCCCCGGTCCCCTGTATATAGGAGCGAGAGAGGCACAAGCATAGGGAGCTTGCCCAGAATAAAGGTGAACCTCAGCAAGGTCACTATACTGACCGCCTGCGCCCTGCCACAATGCGAGAGGCCAAGATGGGACCACTTATCATAATCAACAGCAGCACAGCCAATCAGTGGCTCTAGGTTGTTTGCTACCACCCGTTCCAGGCCCCTGTTGATGGAAATTCCTAAGTTTTTAGGACAGGAGGGCTTCCACTGTAAGGGGTAGGCCAAAATGACTGTATAGATGCTCACACATGACATTGGCAAGGACAACTTGTCCCAGTTGATACGGTATCCTGAACTGGCCCCAAAGTTGGAGATGAGGTCGATATGACCAGGACCAAATGAGAAAGCTCCGAAAATGTCAGTAGGATGTCATCTGCATAAAGGTATAACATCGAGAGCCCTCCGAGGGAGGGTATACTGGCTATCAGTGGTAATTGTCAGAAGGAGGCCACCAGCGGCTACATAGCGAGGAGGAAATGCAGTGGTGGAAGCAGTCCCCCCTGCCACGTCCCCCAGTGGACCGGGAAGGGGGCAGAAAGGAAGCCATCACAATTGACCTGAACAGAAGTTGAGTCCTAGAGCCAACCCCACCTTGGTTATAAAGTCCTTACCAGCCCGATCCTCCAGACGGTTGCAGAAAGATATCCCCACTCTATCCTGCTGAATGCCTTCTCATCATCCAGGACGTCCTCTGACAAGTCCCTGACAGACCACAGTGTGTGGCAGACCACAGTGTATGAGACAGGCAGCCAAGATGGTTCTCTTATGAGCACCCGGGGACGAAACCTACTGGGAGTGGTGGACTAACATCAGGATCATGGCAGGGAGCCAAGACGCCAGGAACCCGGTAAGGATCCTAACATCCTCATTAAGGAGGGAAATGGGCTGGTAACTGCCACAAAGAAGGAGAGCCTCCCCAGGCTTTAGGAGGACGGCGATCACTGCCTTATTGGAGAGAAGGGACCCCTCGAGTTCCACCTCCTGAAAGGCCTTGTTGAGGGAATCCACCCCCTTCTCTCCTGTACACTTGTAGAATTTGGCCCAGAAGCCTTCCTGTCCCGGGGTCTTGTGGTCGAAATTGCCTGCACTATCTTCAACTTAGTGATGTCTACCTGAAGGAAGTCGTTGCCTGAGTTGTTGAAGTGGGGTAGTCGAATGCCATCAAAGAAGGTGTCCAGACAAGCAGTATCTACTACTAACTCCGGAGTTTACCGAGCCTGGTAGAAGGCCACAAACTTGTAACAGTGTCTTGTGGCCAGCTAAGAATAGTGCCACCTGTGTACCTGATGGCCAGGATGGCCAGTACCACCTCCCTTTGGCTCAGCTGGGCAGTCAGTAGCCTACCCAACTTCTCGCCCTGCTCATAGTTTCGGCCCTTTATCCATTGCAGCGTGTGCTCAGCCTTGCATGTGTAGAGTGTGTTGCAGTCCACAGGGCTCTCTCCAGGTGATGGCAGAGAGGATTCGAGGGACCTGCCCTGTAGAGGCAGGTGAGGGACGTGATATCACCCTCTAGGGGTCTCAGACACTCTGTCAAGGTTTTGATTCAACTGAATTGTTTCCCCTTTCCATGCACAGAGCACCTGGAATCATTTTTCTTCTTCACTGTGAGTGGGGAGCATATAGAGTCATTAACTGATTTAGAACCAGCATTAACCACCTGATCTATTGTCAAAGATAGTTCAAAGACACAGGGATTAACCCTGATCAGTTCTCTATCAGGTGGCAGTTGGAGAGTAATGGCACCTTTTGATTGACTAGACTGGATAGGGGCATCAACTCCATCATATCACAATTTATTAGCAGAACAAAGTTTTTTTTTCAACCAAGTCCATCTCCTGATCTATTGCACCGACAGCATTTGTTAAAAAAATGTGATTGAATTTGATATTGGACATTCTTGCTAGCAGATGCTGTGGATTTCCTATTTCTCATCTCCCTGACTGCATGGGATCAAACTACTAAGTATTAGAAGGAAAGCCAGAAGATTCAAGACCAAGAGGGGTGGGACAGCCCAGCCTCCTCTGGGCCCTGATGGAAGCAGACGGACCCACCCTTGGCTCAGTATTCACATGGGCAGTGCCCGGGCACATGCCACACGTGCCCCCACTTTGTAGCACTTTGCCATGGCCCCCCCATCTTGTGATCAAGGGACTGTGATCTTTGGAGTCCTCACAACCCAGTCAGTAGCCTTAGTCACCCATACTGCAGGACTTGCAATGGCAGTTTGTAGCGCTGTGTGATGGCCTCTATCCCTCTTAAGAGCAGGGAAATGTGCTCTCTGAAGTCTTCCTGACACAGTAAGCAGCCTTAGTCTTTGGTACTTATAAGACTAATGAGGGTTGAGCAAAAAACAGGAGAGGGAAATTAGCACATAAGCCTTGCACCTCAGAAAAACAGGCTTTGTATGTTGACAACTGAAGCATGACTTTTTGAAAACCTTTGTGTTTGTAGAAGCCTCCTTCCTATGTAGCTACCTTGAAAGTAATTTTCTCCAAGATTCCCTGCTTCTCATAATTCAAAGCACACACCTGCTTGTTAGAAGAACAAAACCCAGCCTCATATATTCTTATCCTAAAAACGTTTCTAGTGAGCGTAAATGTGTCCTCCACAATATCTTTGGTGATATGCTTAGCTGGGCGAACACCTGGGGGACTTCTGTCCTATTTTTCTCTGGTCACATTTGTTTTTAATAATAGCATTTGAGGCTGGTTGGTAGGAGTTTCGTTCTTATATTACTGAGGGATGTTTGCAGGTCCAGACATGGTTTGGTATTGTGATTGAATTACACATATTATTGGAGTTGTTTTGTGGCCTCCTTTTCCAAGATCTTACTGTTACTGGGAAGATGGTTTTCAGAAGAAGGTTGTCTAAGACACTTTGCTTAATATTGGTTTCTTCAACATGGTGGCATGTTTTATGGGGCTAGGCATGACTCCGTTGAAGAGGGGATCTTTGTTCATGTTTAATCTTGAATGTGAGTTACACTTTTAAAAAATGGAAGAATTGCTTAAAACACTAGATTGACAATGCTCCACAAGTTTTGGAACATTTGCTCCTTGGTCACTGAACAAGATGTGTTTAAAAAAGTAATGAAGTGAAGTAGGATAACAGGTGGATAATTCAAAATTACTTGATTGCTGGCAGCATTGGCCAAGGTTGTAGAACTTTTAACTAAAAAATCACAAGATTCTGTCAGTTGTTTTGGATTATGTATGAAGAGTTTATAAAGATGTTTAGCTTGGTCATCTGGTGGTACTACCATATGGTTTCTTGTTCGGTGATTTCTACAGTGTGTCTTTTTATCACCCATTGTTCTGTATCTACGTTATTTCAGCATAGCCTTGTCTGCGTTCTATCACTCACTGCTGTATCTAATGCCTGTCTTTAATTTTGTAGGTCTAATTAAGGCAAATTGGTCCATGTGAGGTTGATACTCCTAGCAAGGCCAGAAGTTCAAAGGAATTCAGAAACATATTGAGTTTATGATGGTGTCACTCTGTGCCCCCGACTCATCAGAGGTTGCCCTCAGTTAAAGAAAAATGTGTTACTGAACCCCAAACAGCTGCCTAACTGAGCCTCCTTGATGTCTAGGCCACAGTGATGATTCCATGACTGCTGTGACCCGGAGAGGTATTGCCCATAAGTGGAAAGCATTAGCCGGTGTAAGCAGGAGCGGTATAAGAATGTATTATGTATGTTTCCCATTTCAGGTGAATAGGTATCATCAATTTAATAATAATCATCACAGCAATCAGAAATGAAACAACGAAAAAAGGTGGGCATGCTAAAAACATTGGGGCTTATTTACAAGCCCCTTGCACTGCCAGTGTGTCAGTTTTTGCATGGGTAATGACTGAGGTGTGGAAAGCCCACACAAACCTGTATACCAGTAGGCCTCAAATCAGAGCCCCAATATTCAGGATCTCTCCCCAGCAACTGGTACGTTTGCTTGCCGGCTCCAATTTCTAGGGTCTTTTATAACCTTTACATGCATGAAGATCTATGGATCAAGTGGGGGGGGGGGCTTTTTCACTGAGTTCCTTCCATATTCTAAACAGTTTACTAGGAACCACACAGAAGCTACTGTGTTGCAATATTCTTATTCTTCTGGCATGGAACTAGCACAAGGGCCCTCGCCAATGAGAGTTCTAGCTACTATGTGACAGGGAAGGAAAAATCCTTCTCTAGCTATTATAACATTTTTGGATGTAGCCCTCTCTGCAAGGTCACCCCCAAATGTTTTTGCCTTCACTCCTCCTATTTTTGCTGAATTCATTTTTTGTTGGCCTTAAGACTCTGTGCCTCTTACCACTGCTAACCAGTGCTAAATTGCTCGTGCTCACTTTCTAAAACATGGTAAAATTGGTTTACACCTAATTGGCATGTTTCATTTACTTATACGTTCCTAGTAAAGTGGTATACCATATAGCTAGGGCTAGTAATTTAAATGCTACTAGTGAGCCCCTTAAAACATGTCTCAGGCCTGCCACAGTGTGCCTCGTGGCTCAGGCCTGCCATTTGGTGTCAGAGAAATTGTAATTTAACATCTTCTGTAATGGTAATGTTGGATTTTAAGTCTCAATTTTGAAAATGCCACATTCAGAAAGTTGCCATTTTACTGCCTTCAGTATTTGATGCCTGCAGCCCATTCTTGAACTGCATGACTGTATGTAGTTGGCAGTTGGACTTTGTTTATTCTTCCCAGATAGCCACACAATAGAGGGTTCAGGTGTGCTTTAATGGGCCATCACTGGCAGGATAGGGGGTGAGTCTTGGCACAGCCCCACTTTCAACTCAATAGATTGTTCCCAGCATTCACACAAAGGATTAAACACTACCTCATTGTTTAGGCAGACAGGATGGATACAGGGCAGTGAAGACAGGAAACTCCAAGGAATTCAAATGAAAAACTCTAGAAACTTTTACTTCATAAAAGGCACCAGCCATAAAAATAAGGCCCTCAGACACGCTCTTCAGTACACTTTCATGACCTGTTGAGGGACTCTCAGTGGACTGCTTTGTTACACCTGCAGTGACAGCTCTGCTGCCTGAAACCTACCTTGAACCCTCATAGGCCTTTCCTACTGTTTAAGCGCTGCTCCACTTCTTGAACCCGCGACTACTCAGATGTTATTCCGTGAAATATTATTAGTATTCGCAGACATTTTTCCATTAAATTTCTTCTAAGTCCAAAAGTAAGCTCCGACCGGGCCTAAACCAATTCTTGTATCTGACTCTATCACAGTCAGCCATATTTCTTTGACTTTGAACTAGTCTTGCATCACTAGATGTCCTCATTTGGTGCTTTAATCTTTTAGGCACTAGTTTGTACCTTAAAATGTAAAAATTAATAAGCTTTATATCTCCGGTTGTACTGATTGCATTTTTGCTGTTTTGGTATCAAATAATTTATTACAATTCACTCTATTTGTTTAAATTGGTGTTGGATTTTTCTCCGGTGTGTTTTCACTTGATTACAGTTTGTGGGCTACATAAATACTTTACACATTGACTCTAAATTAAGCCTGACTGCTTTTGTGCCAAGATGGCAGGCAGTTGAGCACAGGTTAAGTAAGTGACTTTTGTGGTTGACCCTGACAGCTATTGTAGCTGTTGCTTGAGTAGGGTTAACACACCTTTCAACCAACAACCCAATTTCTACCAAACATAAGTATACTTGAAATGTGTGCACAAAAGATTAAATTAAAAAACCTAACAGTAATAGAGGTGAGTGGCCTGCCTCTACACCCAGTACACTCAAATCATTTCTGTGCACAAACGATTATGTTAACATGCATCAAGACCTGTGACACCTGTAACAATCACAAACATAGAAAAAGAGACAAACATATGACAAGTGATTATACTGGTAAGTTTCAGACTGTGTTTGAATTATCAATTCAATGTGTGACCAGCTCCTTGAATTAGTCAAGAGACCCCATTTGAAGATTGATTGCAAGTAGAAACCTAGAAGGTCATTAAGATGATGGTGGGCAGCCAGCCAGGCAGCCCACCATATAGGCGGAGATGACAGCTAGCCAAAATTAGATGTCCCACCAGGCTGGCGTAGATCTCTGTGAGTAAAGTGCCTCCACCGAGATGGTGGGTTTTCGCTGGACAGGAATACAGCTGCTCCACGTGGGTTTTCCCATTCCACCAAACACTAAGGGGCATATTTATACTCTATTTGCGCCAAATTTGCGTCAAACTTTTTGATGCAGATTCGGCGCAAACCTAACACCATATTTATACTTTGACGCCCGACCCCGCGAATGTCAAAATTCAGAAGTGTGCGTCGTTTTCTGGATGCGTGAAACCACCTTGCGTTAATGACATGCAAGGTAGGCGTTCCTGTCCAAAAAATGACTTTAAGGCATGTGCGCCTTATTTATACTCCCGCGTCATTTTGACGCACAGGAGGGGCGGGCCATAAAAAATGGCGCCTTGCCTGATTTGCACTGTTATTCAACGCCTGGGTGAGGGCAGGCGTTAAGGGACCTGTGGGCTCATTTCCATGGTCTCTGACCATGGAAGCAGTCCACAGGTGCCCTTCCCTGCCCCCAGGGACACCCCCTGCCACCCGCCCACCCCTGGAGGACACCCATGGATGGGGAGACCCATCCCAGGTAAGTACAGATTTTTTTTAAGTGGCATGGGGGGGCTAACTTGGGCCCCCCTACATGCCACTGTGCCCAATGGCCATGCCCAGGGGACAGAAGTCCCCTGGGCATGGCCATTGGGCAGGGGGGCATGACTCCTGTCTTTCCTAAGACAGGAGTCATTTCAATGGGGCTTGTGCATCAAAAAATGGCGCAAGTCCGGTTAGAGCCATGATTTTTTACTCTAACCTGACTTGCACCATTTTTTGACACACAACCCCCCTTTTTCCCTACGCCTGCGTTGCCCGGTTAGAGTCATTTTTTTTTTACTCTTACTAGGCCGCAGTGCCGGCTAACGTCAGTCCATAAATAAGGCCCCCCTACATGCCACTGTGCCCAATGACCATGCCCACGGGACAGAAGTCCCCTGGGCATGGCCATTGGGCAGGGGGGCATGACTCCTGTCTTTCCTAAGACAGGAGTCATTTCAATGGGGCTTGTGCATCAAAAATGGCACAAGTCCGGTTAGAGCCATAATTTTTTACTCTAACCTGACTTGCACCATTTTTTGACACACAACCCCCATTTTTCCCTACGCCTGCGTTGCCTGGTTAGAGTCATTTTTTTTTTACTCTTACTAGGCCGCAGGGCCGACTAACGTTAATCCATAAATAAGGCGCCCGGCTGGTGTGTTGGAATGGCGTTAGCCGGCGGTACATTTTTTGACGCAAATCAGCGCTGGCGCTGGTTTGCGTCAAAAAGTATAAATATGGGCCTAAGGCCCATATTTATACTTTTTTAGTGCCGCATTTGCGTCATTTTTTTGACGCAAAAGCAGGCAAACTTACAAAATACAATTATATTTTGTAAGTTTGCGCTGGTTTTACGTCAAAAAACGACGCAATGCGCACTACAAAAGTATAAATATGGGCCTAAATTACCCTTCTTCTTAAGAAGTTCTTTGAGCGACTCAATGCAAGCTTTCTTTAACCTTGCATAAAAGCATTTTATTTTTCTTCCTTGACTGTTAGCCTATTATTTGTGCTTCTTTCATACCTAGATAAATGAAACTGCATTTACTGGAAAACATTTTTTACACGAGCAATAATAAATAAGTGGACCAATGGCATTGTAGATACTTTGTGGTATGTTTCGTTGTAATTTCCTTTCCTCTTATTGATTGTGATAGTTCAGTGAACTCTATGCAAAACAGTTGTAACAGATAAAACCTAGAACCATATTGCATTACTAATCACAAGAAAATAACAAGAAAATTCAACCCTTTAAAGAGGTTTTTTGGTCCTGTAAATTGTTGCGAAATGCTAAGGGATATAGAGACTGATAGCAGGATTTGCATTAACGTCTACGTCTGCAAATGCCTCTTAGCAACAGGGATGTTTTTTACTGAGGGACTCTTAGTGACATAGAAAAACAAGAAGAGTGGAGCACAATTGTGTCTATGTAGTCACTCTGAACCTAAGGTGATCAACATCATCATTATTTCCTGTTACACATCCACAATTTTATGTTATGTATGGCCCACCTAAACCCTATGTTACTGCTGTCATCAGCTGTGCAGGGGTAAAGGAGTCAAGGCGAGCGTACACAACATGGTCTTACCAGCTTCGTCCCTCTACCCCATTTACTGGGTATCCTGCCATCCACTCCTTCCACTGTCTTGCTATCCCACCCCTCACTCCCCAAAAAGAATACTTAGTCACTCACTGCATCCACCTGTAGAGTCTTATGGTCCTCCAAGAATGCCATAAGCTGTTTATTGACACAGCTTTCCAGCATTTTCGCCAGCAAAGGTAGAAGTGATATGGGGCGGTAATTGGACAGACTGTTTGGATTGGCATTCAGTTTTTTTCAGTACAGGGGAAACCAGAGCATCCTTCGAAGGTAGTGGAATATTGGCTAATGCAAGGAAGAGATTAAATAGGGAAAGAACAGAGAAAGAATAGAAGGGGCTATCAGTAATTCACAAATTTGGACAAAGGAGCAAGGTTGCAACCTATCTAGGTTCTGGGTAGCGCCCTTGGGAGACAGACTTAAAAATGTTGAATTAGTCTGAGTCTGGCTAGAAGGAAACCTCTTGTACATAGCTTCAATATTATCCTCAAAGAAGTCTGCCAAGGAGTTGCATCATTAATGAGAGACAGGGCTATCCGAGATGAAGGCATAAGGCTTCAGGAACTTGTTTAGCACCTTATAAATCTCTTTGATAGAATTACCCTCCTTCTTGATTCTGCCTGATATCTACCTTCTCCTGGAATTCCTGATATGGACATGGTATTAGGATCATGTACATTTGTAAGCAGCTCTATCAGTTGGAGTTTTCAAATGGTGCCCTCGTCTCTCTATCCTTTTACAGAGCTTGAAAGCTCTGTAATAGAGGAGTCCTATAAAATTGACTCAATTTAGGATGAGAGCAGGCCCACCATCCTCTCCAATTGGCAGAGTGAAATCTGATGTTGTGACAATGTCACCTTCAACTCCTCATTGTCACCTTTGGATTTGCTTCTAGCAACAGAAGGATCTTCTTTTTGGCATCAACCCAAAAACTCAATGAAGTCCATCCTTCTTGAGGGCTACATCTCAGATTTATTCTCATTGATAATGAAACCCATGGTCTGAATCAACTCTTTGCCCTCTAAACTTGATTTACCTTTGTCTCTCCCGCTCAAAACATTGTCTAAGTACACCACTATCCTCAGTTCCCGTGCTCTCGGGGCTAATGCCAGAGGCCCCATCAACTTGCTGAAGCACCAAAAAGTGGAGCATAGACAAAATAGATTGGTCTAGAATCTGAACACCTGTCCATGCCACAGAAACTACACTCCTGTACTCTTGACATAATAGAGTCATGTAGGTGTCTTTTAAATCCAGACATACCATACAGTCAGCTGGAAGAAGGATGTCCCTCAGTCAAGTAATAGTCACCATTTAGAAAAAACAGTACATAATTGATTGTGCTCCCTTAAATGTATTACTGGACAATATCTTCTGTTCTTCTTCTGCTCCAGGAAGATGTTTTTGATAAAACCCTTGGGGTATAACTGACATGGTTTTACAGCCCCATTCTTCTTCCTCTACCTCTGCTGTCACCATATTCCAAACTTCTTGAGAAAAATTTATTTCCATAGGCCATCTGGTCAGGATTAGGGTTCCAAAGAATTCTATTTGAAACCCTATTAGCATCGGTAATGCCCATGGGTCTTTTGATATTACACCCTTCCATTGAAGAAAAAGGCTAACCTTCCCCCAACCGTTTAAAGGGGAGAGGACACTACACTTACTTTGAATTCCCCCTCTCCTCACTTCACCTCTGCTGATGACAAAGGGGCAGATTTATACTTTTTGACGCAAATCAGCTTTAGCGCAGGTTTGCGTCAAAAAGTATAATGCCGGCTAGCGCCATTCCATGACGCCGGTCGGGCGCCATATTTATGGAATGGTGCTAGCAGGTGGTAAGTCCCTGTTAGCGTCCTTGCAAAGGACGCTTACAGGGCCGGGGAGGCGTAGGCAGAACCAGGGCTTGTGCACCAAATTATGCAGATCCCCTGTTTAGAGGCAAATAAATTGCCTCTAAGCAGTGTAGCGCCATTTTCTGGCACACAAGCCCCATGGACAAGGCTCCTGTCTTAGTAAAAACAGGAGCCACACCCACCACCCCAATGGCCAGGCCTAGGGTACGAATGTCCACTGAGCATGGCCATTGGGGCCAGCGCCGTGCAGGGAGCCCCAAGTCAGGACCCCCGAGCAATGTTGGAAAAAAAATAAAAATACTCACCTGCACTTACCTGGGATGGGTCCCCCATCCCTAAGTGACCTCCTGGTGGGGGTGGGGGTGGGGATGTCCCTGGGGACAGGGAAGGGCACCTGTGGGCAATTTCCATGGCCTCTGACCATGGAAATCTGCCTACAGGTCCCCTTACACCTGCCCAGACCCAGGCGGTAAATAATGGCGCTTAGCAAGCTTAGCGCCATTATTTAAGGCCCCCATCCCCCGTGCTGGATTTTAGCATGGGGGTATAAAAATGGCACAAAGGCCATATCGTCCTTTTCTAGATGGGAACGCCTACTTTTCATCTCATTGACGCAAGGTAGGTTCCCCCCCCCAGAAAACAATGTAAACTCCATTACTTTGGCGCTAGACATGTCTAGCGCCAAAGTATAAATATGGAGTTAGGTTTGCACTGAATTAGCGTAAAAAAAATTACGCTAATTCAGAGCAAACCAAGTATAAATATGGGCCAAAGTGTCTTCTCCTTCTTCTTTGTAAGAAGAATGTTGGCTTTGAGTATCCATACTGCTGTTGGTAGAAGGGTCTGTAAAAGGTACCGGAGCCAGTAACACAACCTCTATATCCAGTGGCACTGGTAAGGACTCATCCAAAAACATGTGCTAGGGATGATTGTTCCTTGCCCGGTGAGTCAAAGGTCTAAACGTACCACCCAATTTCTTCAATAAATGAATCCCCAGAGACCCTTAAGAATTGGCCTCTATTTTCAAGCTTGCTAGCTCACCAAATTTGGGACAATACACAACAACAGCCTCTTACATTTCCCAAATGAATGTGAGGTGTTTGCATTCCCAAAAAGCAGCTCTCCCTTTGGTCTCAACCAGAAATTGCTTCCTGGTCTAATATACCCTGGACTTCTTCCCTCCTTCAGCAGGTCACCAAACCCGCCCCCATTAGCTGCTTGGAGGAAAGGTTTGAATTTCTGTTATAATGCTGGAAGGGAGACATATATGTGAAGAGGCTGTGCCAAAAAGCATGCAGACGTTTGGGGGGGGGGGAGGATGGTCCTCAAAGAGTGGGCATACTGCTTTCTCTTTGATATGATCCTGTTCACTGGGACTATGGAGACAACATCTAATGACTGTGTGGGTGATGGGGAACTTATGACTCAAGACCACTACATTATCCGTGCCTGCCCCCTGCAAGCTTGTAAACATGTACTGTTGGTGTATGACTATGTTAAAAAATCAATAACAAGAAGTATTAAAAAAATTACAGTTTCAGCATCCAATCCCAGTGTTATGGTCAGTTTCTCAGATAGTTTTGGCCTTTGATGCGTCACCCTCATTTTAGATCTCACACTCCTGTCTACTACATTTCTAATCTTGGACCTACAGTATTCATCAATAAATGCAGAGGAGCCCACTCTACTATATCTGAATGTTGAATGAACCTGGGCTAATATATGGGAGTACCTCCCTCATCCAAAATAACAATTTGAGACTTAGCCCCAGTTTTCATCTTTTTTAGGACATCAGTACCGTCAGCAACATCATTGTAATAATTGTCATTGTCATCGTATTCATTGAAAATCTGTGATAATAAATCATCATAGTGTCTCTCTCTTGGGCTTCCCCTATTACCTACAATAGGATTTTGCCACATTGACATCAAGTCATTATTTCCAAGTTGAATTGAATACAACCATATTCATCTCACTCACACTCATAAGGGGAAATATAATGTTTCTTCATCACTCTACTGCGGTTATGACTACATAATTGCCCTTGTTGTGATTGTAACCCCCCCCCACACACACACAGACACAGAAAATAAAGAGCTTATAGTGAGGAGACCACTTTATGAATAGAATTAGAAACTGAATTGTGCAAAAATTCACAAAGGTTTTTCTTAAAAACCTTATCCTCCTCTGTAATAACACTGCAGTCAACCGTTTTAATCAGCAAACATCAGAGAATAAAACAGCCACAATATTAACTTTGAGCAAGTTATAGCAAATCTAATAAAACAGGTACACAGTTGTGTTTGAAATGACATTTATAAAAATCCAGGCATTTTCTTAGGTAGCCACATTCCCAGGCAATTCTCTGTCTTGCAACAAATAATAAAATGTATCTGGTCATTAAATAAATAAAGAGAAAACAGCTCAGCAACTATTTACTGCTACAATATAATTAACACATAGAACTTGAAAACAGGCAAATTCAACCTTAAACAAACAGACCAGCCAGAGCTGCCAAAACAAAGTAATAATTTTACACTAAAAGCTGTGAAACTGACTCAAAAAATTTCACTCAGACCCTTGAAAGCAGACACCAGTGTGAAACTGACCTAAATAAATCAAAAATTCCCTTTAAATGCTAAACAGACAATAAATACATCTACAGTAAATCCAATCCAATGCTACCAAACAGTGCTGTGTAATGCACTTGTCTCTAGCAGCAAGAAAAGAGGAAATGATGTATGCACTGATGCTGTTGGTAAGTGGGTATGCCGTTTGTTTGTGTTGATAACTTCCTGCCCAGAGGAGCAGAATAACAGGAGGTATGTTTTTAAGTGCTGTGCAAAATAAAGCAAGAAAGAGACTTCAAAATAGAGCTTCATGTCTTGTAATAACATTAATGTTTGCAATCAAGAAAACAATTTAGAGCATTCTGCCTTGTAATAAAATTAATTTTCAAAATCAAGAAAACAATTTAAAGGGCTAAACTGTTTCAATTATAAGTTGGACAACCCCTCTGTCAAATCCCCAGAGCCTATCAGAGGATCCCCCCTAGAGCTCTAGAAGAAACCGCCCCTCTGAGCTAGTGTTCAGGACAATAAGTCAGGAATGAATATCACAGATGGGAATAGACTACCTGGGCGAGTGCAATGTCATCAATGCCATTGATAGAGAAGCCAAATCCAAGACCAACCATTATGCATTCATGGCTTCAGGGGATCAGGTGCTAGTGTGTCAGCTTTAGAGAAGGAAGACTGACGTTCCATGTCTGGACATCTTGTCCTGAAGTGAGTGACCCAGGTCAAATGAGCCATAGTGTCAGCAACCTTGGACTGGAAATCCATCATAAGATGCACCTCACTCTTCAGGAGATATCGATTAAGTGCATTCAAGCAAAAGCACCTCTTTCATGATGATAGAACTCTGGTCACCATAACCAAAGGAGAAGATAAAACTGATGACTCCACTTAATATAAAGCGGATGTTGACAGTAGTAGGGACACCTTCAGTCCGAGACGTCATGTCAACTTTCATTGATTCAGGCACACGGTCAGACAACCACAACAGTTCACCAACTAAATGTGAATGTTCAATCCATTCGTTTGTCTTTTTTTTGTTCTCTTGTTTCCTTTGTTTTTTTCTTTAATATCTTTTTCAAGAGGATGCAGAGGTGTGAAATGAATAACAGAACCATGTAGAATCACCCAAAAAAACTTTGGATGAGCGTCCGAACAAAAAGTTGGAAAAAAGTATAAAAGGTCTGGTGAGCAAGGAGAGTGCATGGGCGAGACAGGCTTACCCAACATAGTGAACAAGTGCATAGGTAATGGGAGGGTCACTTTAGAATAGCTCTGGAAGCATGCCTGGCTCCAAGCATTGCCTTCTTCACAAAAGAGGTACCTAACAGCCATCAATACATTTGGCACTATATTAGCATAGCCTAAGTAAAGAGTCAGTTGTACTAGTTAAAACTAACCATTGGCACTGTGGCCCTTATTACAATCCTGGCGGATGGCGGCAACATGGAGAAAAGAACTACCAACAGGCTGGCGGTACGTTTCCCCATATCATGACATTGGTGGTTTGGCTCAAACCGCCAATGTACCACACCGTCCGCCATGGCGGTAATGACCGCTGGGCTGGAGACTACAGTCTCCAGCCAGGTGGCCGATACTAGCCCACCTGCGGGATTATGACCCCCCTACCACCATGGTTTTCGTGGCTTCCTTACCTCCACGAAAACCATGGCGGTAGGCACTATCAGTGACAGGGAATCCCTTCCCTGTCACTGATAGGGGTCTTCCCCACCCCCTCCCCTGGTATCCCCCCACCCCCTCCCACTCCAGACCCTCCCCACGACATACACACACCTTCACGCACCATCTAACACACGCATATACACACTCATACCCACATGTATCCACCCATGCATACATCCCTTCACACACACATCCACACAAACAGACATACATACATACATTCATACATGCACACAACACAACATACACGCACTCACATATCCATACACGCACACATGGACAACACGCATCTCACACCCGCATACACGCAAGTACAGACAGACACACACACACACACAACACCCCCCACCCCCTCCCCTGTCGGAGCACCCGACTTATCTGATTGCAGGGGGTCCTCCGGCAGGAGACGAGGCGGGGCACTGCTGCCAGCAGCAACGTCCGCCAGCAGAACACCACGAGGCCGTATCATGTGTCATGATACGGTCTGTGGCGGTCTACTGCCAACCTTACGGCCATCCACCACCATAGCCGCAGCCGGAATTCCGCCATCCTTCTGGCAGAATTCCGGCTATGGTCATAATTTGGTGGACGGCTGGTAGCCGCCGCAACGGTCTTTTGGCGGCCGTCGCCGTGGCGGTAGGCGGTATATACCGCCAATGTTGTAATGAGGACCTGTGTTTTATTGGACAGAGCACAAGCGTTAACTGGTTTTTACCAGCCTCTAGTTGCTTAGAATCAAAATCAGGCAGTAAATCTGGTCCTAGAAAAACAAAAACAAAATATCTGGATATCACAAGTCTATGGCCAAGCATCATTGCATCATCAGTGTGTGTGAACCTGTTGTTAAATGCACGTTCTTACCATCATGTCCATACATCTATTGTTCACTATGTAAAATATTAAAATGAATGAAAATTGGAGTTCTATGCCCCAGTAAGAATTTGGGAGCAGCACATATACTGTATTTTCCCTCTGCACCTGCTATTAAATCACTAGGCTTTGTCTGAAACCAGAGATGGAGGGAGCTTGTATGTATTTATGCCTTTAAACTGTGCAAACTTCATTGGACTGCCTAGCTGAAGCATGACCTTTACTTAAATCTGCAATGAATGATATTTATATGAGAGTGTAAATAAAGGAAATCCCAAATTTAACAAACTTTTCAACATGACCTAAAGTTTCCAGTCACGGATGAAAAACCACGTGCCCAAAAATCAAGAACAGGAGATTAGTCATTTGTGTTCTTATGGACATTGCTTAACTGTCCAGTGTCAGTGGCTCATGGGAACAGAGGAAGGTACTTTGATATGTGTGCATGTGAGTATACTCCCTTTTTAAAGTAGAACTCAAATAAAAAGAAGCATTGTGTATTGTGCATCATATACTGGTGGTCAAAAATGCCCTGCTGTTTACCTATTTTTGTAATATTTATGATCATTTGGTATCAGCACTGATGGACTTGGCCCTCTCTGCAGGGTCACCCCCAAATATTTTTCCTTCACCCTCCTGTCTGCTCAAATTATTTTTTGTTGGCATTAGGACAATGTGCATTTTACTAATGTTAACCAGTTTTAAAGTGTTTTGCTCTTTCCTTTAAACATGGTGAAGTTGGCTTACACGCTTTTGAGACATTTAATTTACTTGTGAGTCCCTAGTAACGTGGTACTATATGTATCTAGTACCTATAAATTGGTTGTTTCTTGTAAGCCTGCAGCACTCATTGTGTCACCCACTAGAGTAGCACTTTAAATATGTCTCAGGCCTACCTTTGTAGCCCCTAGTGCAGTTTTAAACTGCCAGTTCGACCAGCAAAATTAACCTTTTCATGTGTAAACCTCCATTTTCCATACATATAAATCACACCTTAGGCAGGCCCTAAACAGCCCACAGGGCAGGGTGCATTGTATTTAAACTGTAGAACATATGTTTTTAGGTTTGACGTATTGGTAGTGAAAAACTCCTAAATTCCTTGTTCACTACTGTGAGGCCTACCTCTCCTATAAGATAGATACTTAATTATAGGTAGGCTTGTCATGTTTGGTCTCAAAAGAATTGCCATTAAAAACTCTGTATTTAAAAAAAAGATATTTGTATTGATTTATCAAACAACAAACATAAACAATCGCAGACATCAGAACAATGTCCAGGAGAGGGAGCAGGGTGAGGTCCATCAGGGGGTACTCCTCCAAGCACAACAGAATGCATAAGTATCATACTGTTCATATTACAATCACATGGAGGTATTCCGCCCATCTACATTAACTGTGATGAGTTTAACGTTGTTGAGGAGGTAGGACAATGCATGTTGAATGTGTACAGGGTTAAGGAGAGTTGTCCTAGGGAATTCAACATGCAGAGTGTTCCGGTGTAGTTTGTAATGTATTTGAAACCTACACTTGCGGTGTGCAGGACCCTGTTCCATCATTAGGTGGGATGTAGTCGAGAATATGTTTTAGTGCCATCTGATCTTTATCGCACAAGTGGCGTCTTTAGCTTCCCATCTTGCCACTAGTGTGTCCCAGCTTTCACAGCCCGTGCTTAGTTGGTCCTTGTCCCTCAACGAGCTTAAGACTCTCGCCTTCGTCTATTTAAAATCATCTTTAATGGTAAAGTCTGATTTTAAGTCACAATTCTGTAAATGCCACTTTTAGAAAGTTGGAATTTTCTTGTCCTAACCACTTGGTGCCTGCAACCTATGTCCTGGGTTATGTGACTGTGAATAGTTGGCAGTTGGAGTGAGACAAAGGGGGACTAGGCCACCCTGCGAGGAAAGGAGGGGAATTACTGTTCCTTGCCCCACTTACATTTCAAAGGGGCTGCTTCCAGCATACTCACAAAGAATGTAACACCAGTCACTTGCTACCCTAGACCTTTTGGAACCCGGGCAAGGGAGGAAAGACCTTTACAGAACCAGATCTGGGGGAAGTCAAGAAGTTTCTTCCACTAACAGGTGTAAATATTGGACCCTCATGCCAACTCTTCATTTCCCTCCTAAACCTGCTGAGGATCCCCAGAAGGACTGCTTTGTACCTGAGAGGACTGCCCTGCTGCTTGAGGCCTACTTTATACTTCAAAGAACTCTGAAGGTACAATGCACGCTTCCAGCAGCAAGGTAGTTACCTTGCTGCTGGAAGCGTGCATTGTACCTTCAGAGGTCTGCCCTGCTGCTTTAGGCCTGCCTTGCTTATGAACCAAAGGGCTAGTTGGCTGGCCTCCTAATCTGAGCTACAGGGACACAAAAAGCTAAGCTCCAATAACCTTAAATCGACATCAGGACCCTGCCTGAATAGAGTTCTGCCCTCTAAGTAGTGGCCTCCCAGTCTTGGATCCTTGGAAGTGGTGCTAAAGATACACAAACAGTCAGAAAACTCAAACGCTGCAACATTTTCCACCCAAAAAAGTGGTCAAAGAAAGGACAGGATACCCAGACCGATCTGCTCACTGATGCGCTCGAGGTAAATCGTCGGTCAGCCTGACTTTGCAGTAGCTCCCTCCATGTTCTTCTCCACAGCATCAAATCCTGTTCAGCGGCTTCTCTCTGAATTGGTATCCCCTCAGGAAGGGCCACATTGATCCCTTGTCAGCTACAGCCTACAGCCTCTTCCTGCTGGAGTTTTCTGACTTCCCAAAAAATGACAAAATCCTAATGTAGAAATCTTCACCATGACTTTAGCCAGTGGCTTTTCAATGATAAAGTCTCCTCCTTGGACAGCGCCAGCTGCCTTACCCCGCTGAACTTTACCTTCTCAGACATTTACCTTCTAAATTTATTATAGGTCCCTAGTTAAGCCGAGACTAGGCCCAATGCACTTCATGTATTCGAACTGCATTCCATCTCAGTCTGCCATAACTTTTGACTTTGCTCCAGCCTTGTGAGACTTGATGCCCTTGGTTGGTACTTTGATCTTTCAAAAACTATTTTTGCTACTAAAAACTAAAAAGTCATAATCTTGTGTAAGAACCGACAGCCATAGGATGCTCTTCTCCCCAACCTTTTGCCTGCATCCCTCCATTTTCTGACCTCATTTTTGCTGGTTTTAGGACTCTGTGCATGTTACCACTGCTAATCACTGCTAACATGCTTGTGTTCTCTCCCCTAAATCATGGTAACATTGGTTAATATTGGTAATTCTTTATTACATTTTTACGATGTAATTCCTGATTGAGAAGGAGTAGCCATATCATGTCTTATATCATTGGAATGGTGTTGATAAATCCTCTTTACTGGTAAAGTTGGATTCAACACTACTATTTTAGAAATGTCACTTTTAGAAAGTGGACATTTCTCTGCATCTACAGCTCTATGTCCCTACAGCCTGTCTCCAATAGACGTCTGGCGTTGGTGACAGCTATACTTTGTGGATTCCCTCTAGAAAGCCACAAACACAGGAAGGTTAAGTGTGTCTGATCACTCATCTGCATTCTGATGGCTCTTCTTGGGCTGGGAGAGAGGGGTGGTCTGACACTTTCACCTGAATAGGCGTACCTGCCCTCACCAAAGGGCTGATTACCCCCTACTGATAGTCTGCAGCCAGGGCTGGAAAGAAAGGACATCTGTGCACTTCAAAGTACCTTTTTTGAAGCCTCCCGCACTTCAAAGGCACAACTAGACCCCACCAAATCAGTACAGTTCCGGACCTGTCGATACTCTGCCAGTAAGTAGAGCTGCTGTGCTCCTACAAGGACTGTCACTCTGCATGACTCCTGAATTGCTGAGCCGACCTGCTGCCTGCTACACTCTTGCCTGGGAGTTAGAAGGACTGGACCTGAATCTCTCCAACCCAGAACCAAAGTGACACAAAGGGCTTGTTGGCTTGCCTCCTATTTCTGAAGTCTCAGGGACACAAACGACTTCCAACACTCCTGTTACAGCTCCTGGACCCATCTTCAGTCAGTGCCTGACTTCCTTGAGGTGCCCCTCCAGTCCTGAGACGTTGAGAGTGGTTTGGTGGCTCCTGACATCCAGGTTTTGGGCTCTTTGTGACACAATAGAACTTTGCCACTCACAGAAAGAATCTTCGCAAGCCGCTGCATGTTCATCTCTTTGCACAGCAAGCATCGCCACTTGCAGCTGTGAGGTTCCAGTCCGCCCGTCAGTGATGCTCGGCCGACTATTCGCACCCCTGGACCACTGCCTGCAACGCTCTCCTTGCTCCTGGTGAACTTCTTCCCCACGAACGGGACTTGAGTCTGAAAATGTAAAACTTCAGTGGCACTTACCTGGGATCATATCCAACCTGTGCTCCATCGCGGATGGCTAGAACCTTTTGATTTACCCCAGTTTAGCTCGGCCAGATATCCCCTTTTGGCACTTTATGCTTTTAAGCACTGCCTTTTACTCTTTAAAAATTCATATCTCAAATTCTACTAATTGGGTTTTTGTCATTTTGGTCTTGTTTTACTCATAAAATGAAGCTCTATTGTTCTAACCAGGTGTGGTATCTTTTTGTGTAGTGTTTTCACTGTTTTACTGTTTTAAGTAATGCACAAATACTTTTACACATTGCCTATTAAGTTAAGCCTGGCTGCTCTGTGCCAATCTTCCAGAGGGTGAGCACATGTTAACTTTTAGTGTGTATCTGACTTACTCTGACTAAGACTGTGGTTCCAGTTTGGGCAGGGTGCATACCTCTGCCAACCAGACACCCACATTTCTAACACCCTGGTTCTTCTCATTGGATTTAATTTGTTAAATTACTTATTAACATTTTCCCTATTTGTCTAAATTAGAAGGTGTGTTTTCTTGTGATATGTTTTCACTTTATTACCGTTTGTGTGCTGAATATATACCTAAAACTTAAGCCTGATGTGCCAAGCTATCAGAGGGATAAGCACAGGTTAATTTGGTAACTTTTGTTGGAATTATGGTTGCTGCTATAGAGCAGGAGAGGCTCATGGGGTTTTGTAGGGGAGGGGTGGGGCAGCATGTGGAGGGGGTCGGAGCAGGAGGGGGAGTACATTAATTAAAAGAACAATAAAAAAAACACTCACTGCTTCGCCGCCGCGCTGCGCCGCTCCTCTCCTGCACTGCAGACACAGGCTCCCAGCCTGCCCTGCAGCCAATATGAGCGCTGCTGACAGCAGCATTCGGATTAGCTGTGAGCGCCCAACCAGGGCTCTCCCAGGCAGACTGGGAACCTGTGCCTGCTCTCTCTAGCCTGGCAACTGTGTTGTTGGGCTGGAGAGAACCCACTGCGCATGTGTGTTTGGCCGTCCCGAGACAAACGGCCAAACATACATGTGCACTCCCCCTCCATTCCCATCATAGCCCATGGCCCCACCCTTTTACTACAAAATGATAATAACAATGTATTATTGTTTTGCAGCTGCTGCTGCTGCTGCTGCTGCTGCTGCTGGAGGGGGGGGCGATGCTCCTCCGCCATAGCGGAGGAGCTGCGCCTGCTTTAGAATTGTTTTCACCCCTATCAATTAAACTTAATTTCCTACAAATACATAGTCTGTTACCAGGTAATGAGATATAATGAGAAACAAATAGCGTCTTAGCATTGAACATTTAACAGATGCCCGATTAAAGCAAGAGAAATTTGAACTTTGTGGTAAACAGCCAAATGAGTTCTCCTTTGTGCTAAAAGATGAAAATATTTATGCTACTTATCAGCCTTCCTGACAATATTTAGAGGGAAATCATCCAGAGTGGCGTATCATTAGAAAAAGGTTTTTGAGCCCAATGCACCATCAGAGAGGTTGCAAACAGTGGCTGAAAACTGAGCACCGACTTTTTTCAACATAAATATGCAATGCGATTTATTTACTATTAGGATGTGTCGCAAAATATCCAGTGGCAAGGGGGCACATGACCTGCGTAATGAACTACGTAGGTCATCATTTGTGGCTTATTGTGATTTGCTAGGAACAGAAATGGTGGCCTTCGAAGGAACAGCAGACCAAAATTGCTGTGTTTTCTTTCCCAAATGGTAACCTTGTTTTCTTTCAAAATAGCCTGTGTCCCTTAAAGGAACCTGTTCTGCTAAAAAAAAAAAAAAATAAGAAAGAAAAAATGTTTCCTATTTGGAAAGACATCGTGCGGCAGGAAAGGGGGGGTGAGTGGCGGTGCCCATTTCTGTCTCCCCCAGAGGTTGCCTGACACAGTTAACAAAAGGTAAGCTGTCCAAAAGGGAGGGGACACAGAAACAGCTTCTCCTTTTTAGGTCGAGCGCACAAGCGCTTTGACCTGTTGTAAGTAATGTGCGCTTTTAACCACGCCCACCGCAGGCCCATCACTTTCACTCATTCATGGGCTTGCCTTTCAAAAATCCTTTGTTGTCATTGATAAATGCTTTATGTTGGTCCCCACCATGGGGCGGTTTTGTTACCACCTTGCAGACTGCCCCTGTTACATGAATAATTGCACTTTTAACGATATGTTTGACTGCAAGCAAACTTTTTTTTTCTGTCTCTCCTTTGCGCTCACACTCATTGTGGCCATGGTGCTTTGTATTGACTCGCTTATGTCATCTGTTTTATTTTTCATTTTCAATATATGTGGCAAGAAAAGTCCAGTTAGGAATTTACAACGCTAATAGCTCTAACTCGAGCAAATACGAGACCCATTGCATTGCAAATGCTTGTTGAGTTTGTCACCACCTCATTTGAGGTGTCAGGAACATTGCAGTGCTTTGACTCAAACCACGGATACATTTCATTGCAATTGGCAATTTCTAAGGGATGACCCTTTCATGCACCCTCCTAATTGTGATTCAGAATAGGTCTGCAAACCCCTTTTGCTTTTAAGAAAGGCTTTTTTCCAAATCGCAAAATGGGCCTATTAAATGCTAAAATGTAGTTTTACAATCCCCAGCCCTGTGACTTTACGAATTTCCAGATTTGTGGCAGCAAAATAAATTAAGTCCATTTCTATGAATATTAAATTGTATGCTACCATGTAATGCAGCACAACGAGACACATGTTGGCCTCTCACTATTATTTCTTATCAGCCCAGTTAGAAAATGTGCCGCACTGTGCTTTGAAATGTAATTGATGTCTGTCAAATTACCAGTGTCATACATCAAAGTATTGTAATTGCAAATGCCAATGTTTTTTGGGAGTTTGTTGGGTTTTTTCACTAATAGGCAGGCAGCCTGTCTCTTTAATATTTGTCTATCTGTTCAACCTCACGGTTTTCCACTAATTCATCTATTTAATTTGCATTTTTAGGTCTGTCGCTTTACCCATTACCTGCCTACCAATTTGTTTGTTTGTTTCCCTGTGCACTTGTTTTTCCCCATTTTCAGATTGTATCTAATAGCCTCATTTTAGGTTTAGTGAACTAGGTGCAAAACTGTTGCTGTGGAGAAGGTAGCAGCTCTGCTATATCAACACTATATTTACAAGTCCTTAGTGTTCCAGTGGGGATTTGCCCCTTGCCCCAAAACAGCTCCTGCATGCTTGCCTTCACTCTGAGCGAGAGGGAGGGCATTGGTGTTTGATGGCTGTATGGCCAACCATTGTCACATGTTTGAGTCTTGCAGATGGACCTTCAAAGCAACCCTCTCCACAAATGTCTCAATGCACTTCCAGGCATGAATAGTATTTAAAAGGATTTTGAAGTGATCTCAAACAATTTTGGACTGATTGCCAGTAATTATATCTGATGCCTCCGTATCTATCAGCATCAAGTCCATGTCAAGGGAGTTCCGCTTTTGTGAACGCCGTAAGCTGCTGTTCTCTAAATACAGTGATGGGGCAAAGTTGGATAGACCTCTGCCCAGGGTCAGACTGGCCTGTAGGGCAATCAGGCAGTGCTCGATGCTCAGATCTCACAAATCAGAGTGTGGGTCGTTTTTTTTGCAGTCTTTGGGCCTCTTTCATGGCCAGGTGGGCCTTTTCTTTTACTGTTGCTTTCCCTGATATTACTAACATTGACTGCAGCAAGCACAAATGCATGCAGTCTCCCATACAATACAAAATACTCAAACAGTGTATCTTTACAAGCTCAAAACAGGCCAGATTTGCAAATGTGGGCCACTTTTTAGCCATCTGGTTTTATAACGGGGGCCACTTTTATTTTGGTGCCTGGGACCACTTTTTGGCCCAGACCACCCCTGCCTAATTTTGTCAGAAGCCTTAATCTCCCCAAGAGGACAGAGAACAACTGGTTAAAATAAAAAACAGTGTCCTGAGCTCTGAGAAACTGATTCACAAAGTCTTTTCTCTGAGTAGATCAATCAATCAAACAGGATTTATAGAGCACGGCTAATCACCCGTGAGGATATCCAGGCGCTGAGAACATAGCTGCTAAGGGGATCAGTTGAACAGCCAGGTCTTCAGTTCTTTCCTGAATTCCAGAAGAGAGGATGAGATCCGTGGGTGAAAGCAGAATTAATTCCAGGATTTAGCCGCAAGGTAGGCGAAGGAGCGTCCTCCACTGTTTATTTGCCGGATGCAGGGGTGTGTGCGAGGAAGCGGAGCGCAGGTGTCTGGAAGGTGGGCGATAGTTCAGGCAGTGGTTGATGCATACTGGTTTTTGATTGTGAAGGGTCTTGTAGGTGTGGATCAGCATTTTAAATTGACATCCAAACCAGTGGAACTTCTTGAGGTGGGGGTGATGTGGGTCCGTTTGGAGAGGTCGAGGATGGGTCTGGCCACTGAATTCTTTCTGTATGGTCTGTATACTCTTTAGGAGGTGCATGGTAATTCCTACATAGAGTGCACTGCTGTAGTCCAGCCGGTTGGTGACTAGGGCTTGAGTGACGGTTTGTCTGGTGTTGACAGGGAGCCACTTGAAGATCTGATGGAGCATGCGAAGAGTGAGGAAGAAAGTGGAAAAAACTGTGTTGCTCTGGTTTTCCATGGTTAGCTTGTTGCCTAGGATGATACCTAGGTTGCGAGTGTGGTCTGTCGGAGTTCGGTAGGCCAACAGGAGTCGTTCCACGGGGAGGTGTTGTTCCCAAAGATCATCACTTCTGTAGAAGTGTTTTAGATGTGTCTTACTCCTGAATTATTCCTGAATAACCAGGCTTGATTGTTCCAGCATTGTGGTGTCTCCAGGTTTGGGTTTGCTTGACCTATGAACTTCAAGGAGTATGCCATGCTTACTCTTGGAAAAAACATGTCTTGTGATTCATAGGATCTGCTGCATTCTTCCTTTATTGAGCTTATAGCAAGCATTCCAATCTCTACTAGGGTGCTACCAGATGGTAAAGTGGAAGTTTTGAGACAGCAGTTACGAAGTCAGACTGACTGCAGAAGAGGAAGAGAGCTTGGATCTTTAGTAGTGCAATAAACTCTGAACCAAAATATTATGGGGCTTATTTATACTCCGTTTGAGCCGGAATTGCGTCGTTTTTTTGACGCAATTCCGACACAAAACTAACTCCATATTTATACTTTGGCGTTAGACGCGTCTAGCGCCAAAGTTCATGGAGTTTGGGTCATTTTTTAGCATCGACACCTACTTTGCGTTAATGAGATGCAAGGTAGACGTTCACGTCTAAAAATTGACTCCGAGGCATGTGCGTCGTATTTATACTCCCGGGCAAAATTCACGCCCGGGAGTGGGCGGGTCAAAAAAAATGACGTCTACCCTCGTTAGCGTCATTTTTTAATGCCTGCTCAGGGCAGGCGTTAAGGGACCTGTGGGCTCGGAAGGAGCCCAGAGGTGCCCTCCCATGTCCCCAGGGACACCCTCTGCCACCCTTGCCCACCCCAGGAGGACGCCCAAGGATGGATGGACCCATCCCAGGAAACTTAAGGTAAGTTCAGGTAGGTATATATTTTTTTTTTTTTTGGGTGGCATAGGGAGGCCTGATTTGTGCCCCCCTACATGCCACTATGCCCAATGACCATGCCCAGGGGACATAAGTCCCCTGGGCATGGCAATTGGGCAAGGGGGCATGACTCCTGTCTTTGCTAAGACAGGAGTCATTTCAATGGGGGTTGGGAGTGAAAAAAAATGACGCAAATCGGGTTGAGGCGAAAAATTTGCCTCAGCCTGACTTGCCCCATTTTTTTACGCCCAAACTCCATTTTCCCCTACGCCGGCGCTGCCTGGTGTACGTCGTTTTTTTCCACGCACACCAGGCAGCGCCGGCGGCTAACGCCGGCTAACGTCATTGATTAAATACGGCGCCCGCATGGCGCTTCAGAATGGCGTTAGCAGGCACTAATTTTTTTGACGCAAAACTGCGTTAGCGCAGTTTTGCGTCAAAAAGTATAAATAAGGGCCTATGTTTCCAAACTATAGCCTACATTTAAAGATCCGGTTTGCATCTGTTGTCTCTTGCTAAAAAGGTTTGGACCGAGATTTTCTCCAACAAAACCTACACCAACCAGATTCTTTTCACTGTTTTCAAACTTTTGAAATAAAGTTAAAAAAAACTATCGTACAATTTTGCACAGTCCTTCTGTAGGAAACCTAATTGTTAAGCTATGGGGGAAAGACTTCCTGATGTGATGTGAGGGTGAGCTCCAACAAAGCAAAACCAATCGAATTTCTTTTAACTAAACAGGGCTCTGTGAGAAATCCTTAACTCACGTTTCGTAGCTTTACACAAGCAGCAACATTTCAGTTAATAAATATCCTAACAAGACAAATCTCATTGAGTAAAATGCAATAATTAAAATAGTAGTAAAATGAAGCATACTGGATGTAGGGATAAGGAGCTGTTAGAAAATAAAACTCCCAGGAAACAACAGGAGCACCAAATCTAATTCAGGTCAAATTGGTGCATGTAATTGTAGTCTAGGCACTTTTCGAGGCAGTGCATCAATGAAGTGTGGTCAGTGACAAGCTGCTGGTTCACCTAGTCTGAAGCTATAGAGGGCCAATACCTTTGTACCCTTTGCAGATGAGCAGCAATAGAATGCTGGGAAATGTTGGTGGCTCTTCCATAACAAAACATTTATGCTCAGCCTTGTATGTTTTTCTGCAGATTAAAAATCTACAGTGGGCAAAGCATAGAGCTGTAGCCACGGTTCGATACTTTTCACTATCCCCCAGTAGCCTTGAAGTTCACAATCACAAGCTAAGAGCGGGTCAGACCTTCATAATGCAGCCAGCAAGGTTATGTCTGTTTCAGGAAGGTCTATACCGTGACCTGCTTCTCCACAAATTAACACGTTCTAGATCACAACTTTTTTGGGGAAAAGTATGCAAATTCTTCCCTAGTGCTCTGAACCTCCCCAAACGTTCATGAAATTCTTCTTGAACAGCAGACTACATGTTGAAGTTGTAATAAGGATAAATACAACTCCTACTCAGGTCAATTGCAACATGTCAGTTGTTGCTGGTTCTTGAATTTCCATGACAGAATTTCCATCTATATAAGATGGAGAGCTTTCTTCACTCCTGTGACACAGACAGGAAGTTTCACATGAGTTAGCTGAAAAAATAGCAAGTTTCTACTGAGCCTGCTGGATCTTTGCCAGGCAGGTGCAACTCCCTTTGTCTTCAGGACCTCTTTCACCTTCCAGCTTCAAGAGACAATTTAAAGGAGGAAGGCATGCTCCTCTGGGTAGAACCTGCCCTCTTCTTCCCTGTGGGTCACTTAGAGGTTACCCTTCTTAGCCTTTGGAAACACTTTCTGATCCTCAATCTGGCAGATGAAATTTCTTCTATCAAGAGTAGGGAACCTTATTATTTCTTCTGTCTTGCCACCTTAATGCATTTTTAAAAGGCAAACTCATCTCGGATTGCTGAAACATTAAGGAGGTGAAACTAAAGTTCCCACAGTTTTCCTGCCTGATATCAACTATTTTGAGACTTAGGGCCATATGTACGAACACATTTTCCCATTGACACAGAATGGGAAAAACCCTTTGCTACATCTGGCCCTTAGCTCCTTATTATGAGTCTGGCGGTCAACAGACCGCCAGACTCGCTGCTGTGGTCGGACTGCCATGGTTGTGGTTGTGGTGGTCCACCCGCCAACCTACCCCCATCCCCGCCAGGATCTCTGATCCCGATGGGATGACGGCAGTGCAGATTGTAATCAGCCAATTACAACTTTGTTCTCTGCCAGCCTTTTCATGGCGTTCCACCACCGTGAAAAGGCTGGCAGAGAACAAACAAGTGCAGGGGCCCCCCTGCCAGCACCCTTGAAATGTGCAGTCTGTCTGTGCAGATAGTGAACATTTCGAGGGTGCTCATGCCCCCTGCATGCGGCAGCATTGCCGCTGGCTCTATTATGAGCCAGCAACAATGCTGTTGCACCTTTCCCACTGGGCTGACCCATAATAACTCCAGCATGGAGGTCGCCGCGTAGAGGGCAGCCACTCTGTCGGGAGTTTGGCGCACTGAGTTTTCCGTCTGCCAAACTTGTAATGACCCCCAAAGTGTCAAAGGTAGTGAATTAAACACCAAATTGCTCTTCAGTATAAGGGACACGTGCATGCAACTGGAGACCTTTTCAAAGGCCTTAGCTGCCCAGAGGTTATACCACTAGGGGCCTGATTTATACTTTTTTTGCGCCGCATTTGCGGCATTTTTTGCAAAATATAATTGAATTTTGTAGGTTTGTGCCACTTTTGCATCAAAAAATGATGCAAATGTGTCGCTAAAAAAGTATAAATCAGGCCCTCGATGTCCACAATCCAAAGAGCAATGAAATATTGGCCAGAAAGATTTGTTTCCTCTAGATCCAACCAACAAGAACACTTTTTGCTTTTAATTTTGCAAAAAATAATTCACAAAGTGACCAGTACACCATTTAGACAAATCTAGAGAAAGAACACTTTTTTCCGAACTTTACTGGGTAGGGATGACAATGTAATGACAGAATAAGTAATCACTGTTGATGTGTAAACCTGGTTTGGCCGGGTTGCTGAGCATTTCATTTATCTGCTCCAATACACTTACAAATGTATTACTTTATATGAAATGAGATGTAGGTTTTATATTATATTAGCATTTTAATAGTGGCATGTGAAGGCTTGCCACAGTACTTGAAGGCTGAAGCCTGGCCTCTGGTGATGTTCATAATTCAACAGCTGACATCAGTCTAGTTTGCATATTTTTCCAAGGACATACACCTCCAGAATTAATCAGTTGGTTAAGTCAGTCTACATAGTTCTAGTGTGTGCTATACATATATGAAAAAACAACAACTAAATTAATACAAATAATAGACATAACTTCATTAAAGTAACCCATAAATTCTGATGGACCCGGTAACTCTTACTAGTTACCAGACACATCAGAATAAAAAAAGAAATGTTGCTTTCACACAAAGATTTCTGCAGAAAAACACGGGGGGACCAGTTTAGAAACACCAATTAGTACATGATATTCCCATAGACATGTAATACCCATTGCCTCGCGCCACTGGGATTTCTGGGACCTCCAGTAAGGTCTTTTCCGAGGTGAAAAAGTAATGGAGATTTTATCAGGCACACTTGCAACAAGGACCATAGTGCAGGAAATCTGCCTGGTAATCTATGTGGACAAAAGTCTTGATATGACTTGCTGTGTGCAGCAGGGTTTTTCCAGAATACACACATGTTACACACATGCCAGGACTGTATGCTTCCCAGAAAAAAAGCAGGAACTCTTCAGAGTTTGTGACAGGCTTAGAGCCTAGAAAATTCAGATTCTAAAAGGTCCTAACAGTGAGGGCAAAATCGCCATATTTGTGTCAGACATTAATTTTAGAGAAGTAAGTTGACAATTGTCATGCTAACAGAACAGAGAAATGAAAACTCACAGCTCCCTGAAATCTCTAGGGCTATGTGATGTAGTTAGAGCCGCAGGGCCATCCTGCCTTCCATGTGCTTCTGTAACAGAAGCATGGCTGGTTTTCTGGAGCAGGAATATGACAAGCTGGGTTAGAGATCTCCATCCCCTCTCCACAGAGATTTGGAGGAGAAAGTATAAAAGGATGTGAGCATTTTGGCGGGGCAGAAATGAGGAGAGGGCTGTATGCTAAAGGGAACATGCTGAAGTGTTGATACCCAATTCCACACCTGATGGCTTTAAAAAGTATGCAGAGATACTTACATGATTTTGGCATAGAAATAATTAAGGAGTTCGAATTCCCATTCCCCCAATATAACGTTAATGATGCTGAGAACACACATGTAGATATTAAGTAGGGACTGGACTAATCAGGTTATTAATGCAGGAACCTGTGTTGAAGTAAGCCTGGGGTTTCCTAATGCTTATTTTTTATTTCACCATCTCTGAAGTGCTGAACAACCTCCCTCATCACATCAGAGACTCCTCCTCTTCTTGAATTCCACAAGAAGCTCAAGACCTGGCTTTTCAATGAATCAACCTACCAATGTCATCGCTAGGTACGCACCTGATCAGCTCCAGGATAACCTTGCAGGTGACAGTGAGCCTTACAAACACACATAACGTAGTATGACTGCTGAAATTACCATAATAGTTACCATCATTCTGATACACAATACTGTATTTTATCATATATTAAATATGTTTATGTTGTAAAATACCAACAACTGTGTGCATCTACTGTTTCTAAAGGCAAAGGTGGGGGTTATTTGTCATATACAATACTCCTAATGCTGAAAAGAGTTACACTGACAGAGTTGTCTGACTCCTAATACTCATAAGCTAAATGATCATAACTCATTGTAGTGAAGAGACACCTGCCAATTCTCCTTATCTCTGCATTATTCCTCGTGGGGCTTAGAAGATCTATCCAGGTGTGCCGCCCAAAGATGTGGGGTTCACAACAAGCTTTATCAGAGCTCCGTCACTGCCCAAACAGAAGAAACAGCAAATGCAGATGACTTATCTGTGAAATACCTATGACTTTCCTTTGACATCTTGCTTGAACTGCAAGGGCAGACAAAGTAAAATGTAAGGCATTTTAGTCCTGAATATTGAGAACAAAAATATTAACCTACCAAAATACCTAAAGTTAAAAATATCTAATACCAGGAAATAGACTACAATAATATTGGGTTTTTAAAATTAACAGAATTAACAAAAATAACAAAATAAAGTGTAAAAATAGCAATAATACATCATAAAACATTAGATGCGTTTAATTAAAATACATTTCACATTTTAAAAAAGCACAACACTCATATCATAAAATATAATTTATAACATATTTTAGTTATTCTTTAAATATATGTATTCTAGATTACAAATGATTAATAATATTTGTAAAAATCTATTTCTCTGACCTCTTCACAAATACATTTATTTTTTACATTTTAAAAATCTAAAATAATTCCATATAAATCTACGAAAATGTAAAACACATATATTTAAAACATTTACATTTTTCAGAAACTACCATTTATTTGGGAGACAGATTTACTATTCCCTCTCCAAACTTATTAACAATGGGGAAAACTTTGGCTTCTGGAAGGAGGGGGCACATTTACTATTTCTGCTCCAAACTAAGCAACACTGGGGAACGTGTGATATTCTGGGGGGTCAGATTTAGCATCCCACCCAAAATCACATTACTTGGGGAAAGTGTAAGACTCTGTGGGGCAGATTTACTATTTCTACTCCAAACTAAGCAACATTGGGGAAATGTTGGACACTAAAGGGTTCAGGTTTACTATTTCCTATTCAAACTAAACAACATTGGGAGAAAATGTGTGAATCTTGGGAAGGGTGCAGATTTATTACTCCCACAGCAAACTAAGCAGCATTAGATAAAGTGCTGTACTTGGGTGGGGTCAGATGGACTTGTCTCACTCCAAACTAATTATCACTGTGGAAGTATTGGATACTAAGTGTGGGGTAAATAAAGTATTCCTAAATCAAAAAGAACAACATTAAAGAAAATGTTTGTTTGTGGGGGATATAATTTACTGTTCCTACTCAAAACTAATCAACATTAAGGGGAAAAAATGGAAAACATGTTTTTAAATTAATATGAAGTAAAAAGCAATATACATAACAGATATTAATTTATTGTTAACGTCACACAACAACAAAATAATTATTTCATCAAAATAAAACGTATAAAGGTAATATAAATCTAAATAATGTAATAAGTGTAATTATTGCTGTCAAAAATGTAGATTAACACAGTAATTTCATTCTCAACATTTAGTTTTTAAATTTGAGCAATTAAATAAAAAAAAGTGTTAAATAAAAATAGTAATTAAAATAATCAGAATCAAATTTCTTAAATACATATATTTTATTAAATATTTTAATCATTTTACCCAAACAAAATGTAAATACTTTAATCAAAAACTTTTACTATGATTTGGCAATAGGACTATGGAATTGGGGTTCATATGTAACTGTGGAACCAAATGATGTAAAAACTGAAATATGTATAGTTTTGCAATTTATTTTAGTTCCCTGATGTGACAATAAGAGATAAAGGAATGTGTAGTGTTTTTTTGTATTATGTGAATACTTATATGCTTATTATATATTTGTAACAGCCCTAAAGAAGCTCAGTGAACACGGAACACATGTTGGCTGTTTTTGGAAATGCTGTTTTGGAAAGGCTGCTTTGGAAGCATGGTTATTTGAGAGTAAAAGAAGCAGTCAGACAAGACATCACAACTTTAGATTGTTTTTTTTCTCAGTATCTTTTTTTATTTTATATCTATATATATATATAATATGTATATATATATATATATATGCAAAAAAAGAGAATAGAGAACTCTGGGTAGTTCCCAAGTTTAGGTGGAGAGCAGCTCTAGTAAGGAGCACCCTGCAACACCAGCGACACTCTAGATTTGCTCACCTCAAATATCTGTTTATCTAGCAAAGTATTTAAGCATTGGATCAGCACAGTGCTATCCACGCCGAGCTAGATAGTGACAAAGTCTTTTGCCATTTGTACAGCAAAGTCTTTAAGCATAGGTTTGACACAGTGTCAACCTTGCCGAGCTGTAAAATGACAAAAGCCATTTACCACTCCAGGCACAGTATTACAGCTTTGGACTGGTAAAATACCATCCAAGCCAACCTGGAATGAGTAAAAGCAACCCCTGACACGTGTTTCGCTCTCATTAGAGCTCATCAGAGAGGTTTAGCTTTGTCCAGACACAAGGGAGCACCCAGTATAAGTCAAAACAAATCCCTTTCAGGGTTAGAGTGCCGCATAAATTATGCAAAAAAAGAGAATAGAGAACTCTGGGTAGTTCCCAAGTTTAGGTGGAGAGCAGCTCTAGTAAGGAGCACCCTGCAACACCAGCGACACTCTAGATTTGCTCACCTCAAATATCTGTTTATCTAGCAAAGTTTTTAAGCATTGGATCAGCACAGTGCTATCCACGCCGAGCTAGATAGTGACAAAGTCTTTTGCCATTTGTACAGCAAAGTCTTTAAGCATAGGTTTGACACAGTGTCAACCTTGCCGAGCTGTAAAATGACAAAAGCCATTTACCACTCCAGGCACAGTATTACAGCTTTGGACTGGTAAAATACCATCCAAGCCAACCTGGAATGAGTAAAAGCAACCCCTGACACGCAGGGTGCTCCTTACTAGAGCTGCTCTCCACCTAAACTTGGGAACTACCCAGAGTTCTCTATTCTCTTTTTTTGCATAATTTATGCGGCACTCTAACCCTGAAAGGGATTTGTTTTGATATATATATATATGTATATATATATATACATACATATAGATATATAGATATAGATATACATACACGTTCTATCCAGAGTGAGCGTTTTTTCTTCAAAAGATATTGTGGAATTTGAGCATTGTATTACTGGGAACCACTGCCAGTGTTGACGCTACACCACTGTGGGGTCCAGCATCGAGAGTGGTATGAGAAACCAAGGATATACATAGATATAAATATCATATACAAATAGATAGATAGATAGATAGATAGATAGATAGATAGATAGATAGATAGATAGATAGATAGATAGATGAATAAATACATCTATAAAGCATAGATAATGAACAATACTAAAGATAATATTAAAAATGTATTTAAAATCAAAACAATTATTTTGAAATACCCAAAACCCCAATAGATCCCAACAAAGTGGAAAACATTACAATTATAAATTTAATTAAAATGTAAAACATATTAAATTTAAACAAAGCAGCAAAAACACAATAATAACAGGTTGTAGAATTTCAATATTATTATGATTTCATTAATAAGTACAATTAAGACAATTTCTGTCAAGCTAATTCAACTATACAATAAAGTCTAGAGTACATTTAATTGCATTTAGAACATATAATAAGTAAAACATAATACAAATTGAGAAAACTGAATAAGGGGTTAAAACTTCAGAACGGAAAATCTGAATTTACATATAAAATAATAGGGAACAACCTATTAAAGTAAATGAGTGGAATCACTAGCAAACTTGAAAAAATTTTAGAGTCTTACCATAAAAACTTCTGCAAGGAAATACTGTCCAAGGCACACTGATTGTGAGTGAATGGAGCTGCATAGATGAAGGGTCTGGTCAATATTACCTTTCCACTTTGAAACATTTAAAGAAGTAGATGTGGCCTAATGGATCAAGTCAGAAGCCTGTGTACGAATGGCAAGCTCAAAGCTGCATACCCGCAATTGATCAGATCAGTGATCACAATATGCGTAGCTCAAAAACAGTTGGGAGTTACCTCTGAAAAGAATTTTGGCCATAAACATATGTTTAAGTGCCCATAAACGTTCATGTATAGTTGAAATTGTATACATTAACATCTGTTATCAATCCACAAAGGAAATCCTGATACGAGTGTGGTGAAACCCTCAGAATTAAATGCCATAAAAAGGGGTGGGAAATGGGCATAAGAAGGCATCTTTACACTTTCTAAGTTTTAGAATGCCCACAATCTCATATGTTTGTGGGCTTTTACAAACTCCACTCTAAGCCTTTCTCACCCAGGAAATGGTTGGAGATTTACTCCAGTCGAGGGCTGGATTATTCCCCTTTTAAGATGGGAATGGACACAAACTTCCTCCAGATTTGGTGAGGGTGTACGGGAAGAACTTTCTCCACAGAGAAAAATGTTTTGCCAAAGCAGGAAAACAATGTGCATTTGCAGAGTGGACTCAATTCAGTGTGTGGGGTTTCAAGCATTCAACTTGATATACTACCAGAATATCAAGTTTTGCATATTGTGGCATGAAAATATTGTAGCAAGAATACCTATCAAAGAATTAAGTGAAGGTACATATTTGTGCTAAAAATATGTGTTCCTTTATGAGATATATATCTTCAAGGAATGTAGATGTGCAGTTAAGAAAATCTATACTTGACTATAGATATTAATCTTCACAATATTTTGGTCAATATTCTGGATCCAATATTTTCATACTACAATATTGTTGTGCTTTGTCTTCTGACATACAACTGACAATGTAGGGGAACGTTAGGGGAACGACCCTTGGGAACCATATTGAATGTGCCCTGGCCTTCACAGCTGCTGCTAATGGGTCACTGATGACATTCATCACACTCAGCATCTTCTCTGATGCTCTGGCTAGGACTGCTGATAACAATAAATACTCCCAACAGCTCCTTCGTTCTCCCGCCGGGCAACTCTTAAAATACAAATACACCACCTGCAGCAGTGCTTGTGATGCTGCCACCAGACAGGGGATAAAATTCACCATGTCTAGAGTAATTCATTGTAAATGTATGTTATGTAGCTTTCTTAAAAATCTGAACTGGATCCAGCCTACTGGTATGGGGTTGCTTGTGTATTTCCTTCTACAGAGAGCATCTCCTGGCAATTCGGGATGGATTGTTCCCATGGACAGCAGGATCAGTTCTGATTTGCATAATGTGGGCTTCTGTGTACACAACAGGCGAAAAACGATAAGTTGAAAAAGCTATCCACAGTGATTACTGGTGGTTTAGAATACTTGCAAGCACTCCTCCCATCACTTTTTGTGTGTTGTAACACCCTACACAGTAAGACGGCATGCCTAGACTTGGGTGCTTCCTTGCCTAAAGCCCCTCACTAACATGTATTCACCCAGCAACCTTTCATATGTGGGCAGTGAGTCTCCTCTATTCTACTTGCACTGATCCCTCTCTCACCTGCATCTACTGATTTCACACTTATATGCCCAACTCCTGTCCCCTTCACCTTTATGAACCTAGACCTCCTCTCACCTTGACCACTCTGTCACCTCTCATACGTCATGCTCCTAATGTGGTTGCATAACAAAGCCTAACAAGGCCAACTGTGGTCTTGGGTTGATTGTATTCCATTCTGGAGGAAGCATCATCTTGGCAGTTCAGGATGGCCTGTTCCCATGAGGAGGAAGGTCGGTACTGATTTGTATAACGCAGGCCACTGCTTAGAGTGACACAGTAGTTGAAACATTTCCGTGTTTGACTGATCCGGCATGCCTAGTCCTGCTTTATGCACCCTGATATGCACTAAGGGCCATATTTATGACAAGGTTTTCGTCACTCTTGCACCACCCAACGTGGTGCAAGAATGACACAAACCATAAGTCAGACTTTTGAAGCCGTGCAAAGCCACTTTACTTGGCTTTAAATGGCTTCAAAAATCTGGAGTAATGAAATAAAGCACAAATCGCTGGATTGCACTACTCTGTGCAAGTGAGGCATTCCATTGGCGTTGCATGGGGATTCCCACACAACTCCCATAGTTTGTGACATTTCCAGATTTACCAAACCTAGAAAACCTAGGAATGCATCAAAAAGATATGCCTACTCAGAAATAGCTTTATTTCTCCTCCTTTTTTCCTCTTTCTGTGTTTGCTGCGTTCTGCAGCACACATAGAAAGAAGAACAAGCCTCTCAGGATCGCTTTTGAGCAGAAAGAAGCCCTTTTCTGCACTAAATCCTGCCTACAACACAGGATTCCTTGCACCATGGTGCGGGGTGCCTGCGTTGGTGCTTGGCTGCCAAAACGCCACCAGTGCAAGGGCAAAGGACAGGAATGCACTGTATTGGTAAATACAGTGCATTCCTGCCCTTTCCCTGTGACGCAGGACAGTGCAAAAAGGTGACTTGATGCGCTGCCCTGTGCCATACAAGTCATAAATATGCCGCTAATTTTGTAAGCCATGTATGTAGTGCATATTACAAACAGAACTGTGTCCATTTTAACTGTTGTGACTATTTGCAGCACTTTCATCCACCTAGCACTACGCACTTGCATGCAAATAGAATTCCTTCAGATGTACACAGCAGAGCACTGGATGAGGCAGAGCTAAGAGGCATATTTATACTCTGTTTGCGCCGGATTTGCATAATTTTTTTGCCGCAAATCCGGCGCAAACTTAACTCCATATTTAAATTTTGACGCTAGACATGTCTAGTGCCAAAATATTGGAGTAAAAGTCATTTTTTGACTGCGGACAACTACCTTGCGTCAATGAGATGCAAGGTAGGTGTTCCCGCGCAAAAAATGACTCAAAGGCTCTAGTGCCTTATTTATCCTCCAGTGGAAAAATCACGCACGGGAGGAGGAGGGCCTTAAATAATGGCAATAAGCCTCCTTAGTACTATTATTTAACGCCTGGGTCATGGCAGGTGTTAGGGGACCTGTGGGCCTTTTTCCATGGTCAAAGACCATGGGAACAGCCCACAGGTGCCCTTCCCTGCCCCCAGGGACACCCCCACCCATCTGCACCCACACTAGGAGAACACCTAAGGATGGGGGGACCCATCCCAGGTAAGTTCAGGTAAGTATATATTTATATTTTTCAAAGTGCCATGGGGGACCTAACTTAGCCCCCCTACATGGCACTGTGCCCAATGGCCATGCCCAGGGGACATAAGCCCCCTGGACATGGCCATTGGGCTTGGGGGCATGACTCCTGTCTTTACTAAGACAGGAGTCATGTCCATGGGGGTTGTGCATCAAGAAAATGACGCTAGTCAGGTTACAGTCATTTTTTTTTACTCTAACCTGACTAGTGCCATTGTTTCCCGCACAACCTCCAGTTTTACCTACGCCTCCCCTACCCGGTTAGCGTCATGTATTTTGACACTAACCAGGCTTTAGCGCCAGTCTGCGCCATTCCTTAAATATGGCTTCTGGCTGGCGTACTGGAATGGCGCTAGCCGGCGCTATACTTTTTGATGCAAACCTGCGCTAACGCAGGTTTGCAGAAAAAAGTATAAATATGGGCCTAGATTTGCAACATTTATTGAGAGCAGCCCTTTTACTGCCCTCATCTAAAACAGGCCCTGAATGGGACAGTTGGTCTGACGCCATTTTTGAGTGTATCATGATTACCCAATGGTGGAGCCAAAAAGGCCATTCCGACTGATCTCGTGTAGGATACAGCTGGCTTTCCCCTTTGCTAGTCAGTTATCACCCTAACTAGGTGTTTGGTAACTCATCACTGCTTTGCAACTGCAATAGAGGTCATAAACCATTGATATTGAAGATAGGAGGGAGAGACCGTTTTGACGCACCCTTGTGTCGGAAAGAATTTTATGACACGTAATAAGGATGATGTACATTAACAATTGTTCTTTTGTTGTCGTAAACCGTATAATTTTGTGAATGGCAGAGTTTGCCATTTGCAAAAGGACTTTGCACAGAAGACCCAATGTTTGGCCAAAACTATAGGCTTTGCAAGTACGAAAATCCCAAAGTTCTCAAAACTTCACTGGCAAAAAAAACAAATTGTTCACTCATTCCAAATGCGTGAAATACAAAAGTATGAAATGGAATTCAGTTTAGTGCATAAAAGGGAAAGTAAGACCTTTTTTCTCTATTTAGTGATCACTTAAAGCACCAGGCCATTAACATGGAGTCAATATATGTTTTTAAGTATTTAGGTGATGTGGTTGTGCCATACCATGCTGCTGAAAATAGACAGTGTATTAAGGGATTTTGCTATTATAATTATACTGTGTTTATTTTTTTTAATTGCATTTGTGTTTAATTACGAGGTTACCAGCTTCGGCCTTCTGAAAGTATGAAGGGCAGCAGCCATGCCCAGAGTTAATCATGCCACTAACTGTACATAGAAAAGCCAGACTGTCACTGCAGATCTAAAACGAAAGAAAGACAGTGTGGTTTTGTTCTGTGTTACTTAAAAGTAAATCATATATTATTATCGACATGAAACTGCACATAAGTGACCTATTGATAGTATACCCGTGAGCTAGCAATGACGTTCCAGTAAACTGTTATGAAATGGTTTGACTGCCCTCTACAGGTCATGACGAAGAACTGCACCAATAACACGGTTTTTATTAAATTTCGTGAGGAATCATGCAAGAGCAGATTTTTTAGAGTTTAGAATAAAACACACCCAAACAGAGGTCCAGAAAACTATTTGTAAAATGGAAATGTATTCATAGCACGGAAATCCACGATCATATACTGCATTCACACTAAATCGAGGAACGGTTTCTCATTATGGAACATTTACAGTCTGACAAAGCAGGCGGTAAATGTAATCCCGGGGCGGAAAGTGGTTCCATATAGAAATCTACAAAACCCTTTTTCTATCTTCCTGATCAAAAGCGAGCAAAGTCATTGCCAGACAGAGGGTGATTGTGTGGGGTGCTTTGGGGGGGGGGGGGGTTGGGGGGGGGGGTAGGTATAGGAGGTGCCTGGATTCCCCTGTCCGACCCAAGAGACCTTCTGTGAGCCTGAAACTTTCACCACAGTAACATCAGTCGAAAACAGTAAATGATGATTTTGTTAAATTTAGTCTTTCCCCATCCAGCATAAGCATCAAGTCTCGTTACAGGGCACAGCACCAAGCCAGTGATGCCCAGCCAGGCACAGTGCTCCACAAGGGAGGTTTATTGCCAGTAGAACACTCAACTGCACATAGTAAGGGGTGGCAACTACCAGGTGGTAACTAGGAGTCAGTGCTTAATTTGTAATCAAATAAATGCCAGGGCCCTCGTGAGGCAGCCACTAAAGCTTGAACTACTCATTGCTCTTGCCAGAGTTGCTAATGACAGTACCAACACAACTACTAACCATCACACCCCTACGTGTTTGACAATTCAGGCTATTCCAAGCCCCAGAGCTATAAGAATGGTTTGGGCGGCAGGTATTAGTCCTTTTAATGTATATTGAATTAATAAACAACTGTCGTTGTGTCTATCTCTAAATTAGACAAACAGTGCCAACATGTGGCTGACTGCCATAAGTGCCCGTGCTGACAATTAAGTGCTGGTGCTGAGCACCTGAAACCACCGGCTCAAATTAAGCACTGTTAGGAGTGGGTATAACTCATATAATTCCATGTAGCGCAATGGAGCAGAATTACCCAAAAGTTCTGTGGAATTATGGAATTACAAGAGAAGAGTAATTCTGCAGCTAGTGCTCTTTTCTTAGCACAAAATGTCCCATTTTACACTAAGAAATAGAGGTAAATGCAACAGAACATGAATAGCAGTGCATGCAGTCACTCCTGCGCACTAAATGTGCACTTGGGGTAGGACTAACCCAAATTTAGTCCCAGAACTTAGGGCCAGATGTGTGTAGGCTTGGGTTTGAGAATTCCTAATAGCAAATCTTAGCTATTCCCTATTAGGATATCACAAACTGGGATGCCATAACAGTGTGTTTAATGCTGTTTGAGATTCCCAATGGAGTCACAAATGACCTACCTCATCAATATTCATGAGGTAGGTCACAATTTGCCACCCCATTGGGAATGGCCACACTCACAGGGATGGTGATCTGCTAGGGACAGCAGACTACCATGCCTGTGACTGCTTTTTAAATAAAGCTGTTTTTTTTTAAATGCAGCCCGTTTTCCTTAAAGTCCGTGGGACCACTACCTGCTCTGAAAAAATATTTTCGCTTCCATTCGTTTCCGAATGGGTTACCACCAACTTGAAGTTGGTGGTAACTGCGATTGTTTTCCAACTGCATTCACGGATCCAAAACAATCTTACATCATCCTGCGATTCGCTATGAGGAAGGGACGCCCCTTGCATGCCCCTTCCTAATAGCGACTCGCAAACCTATTTTGCAAGCCAGTAACTGGTCACCGAGTTGCAGAATAGGATTTTTACATAGAGAAGAGCCTTTTCCCGGTCGCAAATGTCCCAAGGCTTTCATACATCTGTCCCTCTGTGCTAGGGTACAAGTGCAAAATGCAGCCTCATATCCAAAATGGAAAATAGCACCAATTGCAACAAAACATAAACATCAGCGTAAGCAGGCATTCATGCTCGTTAAATGTGCTCTCGCTGTAGGATTTTTTTTCCCAGTTACTCCTAATTATACAAAAGGGCATCATTGCATCATTAACAGTAATTCTGTGTCAAAGAGTAGCACAGAATTATTGAAATTACTCCGGCATAATTGAAATTTCTCTGAGGCCGGTGTTAAGTAGGATTGGTGGCAGGGCTGGACTAACTTCTCTACCATGTGGGACCTCGCCACCTCCAAACTTGGAGGAAGTGTAGGGAAAAAGGGCTTCCCGTTTAGAAAAATAAGGAAATAAATAAATTTCAGATCAGGCTATAAATCCCTAGGTGTGAATTTCACACTGTGTATAATTCCACATTAGGAGAAATGGGAGCCCGGAAAATATGTCACAAGATGTGCTCTTTGAAACTGGCTCTAAGTGCAGCTTTCCAGGCATACTACTAAGAGTTTATGTGAACCCGGAACAGTAGAAAATCTAGGATGTTGGTAAAACTGCTATACTTGGTAACGTTCAGTGACTAAGAATAGGCAGGATCTTTGAGGTTTCGATGTCACTAGGTAACACAATATTGTAACCGGAAATTACCTCACTGGACCTTTACCCCTGTGATGTCATTACAAGAAGTTATTTCACATGCCACTCAGGAGGCAGATGTGTTATACACTGTGTAGGTCACTTTAAATGTATTGTGTTTTCTTTCAATCCTGGTTTCATGCCAGCACTTTGCCTTAAAGATTCTGGCTCTAGAATTAAGTGGTGTTTGGGAGTTGTGCTGCTGGTCCTTAGGCTGGTACAGTGCTTTTCTTCAATAAGTCTTTTGGGAACTGCTTTTGGACTCCAGATTGGTGATGAGGAACCTTATACCTTATCCACAGCATAGGAGTAGTACCCTCTTCTTGGATTATTTTCTGATATTTGAAGTTTAATGTTGCTGACCTTTGGCTGGAACGGCTGACAGGAGAAGGGATTCTGGAGACTGCTAATTATCACTGCCGCGTTTTTGCAGTGTCAGGTACTTTTACATTAATATTTACTGTATTTGGTACTTTGGCGAGGCATAGCAGCGAAGCGAGGCAGTGGAGTGAAGTGTAGCAGTCCTGGTCCCTTGCGGTGAGGTGTTGCTATGATCACGCTAGGATTTCGACATCACGGAAACCAGGTGGAGTGACATGGACGTGCCTTCTCTAGGCATTACCAATATGCAGGAACGTAGGGTGACAAGGACGTAATTTCCCTCACCGAGTTGTTAGGACGTCAACGCGTTATGTCATTAGCAACGTAAGCCATGCAACGTGACACCATCTTGGATAGGGAGCATTTGCATATTCTTCTACTGCAACCTGCTGGTCACATTGTGCGCATTGGAAGTTAGAAATACGCTAATATGCATGGCTGCCCTGGACTATTAGTAAACATTAGGCTTGTATTGGGAACCATGACAATGTGCATGGCTGTGCGCTTGCCCCTCGACAGGTCAATTCCCGCCAGAGCACCAAGGACTGTAATCACGCCCATGTGCATGGCTATGTGGTGTGTTTGCATCCTCTAGAGATTACTTCAGGAATCTCATGCATTCTGATTTAAGGTGATTTTATTCTTATTATAAAAATATTGCAATTTGAACCCCCTGCTAGGTTTCTAGAAATAAAGATGATCCCCCTATTATGGATAAGACTTTGCGGGTGTGAGCGCTCATTGCTAGTATTGTGGTTGACTGTCATCAGTTGCCAAAGATTAACAAGGTGCTGAGCACGTTGGATGGTGCAAGAATGTTTTCCATGCTCGACCTATGGTCAGCCTATTATCAAATCCAAGTGCTTGACCGCGTTTATTACCCCACATGGCTTGTTTCAATTCAAGAGGATGCTGTTTGGCCTTGCTTCAGCGGCATCCGTATTCCAGAGGGCAATGTTCCACAATTTCAAAAGGTATGGCGCTTCCAAGATGATATTCTTATTTTTTCCAAAGATGTGCACCAACACTTGGAACATTTGAAGGAAGTATGTAGTGTGTTGGAAAAACACTGGATGATATTGAAAGAGATAAGTGTAAACTCTTCTGTGTTTCAGTATAATATTTTGGACACACTTTGCCAAGCGAAGGTGTGGTACCCAAGAAATCGTTGGTCGATGTTATTGTCAAGGCATCTGCACCGGACAACCAGGAGAAATTACTTTCATTTGCAGGGCAATGCAAGTATTATAGTAAATTCATCAAAGATTTCGCCACCAAAATTGAATCACTAAGAGAGTTGACCAGGAGAGATGCTGAGTTTAAATGGTCAGAAAGACAGCAGAAAGTCTTTAATTTGATAAAGTCTGAAATTGTTGGGGTGTCAACCTTGAAACCGTTTTGTGTAAACAGAGAATGTGTAATAACAGTGGATGAGAGTTTGTATGTGGTGGGAAGTTTGCTGTCACAGAAATGTGGAACAAAGAGCAGAATTTAGCATTTGCTTTGCACCTTTTCAATGATCCTGAAAGTGGTATGCAGTTATAGAGAAAGAGCTGTTGGCATGTGTGTGGGCTGTGGAGCATTTTCACAATTATATTTGGGGCTCCTGTTTCATGTTGGGAATGGACCACAAACCACTTGTTGGGATTTTGTCACCTGGAGGAGGGTGCAATGCTACAGCACTCATTGTGAGGTTAATGTCTAGACTCAGAGAACACAACATTAAAGTGGAACATGTACCTAGTAAAAGCAATGTCACAGCAGACTGTTTGTCCAGATTACCATGTGGCCAAAAGGAAAGTACTGTGCTACACATAATTCCAGTTTTACATGGATGCATTATGGATGATAATTCTTCCCTCCAGTTCCCTCTGTCTTTTTATCCACTGATGCTCAGTTTTCCTAATGTCTCTAATCATTCCTCACACTTTCTTCTCATTGTCTCTTTCGTTCTCACCACCGGTATCCCTGCACCTACCCCAACACTGCCCAGTTTTTTCCCTCCACTACCTGTTGCTCATCCTTGAAGCAGGACACTGACAGAAGGTTTGGTTTCGCAACTTTTCTCAGCAGACATTCTATCTTTTTGCTCTTTCCACTCTAAGCAGAAGTGTCTTTTGAAATTCTGTCTCTTCAGCCGTTCAACTTCTTTCTTCTCCATGTGGATGGCTACCTGAGACCCAGTTAAAGCCTCATTAAAGATTTTAAGGCCAAAGGTTCACAGGAGTGGGATGTAAGTTTTATGTTTTTTTCTCAAAACATTTTTATTTTTCTAATCAACAAATACAATTGGCATACACACCGACATCTGTATTATACAATTTAGGTCTTAAATAAAATTGGTACAGATTGCCCATGGTACCTTTTAATACATGTCTGATTCTGAACTTGGTACTTACAGTGCTCTCAATCTGACTGTTGCAGGATTTCTCAGATAGGATATTCAATTGGTGAATGTGAGTGTGCTTTAGCCACTGGCTCAGAATCAAGAAGCACATGCCATCATTGTCTAACCAAGTTACCCTATTCACTATCATGCTTAGAAGGGCATCCTCTGGCTTTCTAAACTGCCTTCTCAATGGCCAGTTTGCCATCCTTATAATGTGGGGGATTGGTTATATGCTCTTCATTTCTTGTCACGTCTCATTTGGCTATTAAGTAGCCTAGACCAATATGCATTGGGTCAAAGTTCCTCCCATTCCTTCCATGATCCCCACAGGGGCCGTTTTGAGTGATAACTCAACAAAATAGCACTGCACATAGATCAATTCCTGCTGAACCCATTACCAGTATTGTTGAATGTTAGTATAGTTCCAGACCGTGTCTACAAGAGTGCCCCTAGATAACTGACATCGGGTACAAGTTGGTGAAAGGGTGACTTTAATTATATAAGTAGGGATGGAGTATAGTATAATCCGTGTAATTAGTGAAAATAACGGAATCTAAGCCTGGCAGATATGACAAGCGTACGGGAAGCCATCTTGGATTACCTCCATTTATCATTGTCAAGGTGACCCAGATCTGTATCCCATCCTTCTTGTAGAGAAATCAAGGGGTCTGGGACATCGACTAATAGTGAGTGATAAATCTGTGATGATGGCCTCTTACCCAGGGTTTTTAAAGAACATTAACTTGGGCTTCAAGGGACTGAATTCTGGGTGCTGCATTAAATGGTCATCTAGGGAGTCCAGTATGTACCAGAGTTGGAGAAAGCGAAAGAACTGGGATTTTTTCATTTGGTATTCTGTTACTAATTCTGTAAAGAATTTCATATAGTCCTCTTTCCAAACATCTCTCAGTTTACAGATCTCAATGTTGTCCCACCCACAGAATTAAGCTGCTCTGGTGCTTGGAGGAAACCAATCTCCAAGCCAAAGGGGGTGGTGGGTGTCTTAATTTCAGTGCTGTACAATCTCCCTCAAGGCTCCATTCCAGGCTGTCAGTGCCAAAACTGTAACGGGAGGAATGTGTGAAATTGTCCTGCATTCTTAGAGATGGTACAATGGGCTTGTTGTATGGAAAATGTTGTGTTCTGACCTATATGCTGGGTAATCCCTCTACCCAAAGATCTGGTTGTTAATGACTGCCAAATGTGCAGTCCAATAAAAGTATTGTATGGTAGCCATACCAAGTCCACCCTCAGATGGTGACTGTGTACATTTGGCTGTGGAATCCCTTGGCTGATTATTTCCCCATAAAAAGGTGTGGAAGTGGGAGTGCAGGGTGTCAAAAAAGGATTTTGGGATGAGCTGGGGGAAGTTTTGTAGTGTGTACAAGAGCTTGTGGAGTACAATCATTTTAATCAATGCTATTTTCCCAATAATAGAGAGTGGGAGATTCTTCCACTTTCTGAGGTAGTCAGTGGTTTGTTCCAGGAGTGGGAGAATGTTTAGTGTCCAGGTTGACTGCAGGCCCAATGTCATATGAATCCTCAAATGTTTAAAATTAGTAGTCAAAATTACGAGTTGAGGTTTCTAAGATACATCTTTAATGACACTTGCAATAGGTATCAAGGGAGACTTGTCTCAGTTTACTTTTAGGCCTTACATATCTTTATATAATGTTAGCACCTGTAATACGTGGGGTCTAGTAGATGGGGGCACAGAACAACAGGTGCATATCATCAGCATATAGAGAGACCGAACCCCCCTGCATTCTATTCCAGTCAGACCCCCAAATGAATGCGCTACTTTGTATCCATTTAGCCAATCGTTCAATAGCCAGGGCAAAAGGGAAGGTTACAGGCAAGGGACACCTCTGTTTGGTTTCCTGGCCAACAGGGAATGGATCAGAAAAGAATCCATTAACTCCCACCCTCGCCCATGGTTGTGAGTATAATGTTTCTATATACAACATTCATACCACATAAGAGGTGAAACAGAAATTACCACCCAACAGAAATAAACACATCCTCAAAATCCAGCATAAGTAGGACATGGGGACCAGACAATTTTTGGTGTCCATCAAGTATCAAGTGTAATCTTCTAAGGTAAAGACAAGAGCCGTGACCTGGCATGAAGCAATGATAATCACAGTGAAATAGGGACATTATAAACTGTACCAAGCTGTTCGCAAGGATTTTGTGAAAAATCTTGCCCTACACATTAATGAAGGCAATTGGGTGATATGATGTACATTGATCTGGGGGTTTCCCAGGCTTGAGAAGGTGGTGGCTCTCCTTAGGGTCAGAGATAGGCTGTCCTGTTTTCAGTGTTTATTTTTTATGGATTTCAGTGGGTTTTTTTCATTGTTTTTCAAACCTTTTGAAATGAGTGCTTAACAGTGTTTATTTTGCTGCCTACCCCCAAAACAGAAAAAACCTGTGTTTGTCCATTGTTTACAAAACATGCTATTTTTTGCAGTAATTGTTATAAAGCACATATTTCATTTAAAGGAGAAGTAATGGAAGGTATGTAGGCCCAAATTTATACTTTTTTAGCGCTGCATTCCTGTCATTTTTTGACACAAAAGTGCCACAAACTTTCAAAATACAATTGTATTTTGTACGTTTGAACCACTTTGGCGTCAAAAGATGACGCACATGCAGCGCTAAAAAAGTATAACTATGGGCCATAGTGTCTTCCCATCAGCTGGTGTGTCCAATGAGCTGTATGTTAAACTGTTTTATGCATAGAAAGTCTATGTACTGCATTCTCACATCTCATTACCCTCACTCACATCTCTTTGCCTTTCACACTCACTCGATCAGGACTATGCCTGGTTTACATCACTAATAAAGGATTACAAAATTAAGAGGGGTATATGCAAATGTTTTAATAAACAAATTCCTGGACACAGTTAGGGATCATTCACCAATTCCTTACTGGATATTATGACATTGTAGGGGTGGCCAACCCTACCAACAGCATAGTGCTGTGCGAAACCTTTGAACGTTTTAATTACATCAGAGTAGTTTGTTGCCCCCCATTCAAATGCATCTAAACTTTGATGCTTAAAACATGCTTGTCACTGCCTTTTTGCGCTCTTTCCCTGACTACATTAAGGTGGTCCTGCTGTTGTGTGGACATTCATAGCTGTCAAGTGTTGTCATGGCAAAAGTCTAATTTTAAGTGATTCTTGAACTCTTAACCGACATCGCACTAAATTCTTGGACTTTACATTTTTCCGTTAACAGTGGAACTATGGGCTCAAAAACCCCAGCAGTAAAGTGCAGTTGGGTACAAGCCAGGATTAGCTGAAGGTATCACACATAACAAAGGGGCACCTGCAGCTATGAATTTTGTTGGTATGTGGTATCCCATGTCCAAGGTAACAGCACTCTTCTTCAAGTAACTGTCTCTATGGGCCTGATTACAAGTTTGGCGGTCGGAAAACCCAACCGCCAGACCCATAGTGAGGAGACCGCCTCGGAGCTGGCGGTCTCCCCACCGCCCTATTAGGAGTTTTCCACTGGGCTGACCAAGGTTTCCACTGGTCAGTGCAGTGGAAAACGTGTGGCGGCATTGGACTCCGCTCCACATGGCATCTGACGAGCTGACAGTACGCATTCTGACGGTGCCGGGGAGAGTGCTCCTGCACTGCCGTCAATAATGTTGTCCCCATAACTTGTTCTTCGCCAGCCTTTTCATGGCGGTTGAACATGGTTCATGTTCTCGGTCAGCCATGAAAAGGCTGACGAAGAACATGGTTGTAATCAGCAAGGCAGCGCTGACTTCAGTACCGCCCTGGCTGATCACAACCAAGACCACCATCAGCCCATCAGAGATCCTGGCAGAGACAGTGGTCTTTTGGTGGTCCGACCGCTAGACTTGAGATGTGGAGGTCAGACCGCCACAGCCAGGGTGGCCCAACCACCACCGCGAGTCTGTCGGTCTGGTAGTCTTGAGCCCACCAGACTCGTAATCGGGCCCTATGTCTTGCATTGACTGTTTAAAGCCAAAGGTGGTGGTTGACCTGCTATCAATACTGACTTCTTAGAAAAGGGTGCTGATGCATTAAACGGTTTAACTCATTTTGGCCCTCATTCTGACCCTGGCGGTCGGCGGAGAGACGGCGGTCGGACCGCGAACAGACCGGCGGTATTAAAAATGGCATTCTGACCGCGGCGGTCCCCGCCGCGACCGACCGCTACTTCTCCACTCCGACCGCCGCGGCGGTCATGACCGCGGGGCTGGAGTTTGCGCACTCCGGCCCGGCGGTCGACCCAAGACCGCCAAGGGTATTATGACCCTGCCTACCGCCGCGGTTTCTTGCGGGCGGGAACCGCCGTGCGAACCATGGCGGTAAGCACTATCGGGGCCAGGGAATTCCTTCCCTGGCACTGATAGGGGTCTCCCCCACCCCCCACTACCCACCCGAGTCCTCCCCCCACACCCTCCACCCCCCTGCCACCCCCCAGAGGTGGTACGAACCCCCTCCCCACCCCCACCCCGACATGCACATACATGTACCCCGACATGCACACACCCCCAACATGCACATATACACACCCCCTACACACACATACACAACGGGGACACATACCCGCACACATACATGCCGACATGCGCACCTGCCGAACAGCACACATTACCCATAGACACAGCAGCACCCCCCGCCCGCATACACGCACTCACACACCCCCTCTACACACTCCCACGCACACCCCCATGCACGCCCACATCACACAACACCCCCCCACCCCCTCCCCTCACGGACGATCAACTTACCTTGTGCGTTGGTCCTCCGGGAGGCGACGGGAGCCATAGGGACGTGACCGCCAACAGAAGACCGCCAACAGAAGACCGCCACACGGAAATGTGGGTCGTAATTCTGTGGGCGGTGTTCTGCTGGCGTGGCGGTGGAGGTTGACCAGTCTCCACTTTCCCGCCGACCGCCAGTGTGGCTGCTGGCGGTTTTCCGGCGGAACGCTCCCAGCGGTCAGAATGCGCACAGCGGCACACCGCCGCGGTCGGCGGTCTTCACCGCGGCGGTAACTCAGCGGTCTTGCGAAAAGACCGCCAAGGTCAGAATGAGGGCCTTTGTGTCTATGGGTAAATAGGATAGTACATATTAGCCAAGATGAGCCAGCCATTTCACCAACAAGTGAAAGAATTAAACACTACCAAAAGCTCAAATATAATTTTAATGTTCCCAGGTTTGCTATAGTTTATAAAATAATTAGATCAGATCTAACAAATGCTTCTAGACACTGCACCTTTAATACAAGCACACAAAACACAAGGAAGAAGGAACAATATTTTAGTGGCATCCCTAAACAACAAAACTCAAACAGAATAATCACAGACCAGACTTTATTGCTGCTATCTTCTATAACAAAGTTACGCTGTGTTGGCCCATTAAGGAAGAAATAAAAATGGCTCATCTTTGATTTATTTGAAAGGCATTTTAGTTTGTGAATGTGCAGGTGTTTATCTGTGTTTATATGTTTACAATGATGAGGGCTGTTTCTCTTTTAGTGGGTTTTACCAGTAATTATAGATTTAAACCTAAAACAGGATAGCCTACTCACAGGGCAGACATCGGCACTGAACTGCCTCTGTAAAAAGGATGTGTAAGTGAGGGGTGACTTTGGATGATAATTTTATCTAAAAAATCCATTGGTAGCCCATTAGGAGGAGATGTTTCCCTTGATGAAGGCCCACAGTAGCCCACATAATCTCTTGTGGAATTGTGGGTTAGTTTAAAGCATCTCTATCCGTCAGTATTAAGTGCTTCAGAAGGAGTTCAGAAATTAGTGGGTTATCATGGTCGAGTGAAAATGCAGACCAAAATGCAGGTCCTGTCGAATGAGTGAGACTACACTCCACAAGGTAGGACTTAAGAGTGAATGGCTGTTTCCCAATACATGAGACTGTGGTCTAAGACATCCCACTTGCATCCAGGGAGTCAAGCTGGGTATGATACTCACACAAAATGAATAATACTGCTCTCTAATTACCAAGGTTTAAGGCCTGATTTAAACTTTAATCCCACAGGACATAATGGGATCGTAATACAGTGGACGGGATATCCATCATGTTTGTGACAGAGTAACCCCATCTGCCAAACTCTGGATCAGGCCCTTAGTGTGTTCCTAGAATGTGTGTTTACAAACAATTAATGAGACTGTTTTCAACGAAATGACAAACTCAAGACTGAGGGAGTGTTCCAAGAAATGAAAAATATAAACAATTAGCGAGACGGCTAAATTAAGTGAGATTTGTTTTCACCCAGTGAGTAATAATGTGCTTCAAGCGGGGAGACTCACAGCAAAGTCCTCTTGCTGTCTCTCCTTTCCTTACACTTTCTGCTCTCCTGGGTGTGTGCCTCCGATATGTGCTGTTTTGCTATGTACCCACTTGCTGCTGTTCGACTTTAGCAACTCCTGCCTTTACCACATTGTGGCTTTCCTGTGGCTGTGGCTGGGGATATCCAGGATGAGTCTGGCTTTTGCATTCTGGATTCGCTGGATTCTTTCTTTCGACTTCTTTGCGATTCCGGGCATACAGATTGTTACCGTAGTCCAATTTGCTGCACACAAGTGCGTGGGTGACCATCCTTCTTGTCTCGGGGCGGGATCCACTTGAAAATCTTCCAGAGGAGACGGAGAGTGTGTAGGATGATGCCCAGGTTGCGTGCATGTTTGGTGGGAGGGGCCGTCTCCTAAGGTTGCTGGCTACCAGGTGCCATCCCAGGCAGAGGGGGTGGAGGCCAGCACAAGGATCCCATTCTTGTCTGAGTTGAGCTTGAGGCAGCTGGCTTTCATCCAGGCGGCGACTGCTCTCATTCCTTTGTGGACGTTGTTCTTGGCTGTTGATTGGTCGTCGGTGAGGAAGGGTATCAGTTGAGTGTCATCGGCATAGGAAACAATGTTGAGTCCGTTCTGTCTGACAATTTTGGCAAGCGGAGTCATGTAGATATTGAAGAGGGTTGGGCTCAGGAAGGAGCCCTGTGGTACTTCACAGCAGGTTTCTTTGGGTTCCGAGGTGAACGGTGGGAGTCTGACTCTCTGGGTTCTACCAGTGAGGAAGGAGTGGATCCATTCCAGGGCCTTGCCGTGGATGCTGGCATAGTGGAGTCTGGAGCACAGGGTGTTGTGGGAGACTGTGTCGAATGTGGCGGAGAGGTCGAGGAGGATGAAGGCAGCCGTGTCTCTGTGGTCCAGTATGGAGCAAGTGTCATCCGTGGCTGCAAGAAGGGCTATTTCAGTGCTGTGGTTGCTCCTGAATCCAGACTGGAAGGGTCTAGGATGTTATTTGACTTGAGGAATTCCGTGAACTGCATTTTGATGGCCTTTCCTATTACTTTGGCAGGGAAGGGGAGCAGAGAGATGGGTCTGTAGTTCTTCAAGTTTCTTGGGTCGGCGGAGGCTTTCTTTAGGAGTGTTTTGATCTCTGTGTGCTTCCAGTCATTTGGGCAGGTGGCGGCTTCCATTGAGCAGTAGTCCGGCATAGCTAGGGGCGATGGTGGTGCTGGCTCGGCTAAAGATGTGTTGTGGGCAAGGGTCCGAGGGTGCCTCTGAGTAGATGGAGCTCATGAGCTTCCGGGTGTCTTCTGTGGAGATAGATGTCCAATGGTTCAGAGTCAGCTGCGGAGTGGAGTCCGTGGTGATGATGCTGGTGGGTGGTGGGGGCAGGATTTGGTTCTTGAATCCTTTGAAAATGTCCTGGATTTTCTGGTGGAAAAATGTGGAGAGGTTGTCACAGAGGTCTTGAGAGAGGGGAGGGGATGTCTGAGGTGTCCGTTCTGAGTTTTGTGAATTCCTTGATGATGGTGAATAGCACCTTGCTGTTGTGTGCATTGGTGTTGATGTGTTAATGAATAGCATCCTACCTGGAGGCTCTGATACGTTGGTGGTGTTCAGTGACTGTCACTTTGTAGGCTGTGTAGTTTGCAGTGTTTTTGCTTTTTCTCCATTTTCGTTCCAGTCGCCTGCAGTGCATTTGGACCCTTGGAGCTCTATCGTGAACCAGCTGGGTTTCTTGCGGTGCTGGTTTCTGGAGAGTTTCCTGAGGAGGGCTATAGTGTTTACGCAATCTGCGATCCAGCGGTGGAGGTTGCATGCTGAGTCGTTAACGCTCATGGTGTCTGGTGGAGTGGAGTGGCTGACTGTGTCAGTGAGCTGGGCTTCAGTGACCTTGCTCCAGTTTCTGCCCGGGAAGCGAGGGGTGGGGCGTGAAGGCGTGCGGTGGCCTCGGTAAAAGTGAAATGGATGCCTTGGTGGTCAGTCCAGTGGTTTTCAGAGGTGTGTGAGAAGGGGCAATGTTCTTTCCTGCATAGAAGATGGGGTGAAGGGTGTGTCCTGCTGAGTGCGTGGTGATGTTGACTAGTTGCTTGAGGCCGACGGTGGTGAGGTTAACCAGGAGGGATGTGGTGTTCGGATCATAGTGGTTTTTGGGGTGGAAGGTGAGGTCGCTGAGGAGGATGCAGTTGGTGGAGGCAGGTGCGTGGGGGGCGATGAGGTCAGCGATGGCTTCGCTGAATTTGGGGCGGGGTCTGGGAGGTCTGTAGACGAGGTTGCCATGGAGGGATGTGTTGGGGTCGGTCTGGATTTGGAAGTGCAGGTGTTCGGAGGTAGTGGACTGGGTCTGTGCCTCGGTGATGATCATCAGGCAGAGTGTGTTCCTGTAGACAATGACAATTCCTCCTCCTGCTCAGTTGACTCAGTATTTGTGGACAATTTTGTAGTTGTCTCGTATGGGGATGACCTGGGTTGAGGTGGGAGTCATACAGGTGTCTGTGAGGAAGGCGTCGTCAGAGGAAATTGAGTCTAGGAGGTCCCACGCATCTACTGCATGCTTGATGAGGGAGCGGGTGTTGCAAAGTATGCATCTGAGGTGTCCGTCTTGGCACGAAGTGGAGCGGTGTGGTATGCAAAGGCAGGTGAAGTAGCAGCTGCGGCAGGAAGAAGGTCCTTGGGTGTTCTTCGGGTTGGCTTGGTGGCATGATGCAGAGTCTCCAGGCTTGAGGGAGTGCAGAGTGCTGGTGTCGTATGGATAGGGAAAATGTACAGCATGAATCAATATTCCAATCAAGGAGTTTTGGTGACATTATAAACTACAAGGCTGAAGTCTTATAACCTCTCAGTGTTTGTACCAGTAAGTAAGAACATCTAAAAGCACAACATAATTAACAATAAATAATCAAACCAATAAATAATAATAATGCCATTGTCCATGATTTCCCAATGCTAAGGGTAATATGATATTTAATCTTTTCTTAAAATTATTCAGGATGTATGTAAATGCATCTGGCATATTAAATGTGAAGCCATGAGCATTACATTTAGGCCCGTATTTATACTTTTTTTAGCGCCGCATTTGCGCCGCTTTTTGACGCTAAACGGCGCAAACCTACAAAATACAATGGCATTTTGCAAGTTTGCGCCGTTTTTGCGTCAAAAAACGACGCAAATGCGGCGCAAAAAAAGTATAAATACGGGCCTTAGTGTGCGAGTTATGTTCTGCATGTATGTTGTGCGGGTTATGTACAGCTGACATTAATTTCCAAATTTGAATGCTTTTTCATTTTTACCTCATAAAGTAAGTCCACTCTGTGTTTTTTCAGTGAGGTTATTTGTAACCTACATTTAGGTGTTGCCCAACCTAACCTTAATTCTCTCTCTATGTAATATATATATATATTAATATATATATATATATATCGAGAGAGAGAAAGAGCCTCCCCTCGGGGAGGGCCCGAGTCATAGTTACCTTAGGGCAAGAGTTATAGGGCCAGATGTAGCAAAAATTTGCGAGTCGCAAATGGCCCGAATCGCTATTTGCGACCGCGCAAAATCGGAAATGGGATGCAAAAACCCCATTTCCGAATCGCATATAGCGACGCGAGCCATTACCGACTCGCAAAATTTGCGACCCGCAAATAGGAAGTCGCAATTTGCGAGTCGCAAACCATATGAAAAAGCCACTCGCAAATTGCGACTAGTCGCAAAAAGCCCATTTTGCACACCCAATTTACCACTAACTCAGAGCAGGTGGTAACCAGAACCAACGTATAAAAGGAGACCCAGAAGGCATCTGGGTTACTCAAGATGGCGGAGATATATGTGATAGCAAGGAGGAGGAGAGTCCACGCCGCACAGCAGAGGAGGAGGAGGAGCCAGAGACAGGAGAGGATATACAGAACCAGGCAGACACTTTTCCAACAAACTGAGGAGGAGATTTATGATAAATACAGACTCAGCAGTGCAGCAATATTAGAATTAATAGATCTACTCAATCTGCAGCTTCAACGCCAGACTGTGCGCGGCAGCGCCATCCCCACACATGTGAAAGTGCTATGCTCACTGCACCTCTTGGCCTCGGGTAGCTATCAGGGGGTCATTGCTGTGGCAGGTGGGGTATCCCAACGTGCACTCTCACGGTTTTTCAGATGTTTCTTAGATGCCATACTCACACACATGTCCAGATACATATACCTACCCAGGAATGAGGCAGAAATCAACAGCACCAAGTTGGAACTCTACAGGATTGCCAACTTCCCTCATGTAATAGGGTGTGTAGATGGGACACATATACAAATATGCCCTCCTGCAAATCTGGAATATCTGTTCCACAACCGTAAGTGTACCCACTCACTGAACATCCAGGTGGTATGTGATGCCCATTATGTTATCACTGACATGGTAGCCAAATTTCCAGGGAGTACACATGACTCTTAGAATTTTCAGGCACAGTGGGATACACCAACGCCTAGAACGTGGGGAGTTTGGAGACGGATCTTTCCTAGGTATTGCTGAATACACCCTGAAGACATACACACAGCTCAATGTGGAAACCATCCATGCCCTGCTAACATTGTCCATTTTTGCCAAACAGGTGACAGTGCATATGCGCTACGACCATGGATACTTACCCCGTACTTAACACCCAGCAATGAGACTGAGAGGCGATACAACAGTGCACATAGGAGGACCCGAAATGTTATAGAGAGGACCTTTGGACTGTTGAAGGCAAGATTCCGATGCCTCCACAGAAGTGGAGGTGCGCTCCAGTATGTCCCAATAACAGCATTCAAGATAGTTGGGGCATGCGCTATACTGCACAACATTGCCACCAGACGTGGGCTACATCTCACCCCAGAAGACACAGATTCGGAGGATTATGAGCAAGAGCTACCACATCGCCATCATGGGGATAGAACCATTGCAAATCAAGGCAGACAGAGACAGGACCACATTGCAAACCAATACTTTGGAAGGTATGTGCTGCCTGTCACCACACACACGAATGTCACACACAAAGAGCCCAGGTGTGAAGTGGAACAAACAAGAACTTTTATTAAGTGAACATAATAACTAAAGAACTGAACTGTTGGTCAGGGGCTGTAAATGTCCACCTGCAATGAGGACACATTCACCTCATGTGCCTCAATTGTCCGCAAGTGCATAGCTCAACTCCTACGCCTGGGATGCCCAGCATGGCTAGTGCCTGGAGTGTCAGCAGATCCCTGACGTGCACTGCCACTCCTCAATACCCTTGTGTCCGTGGCAGATGCACTACTGACGGTGGAGCCCTCCTCACTATCTTGAGGTGTGTCTGCCGTGCCCCTAGCCACCTGTCTTGCCTCCATCATGTCCACAGCGTGGCTTATCCGTCCCAGTCCACGAGCCACATCCCCTGCAAAGTGGCCCAAGTCTACTTGCAAACTGACTGTCCGGCGTGACAGCCCTGTTGTATTGACAGCCAGGCGGACGATTGAGGCAGCCATGCGGTCCAAACGGTGTATGAGTTGGCGCTCACGGCGCCTTGCACTCCCTCTCTCTGAAACAAGTTCAGTTACTAGTTGCCGGATGGAGAGTGCAAGGTCACCGACATGAGGCTTTGGAAGTCTGTGTGCACCTGTGCCAGCCCTGTGGTGAAATTCCGCTCCATACGCTGCATGGCCCCTGATATGACTCTCATCTGCCTTGTTTGCAGGCGCTGACCTCTGATGAGAGCTGCCTCGGCGGCGGACATGGAAGAGTCCACTACATCTCCCTGGGACACTGCAGGGACATGGACACGTCGTCTGCAACGCAGTGGAGCATCAGGGTCCTGTTGGATGGCACTGTGGCTGGGACCGGGTGCTGGGTCAATCTCCCCAATGTCCAATGGTGCAGCTGGAGGGGACTGTGGTTGGGTGGTGCTGGGCCCTGTGGTGGCTGCTCCTGAGTCCTGTGCTGCCTGTTAGCTGCCCTCTGCACCCTGGTCGGACTGGCTGGTGGGGATGTCTTGTGGGAGACCTGTGGGACATAGGGAACACACTGTCAGTATCTAACATCTGTTGTATGCTTCCTAATAAACTGTTGCCTATCAGCTCACTACTGGACTACATTGCCCATAATGCACCATTCTGGTGGTTGCTAGTCTGGAATGGAGCTAATTTGGTTGTGCATGCTGCTGTGTACTGGGTGGGTGGGGGTATGGCAGATATGGGTGTACATGCATGTTTCATGGTACTCACTTGTTGATGTTCCTGGTGCTGACGTGTCCAGCTCTCCAATTCCAGCCACTGCCTCTGGCTCCAGGGTCTGTTCCACACGTTCCTCCATGGGTGTGGGTGGTGGGACGGTGGATGGGCCTCCTCCTGTGCCCCTCATCTCTGTGGTGCGACTTCATTTGCGAGTCGCAATATGAAGTCGCTTTTTCTTGTTGGATCCCATTTTGCGAGTTGGAAATTGCGAGTCGCACCCACTCGCAATTTCCGACTCGCAAATTTTTAGCTACCTACATCTGGCCCATAGTTACTTAAAATAACTCTAACAGCTGAATTTATATCATTTTGTGCATGTAAAATCTGAACCTAACTATAACATTCCTGTAATCTTTGGCTTTTTAGTAAATTTCTAAGTTTTTTAAATTTTATTTCTAACTATAATGTCCCTGTACTTTGTTTTTTTCAGTGAACTTAAAAGTGATTTTTGTTTTTTAACCTAAAGTAAAACAGCCATCGTATTGCATGGTGGGGGAGGAAGGGAAGTTGGACACAGGGCCGGCATTGTGCTTCCCCCACCTAAGCTTGCTGCTCCTCCCTCATCTCCTTGATATCCATTGTCCAAGTCCGTACTCCTGCTCCCTCATTACAGATTGTGTGGCTGTTGTTCTGCCACTGCCCTTCCCACCTGCCCTGAACAGTTACCTTGCTGCCCCATCCATCTCCTCCCTACCCTCTCTTGTCTGAGTCCATGCACCAGCCCCATCCTTCCTGCCCTACATGGTCCGATGTGTGGTCAATGCCCTCCATTTAGCTTGTTGCCCCTACCCTCATTCCCCCTGCCCTCTGATGTCTGTGTGCTTGCCCCTGCTCCTTCCTTTGTGCCATGGACCTGCCACTGCCCCTTCTATCTACTCTGAGTGTTCTGTTGAGCTGCCACTGCCTCTCCCACCTGCCTAGCACAGTCAGATGATGGCCACCTGTCCCTACCACCTCCACCCATCCTGTCCGAATTCCATGCCCCTATTCCCTCCCTCCTGTCCTCCATGGTCCATTTTGCTGTCACTCCTTTCTGCCTTTCATGCTCTGTTGTGCTGCAACTGATCTTCCTGCCTACCACACATGGTCGGTTGAGAAGGCCCTTCCCCTGCCCTCTCTCATCTGTATAGAGCCCCTACTCATTCCTTCTGACCTCCATGGTTCTTTCTGCATGTTCCTGCACCCTCCCTCTGGACCACCATGACTGTTGTGCTGCCACTAACCCTTCCACTTGCCATGCATGGCCTTATGTGCTACCACAGCCCCTTCCACCTGCCCTGTGCGATTAGCTTGCTGCCCGACCCCCTCCCACCTTCCCTCCATTGCCTGTGTGTGTGTCATTTTAGTCTCACCGTTGCCCTCTATGCTACAACACTGTTGCCCATCCTGCCTGCCTCCCATGGTCAGCATGCTGCTCCAGGCCTGCCACATTGCCCTCTGGTTACCATGTGCAAACCCCTATCCCCTCCCATCTGCCTTGTCTGGTCTGGTCTTTTGTTGTGCCCCTGCCCCCTTCCTTCTGCCCTTCATGGTCCATTATGCTGCAACTGTCCCTGATGTCTGTCCAGTAGGGTCAGGTTGCTAACCTTGCCTCTTTCCCCTCTGCTCTCTTTTGCCCATGTGCATGGTCCTGTCCCCTCCCTACTGCTTTCCATGGTCCATTGTGCCAGACTGCCGTCCTGCTTGCCTTTTGTGGTGTATAGTGCTGCTGCAACCCCTTGATGCCTGTCCTGTAATGTCACTTAAGTGCCCCTGCCCATCTCCGTGCCCTCTGTTATCCGAGTCCATGTCCCTACCCCATTCCTCCTGCCCTCACTGATCCAATGTATCATACTTGCCAACATATTCAACTTGGTAAGAGGGAGATTTTGGAAAGAAAACCTGCCAAATTGATTTTTTCCACTAACTCACACTGAAAAAGAGGAGATAAAATAAAGTTATTTTGGGCTTAAAAACATCAGGAGTATCCTGCCTAAATCAGGTCTTTTATCAATCAATCAAGAAATTTATAAAGCGCGCTATGTACCCGTTAGGGTTTCAAGGCGCTAGGGGGGGGGGGGGGTAGCTGCTATCGGTCGAAGAGCCATGTCTTGAGGAGTCTCCTGAAGGTGAGGAGGTCCTGGGTCTGGCGTAGGGAGGTCGGAAGTGAGTTCCAGGTCTTGGCGGCGAGGTAAGAGAAGGATCTGCCGCCTGAGGTCTTGCGCTGGATTCGGGGGATGATGGCGAAGGAAAGGTTGGCAGAGCAGAGTTGGCGGGAGGGGATGTAGAAGTTGAGTCTGTTGTTCAGGTAAGCGGGTCCGGCTTCGTGTAGTGCTTTGTGCGCGTGGGTGAGAAGTTTGAAGGTGATCCTCTTGTCCACGGGGAGCCAGTGGAGGTCCTTCAGGTGGTGGGAGATGTGGCATCGGCGGGGTATCTCGAGGATCAAGCGGGCAGATGCGTTCTGGATGCGTTGGAGTCGTTGGATGTCTTTTGTTGGGATGCCTGTGTAGAGTGCGTTGCCGTAGTCAAGTCTGCTACTGATGAGGGCTTGGGTCACCGTCTTTCTGGTTTCCGTAGGGATCCACTTGAAGATTCTGCGGAGCATGCAGAGGGTGTTGAAACAGGAGGAGGAGACTGCGTTGACCTGTTTGGACATGGTGAGAGCGGAGTGGAGGATGAAGCCGAGGTTGCGTGCGTGGTTGGCTGGAGTGGGTGGGGGGCCCAGTGCGGTGGGCCACCAAGAGTCGTCCCAGGCCGAGGGGGAACGACCGAGGATGAGGACTTCTGTCTTGTCGGAATTTAGTTTCAGGCGGCTGTTTCTCATCCATTCGGCGATGGATTTCAGTCCCTCGTGTAGGTTGGCTTTGGCGGTGTGTGGATCTTTAGTGAGGGAGAGGACGAGCTGGGTGTCGTCGGCGTAGGAGAGGATGCTGAGGTTGTGCTGATGGGCCAGTTGTGCGAGGGGTGCCATGTAGACGTTGAACAGCGTCGTGCTAAGCGAGGAGCCTTGGGGGACGCCGCAGATGAGGTTGGTGGCTTCGGAGCGGAAGGGTGAGAGTCGGACTCTCTGGGTTCTACCGGAGAGAAAAGAGGAGATCCAGTTGAGGGCATTGTCTTGAATTCCGGCTTCGTGGAGTCGGGTTAGTAGGGTGCGGTGGCAGACCGTATCGAAGGCGGCGGATAGGTCTAGGAGGATCAGGGCGGAGGTTTCGCCGTTGTCCATTTGTTGTCTTATGTCGTCTGTGGCAGCGAGGAGTGCAGTCTCAGTGCTGTGGTTGCGTCTGAATCCGGATTGGGAGGGGTCTAGGATGGAGTTGTCTTCGAGGTAGTGGGAGAGCTGTGCGTTGACGATCTTCTCGATGACCTTTGCTGGGAAGGGGAGGAGGGAGATCGGTCGGAAGTTTTTGAGTTCGTTGAGGTCAGCCTTGGGTTTCTTGAGGAGGGGTTGGATGTCGGCGTGCTTCCAGCTGTCTGGGAAGGTTGCGGTGTTGAAGGAAAGGTTGATGATCTTGCGGAGTTGGGGGGCGATGGTGGCGTTGGCTTTGTTGAAGATGTGATGTGGGCAGGGGTCAGAGGGAGATCCTGAGTGGAGGGAGTTCATGGTCTTTAGGGTTTCGGCGTCGTCTACGTGGGTCCAGGTGGTGAGGCGGTCGGCGTGGGAGGGGTTGTTGGGGGTGGGGTCTGGCGGAGGTGTGGTGTTGAAGCTGTCGTGGATGGCGGCGATTTTCTGGTAGAAAAAGGTGGAGAGAGCGTCGCAGAGTTTCTGGGATGGTGGGACGTCGCTGACGTTGGTGTTGGAGAGCTCCTTCACAATGCAGAAGAGTTCCTTGCTGTCGTGTGCGTTGTTGTTTAGGCGTTCTGTGAAGTGGGAGCATTTGGCGAGTCGGATCAGTTGGTGGTGCTTGCGGTTGGCTTCCTTGTGGGTTGCTAGGCTGTCGGGTGTGCGCTCGAGGATCCATTTTTTCTTGAGTTTCTGGCAGTTGCGTTTGGAGGTGATCAGTTCATCTGTGAACCAGGCTGCTTTTTTCTTTTCTTGGTTGACGGTGGGTCTCTTGAGTGGTGCTAGGATGTTGGCGCAGTTGAGGATCCACTGTTGGAGGTTGATGGAGGCGGAGTCTGGGTCGGTGGGGTCGGACGGTGGGTTTTTGGCGAGGGTGCTGGTTAGTTGGTCTTCGGTGACTTTTCCCCAGCGGCGGTGAGGCGGTAGTGGCGTGTGGTGGTGTTCGGTGTTTTTCTTGAAAGTGAAATGGACGGAGTGGTGGTCGGTCCAGTGGAGTTCGGAGGTGTGGCTGAATGAGATGTGGTTGCTTGCAGTGAAGAGTGGGTCAAGGGTGTGACCGGCGATGTGGGTGGGTGAGTTGACCAGTTGTCTGAGTCCGAGGTTGGGGTCAGAGATGCGGTGTTGGCGTCGTTGTTGTTCTCCAGGTGGAAGTTGAGGTCTCCCAGGAGGATGTAGTCCGTAGAGGCGAGGGCGTGGGTGCCTGCGAGGTCAGAGATGGTGTCACTGAAGGGGGCTCTTGGTCCTGGAGGTCGGTATATGAGGGTTCCTCTGAGGGTAGTGTTGGGGTCCGTGTGGATCTGGAAGTGGAGGTGTTCGGCTGTCTTGAGGGTGTCTTCCGTGTGGGTGTGGATCTTGAGGGTGGATTTGTGGACGATGGCTATCCCTCCACCGATTCCGTTTGTGCGATCTCTTCTGGTGACCTTGTAGCCGTCAGGGATGGCGATGGCGATGTCTGGGGCCGAGGAGTCGTTCCCCCAGATTTCGGTCAGGAAGGCTACGTCTGGGGCGGTGGTGTCGAGCAGGTCCCAGAGCTCGATGGCGTGCTTTCGTGCGGAGCGTGTGTTGAGGAGGATGCAGTGCAGGTGGTTGGTGTTGATTGTTGCAGGCTTTGTTGTTCTGTTGCAGGTGAAGTTGCAGGTGCGGCAGGAGAAGGGTCCTTTGGTGTGCTTCGGGGTGGCCTGGAAGCATGCAATGGAGGATCCAGGGTTAAGGTCGAGGAGTTCGCTGGCCGAGTAGCGGAGGCTGGAGGTGCGGGGGGCGATTGGATCAGGGGGGATGGCGCTGGGCGCGGTCCAGGCTCGGACGGGCGCAGGCGGGCTTGCCTCTGGCGCGCCTCCGACGCGCAGCGCCAGCCATTAAGAAGGGAGAGGGGGGAGGGGGGAGGGAGGAGCAGCTGGGAGGCGGGAGGGAGCGGCGAATGGGGGCGCGAGGGGGGCGGGGCCGCAGGGAGGCAGCGGCAAGGAAGAGATCGGCAAGGGGGAGCGCCCAAGGGGCGAAAAAGCAGGAAAAAAACAAGGCACAAGCAGAAAGGCAAAAACTTCAAAAACAGTCACAAAATACAATGATGGCACAAGTTACAATCGGGATACAGCAATCAGAAGGGGCACAAAGGGGGCAGAAGCGCAAGGAGGCAAGGCACAGAAACAGTGGAAAAAAAACACTTACAGAACGGCGAAAGCGGCACACGGGTCTAAAGAGGCTTACCAGGGCCTCGAACACGCTAGCAGCAGCGTGGGCGGGGGTCAGGGGCACGAGACAGCAAGGTGGTGCTGCGGACGTGGGGGGCGAGCTCTAACCTAAAACAGGTCAAAGGTCGCTCACTCGCGACGCGCAGCGCCAGCCATTAAGAAGGGAGGGGGAGGGAGGAGGAGGCGGGAGGGAGCGGCGAATGAGGGCGCAAGGGGGGCGGGGCCGCAGGGAGGCAGCGGCAAGGAAGAGATCGGCAAGGGGGAGGGCCCAAGGGGCGAAAAAGTAGGAAAAAAACAAGGCACAAGCAGAAAGGCAAAAACTTCAAAAACAGTCACAAAATACAATGATGGCACAAGTTACAATCGGGATACAGCAATCAGAAGGGGCACAAAGGGGGCAGAAGCGCAAGGAGGCAAGGCACAGAAACAGTGGAAAAAAAACACTTACAGAACGGCGAAAGCGGCACACGGGTCTAAAGAGGCTTACCAGGGCCTCGAACACGCTAGCAGCAGCGTGGGCGGGGGTCAGGGGCACGAGACAGCAAGGTGGTGCTGCGGACGTGGGGGGCGAGCTCTAACCTAAAACAGGTCAAAGGTCGCTCACTCGCGACGCGCAGCGCCAGCCATTAAGAAGGGAGGGGGAGGGAGGAGGAGGCGGGAGGGAGCGGCGAATGAGGGCGCAAGGGGGGCGGGCCGCAGGGAGGCAGCGGCAAGGAAGAGATCGGCAAGGGGGAGGGCCCAAGGGGCGAAAAAGTAGGAAAAAAACAAGGCACAAGCAGAAAGGCAAAAACTTCAAAAACAGTCACAAAATACAATGATGGCACAAGTTACAATCGGGATACAGCAATCAGAAGGGGCACAAAGGGGGCAGAAGCGCAAGGAGGCAAGGCGCTGAAACAGTGGAAAAAAACACTTACAGAATGGCGAAAGCGGCAAACGGGTCTAAAGAGGCTTACCAGGGCCTCGAACACGCTAGCAGCAGCGTGGGCGGGGGTCAGGGGCACGAGACAGCAAGGTGGTGCTGCGGACGTGGGGGGCGAGCTCTAGACCTAAAACAGGTCAGAGGTCGCTCACTCGCGACGCGCAGCGCCAGCCATTAAGAAGGGGGGAGGGAGGAGCAGCTGGGAGGCGAGAGGGAGCGGCGAATGGGGGCGCGAGGGGGGCGGGGCCGCAGGGAGGCAGCGGCAAGGAAGAGATCGGCAAGGGGGAGCGCCCAAGGGGCGAAAAAGCAGGAAAAAAACAAGGCACAAGCAGAAAGGCAAAAACTTCAAAAACAGTCACAAAATACAATGATGGCACAAGTTACAATTGGGATACAGCAATCAGAAGGGGCACAAAGGGGGCAGAAGCGCAAGGAGGCAAGGCGCTGAAACAGTGGAAAAAAACACTTACAGAACGGCGAAAGCGGCACACGGGTCTAAAGAGGCTTACCAGGGCCTCGAACACGCTAGCAGCAGCGTGGGCGGGGGTCAGGGGCACGAGACAGCAAGGTGGTGCTGCGGACGTGGGGGGCGAGCTCTAGACCTAAAACAGGTCAGAGGTCGCTCACTCGCGACGCGCAGCGCCAGCCATTAAGAAGGGAGGGGGAGGGAGGAGCAGCTGGGAGGCGGGAGGCAGGAGGGAGCGGCGAATGGGGGCGCGAGGGGGGCAGGGCCGCAGGGAGGCAGCGGCAAGGAAGAGATCGGCAAGGGAGAGCACCCAAGGGGCGAAAAAGCAGGAAAAAAACAAGGCACAAGCAGAAAGGCAAACACTTCAAAAACAGTCACAAAATACAATGATGGCACAAGTTACAATCAGGATACAGCAATCAGAAGGGGCACAAAGGGGGCAGAAGCGCAAGGAGGCAAGGCGCTGAAACAGTGGAAAAAAACACTTACAGAACGGCGAAAGCGGCACACAGGTCTAAAGAGGCTTACCAGGGCCTCGAACACGCTAGCAGCAGCGTGGGTGGGGGTCAGGGGCACGAGACAGCAAGGTGGTGCTGCGGACGTGGGGGGCGAGCTCTAGACCTAAAACAGGTCAGAGGTCGCTCACTCGCGACGCGCAGTGCCAGCCATTAAGGAGGGGGGAGGGAGGAGCAGCTGGGAGGCGAGAGGGAGCGGCGAATGGGGGCGCGAGGGGGGCGGGCCGCAGGGAGGCAGCGGCAAGGAAGAGATCGGCAAGGGGGAGCGCCCAAGGGGCGAAAAAGCAGGAAAAAAACAAGGCACAAGCAGAAAGGCAAAAACTTCAAAAACAGTCACAAAATACAATGATGGCACAAGTTACAATCGGGATACAGCAATCAGAAGGGGCACAAAGGGGGCAGAAGCGCAAGGAGGCAAGGCGCTGAAACAGTGGAAAAAAACACTTACAGAACGGCGAAAGCGGCACACGGGTCTAAAGAGGCTTACCAGGGCCTCGAACACACTAGCAGCAGTGTGGGCGGGGGTCAGGAGCTCGAGACAGCAAGGTGGTGCTGCGGACATGGGGGGCGAGCTCTAGACCTAAAACAGGTCAGAGGTCGCTCACTCGCGACGCGCAGCACCAGCCATTAAGAAGGGAGGGGGGAGGGAGGAGCAGCTGAAAGGCGGGAGGCGGAGGGAGCGGCGAATGGGGGCGCGAGGGGGGCAGGGCCGCAGGGAGGCAGCGGCAAGGAAGAGATCGGCAAGGGGGAGCGCCCAAGGGGCGAAAAAGCGGGAAAAAAACAAGGCACAAGCAGAAAGGCAAAAACTTCAAAAATAGTCACAAAATACAATGATGGCACAAGTTACAATTGGGATACAGCAATCAGAAGGGGCACAAAGGGGGCAGAAGCGCAAGGAGGCAAGGTGCTGAAACAGTGCAAAAAAAAAACACTTACAGAACGGCGAAAGCGGCACACAGGTCTAAAGAGGCTTACCAGGGCCTCGAACACGCTAGCAGCAGCGTGGGCGGGGGTCAGGGGCACGAGACAGCAAGGTGGTGCTGCGGACGTGGGGGGCGAGCTCTAGACCTAAAACAGGTCAGAGGTCGCTCACTCGCGACTCGCAGCGCCAGCCATTAAGAAGGGAGGGGGGAGGGAGGAGCAGCTGGGAGGCGGGAGGGAGCGGCGAATGGAGGTGCTAGGGGGGCGGGCCGCAGGGAGGCAGCGGCAAGGAAGAGATCGGCAAGGGGGAGCGCCCAAGGGGCGAAAAAGCAGGAAAAAAACAAGGCACAAGCAGAAAGGCAAAAACTTCAAAAGCAGTCACAAAATACAATGATGGCACAAGTTACAATCGGGATACAGCAATCAGAAGGGGCACAAATGGGGCAGAAGTGCAAGGAGGCAAGGCGCTGAAACAGTGGAAAAAAACACTTACAGAACGGCGAAAGCGGCACACAGGTCTAAAGAGGCTTACCAGGGCCTCGAACACGCTAGCAGCAGCGTGGGCGGGGGTCAGGGGCTCGAGACAGCAAGGTGGTGCTGCGGACGTGGGGGGCGAGCTCTAGACCTAAAACAGGTCAGAGGTCGCTCACTCGCGATGCGCAGCACCAGCCAGTAAGAAGGAAGGGGGGAAGGAGGAGCAGCTGGGAGGCGGGAGGGAGCGGCGAATGGGGGCGCGAGGGGGGCGGGGCCGCAGGGAGGCAGCGGCAAGGAAGAGATCGGCAAGGGGGAGAGCCCAAGGGGCGAAAAAGCAGGAAAAAAACAAGGCACAAGCAGAAAGGCAAAAACTTCAAAAACAGTCACAAAATACAATGATGGCACAAGTTACAATCGGGATACAGCAATCAGAAGGGGCACAAAGGGGGCAGAAGCGCAAGGAGGCAAGGCGCTGAAACAGTGGAAAAAAACACTTACAGAACGGCGAAAGCGGCACACGGGTCTAAAGAGGCTTACCAGGGCCTCGAACACGCTAGCAGCAGCGTGGGCGGGGGTCAGGGGCACGAGACAGCAAGGTGGTGCTGCGGACGTGGGGGGTGAGCTCTAGACCTAAAACAGGTCAGAGGTCGCTCACTCGCGACGCGCAGCGCGCAGCACCAGCCATTAAGCAGGGAGGGAGGAGCAGCTGGGAGGCGGGAGGGAGCGGCGAATGGGGGCGCGAGGAGGGCAGGGCCACAGGGAGGCAGCGGCAAGGAAGAGATCGGCAAGGGGGAGCGCCCAAGGGGCGAAAAAGCACGAAAAAAACAAAGCAGAAGCAGAAAGGCAAAAACTTCAAAAACAGTCACAAAATACAATGATGGCACAAGTTACAATCGGGATACAGCAATCAGAAGGGGCACAAAGGGGGCAGAAGCGCAAGGAGGCAAGGCACTGAAACAGTGGAAAAAAACACTTACAGAACGACGAAAGCGGCACACGGGTCTAAAGAGGCTTACCAGGGCCTCGAACACGCTAGCAGCAGCGTGGGCGGGGGTCAGGGGCACGAGACAGCAAGGTGGTGCTGCGGACGTGGGGGGCGAGCTCTAGACCTAAATCATGTATGGTTGTACTGCCACTGCCTCCTCCTTCTGTCCTCAATGGTCTGTTATACTGCCATAGCCTATTTTGCCTGTCCTGCATGGTTGGTTTGTTGCCCCTCCTCCTTTTCCCCTGCCCTTCATGGTCAATTGTGCTGTCACTTCCCTTCCCGTTTGCCTAGCGTGGTCAACTTGTTGCCTCTGCACACTCCTCGCTGCCCTCAATTATCCAAGTCTGTGCCCCTGACATCTGCTTCCCCACAGTATTCTAATGAACAACTAGATTGCTAACATTCTATATTTTTGGCACACCTGACGTCATCTTGATGTAATCAAAACTGTAATACCTGGAGCATTTCCTTTAGAAATTATAAAAATTAGAGGGTCTTCTTCCCATAGAAATTATGGTTAGTGCTCTCAAAAGCAAAATGAGGATATATTTTCTGATTTCTCAAGTAGGGACAAAGCACTTTTAAATTATTTGCTATCTTGATTTTTTTTTATCCAGTTGCTCACTTGATTATCTGTTACACTTAAGGGAGAGAATGTGGCTTTCCAGCCAGAGCTGCAGACTGCATATGGGGAACCAGGTTCAAGTTTTGGTATCAGCTCGACATCCTGGGATTCTGGGCAAATCACTTAATCCTCACATACCTGTAGCCCAAAAAGAATGTGTCCTTGTGTAATGAAACTGATGCTCATGTAAAGCATTCCAATACCTTTGGGTCAAATCTGCACTGTATAAAACTGCAAAAAATAAATATTGAGGTGCTCATTCCAAGTTTGGCGGTCATTCCCGAAGACCACCATGCAAAAGGCAGCCGATACACAGCCAGCAATGGCGGAGTGAAGCCCACCGCATTACGAGTGACCAACACAACACCGCCAAATTCTGACCAAAAAAAACAACACCGTCGGCCCAAACGACGGAATGAAGGAGGCGGTTGCACCACCAGCACCGCCACGCCGAGAAAATGCCGCCCGCCAAATTTCCAATACACAAATCAGCAACGTGGAAACCAACATGGCAGTAATCCATTGGCGGTCGAAACCGCAGCGGGTAAATAAGTAGCCACCACCGCCGCAACACTGCACCAGGTATGATAACACCAATAGCAACACCTGAAACACATACACACACCTGTCCACAGCACTACAAAACACCCCCCCACACATACCCAGAACTCTTTGCAAATAGAAACCCTGATAGAGCGAGAGAAGAGCACACTGAAAGGAGGCACTGCACCTAGATACCACAGGCACCATCATACTAAGCACGCATCACACAACACACCACGGCACAAACACCACAGAGCACATGCACATAGCATTACACATATGCACAACTGCAAACAGCACACACAGAACCCCTGCACACCATACACACCCACCCACAACAAAACCACCATGGCACCACAAAAAAAAACAGATTCACAGAAGAGGAGCTCAGGGTAATGTCGAAGAAAAAGTCAAACTGGAGCTGAGACTGTTTGGAGCACTCGTCCAGCAGACATCCATAGCCCGGAAGAACGACTAATGGCAGAGGATAGTCAACATTGTGAATGCAGTGATGAACCATGCACGCACAAGGGAGGACATTAGGAAGAGGTGGAACGACCTTAGGGGGAAGGTACGGGCCATGGCTTCCAGGCACCAAGTGGCCATCATGAGGACTGGTGGCGAACCCCAACCACCTCCCCCAGAAATGGCACTGTGGGAGGAGATGGTCCTGGCCATACTACATCCGGAAGGGCTGACGGGAATTTCTACTGGACTGGACACTGGTAAGTCCACTGTACTCACTGGCCACCATGTCCCTGTGCACAGCATGTACCCCCACCACCTCCTCACTCCTCAAACCACCCGAACGTGCACAATCCCATAATTCACCCTATACCCACACTTGCATGCCACATCTCCCCACTGACGCCATTCCCTCACAGCCCAACCTAGTGTATATATGCCTCACACAGCAGAAAGTACCACAACTACCATAATGCAACAGTACCTACTCTTGCCTGACTGCTACGTCCATATCACATCTCTGCAATTGCACATTAAACCATGTCACACCCCATCACCAATATGTGGTAGGAATGCACATCAGTACATGGCAATGACAGTAGCAAGACAAATGTAAACTGAACTACAAATTAGGGCCATTGAAACCTTCCACTGATGGGAACACAAACAGTTGACTGGAAACTGTCAATGCCATTACTGCCCTGCAAATACAGTGAATGAGGGAATACAACCATGTGTGTCATCGCAAAAATAACATCATCTGACACAATACCTATCATCTCACAGGCCTCCCAAGTACTGACACACAGCAGAGAAGCCCAGAGACAAGGAAGCCCAGAACTGGATGCGGCACCAATAGGGGAGGATTCACATGCAAGTCTGGATTCGGACAATGAACCTGGCCCATCAGGCATGAGTGGTCAGTCCACCACCACCAGCCTCACCATGCCCATAACTCAAACCACCTCCCCTGTGGCAGCCAGCAGAGCCCACCTTCCCATACCTGTGTCCTGGGGTCACAACAATCATCAGGGACAGGGACAGGAGTCAACGGTGCAAACCCAAAACAATGACGGTCCTGGTGTCAGTCGGAGGGGGCATACTGCACCAGGGGCACAGGCACACGGGGCAAGGGCCAGTAGGAGGACAATTGTGGGACAAAGGATGAGGCAGGTACAGGACACAACTGGCCAGAAGGCCGTCTCCAGAGTCCTGGGAGCCTACCAGCAAACCCAGGACCAGTTGGGCCAGATACTTCCGACCTTGCAAGACACACAAAGGCTGCAGGAGGAATACCACCAGGAGGCCAGGCAGCAGTGGCAGGCACACAATGCCACCATGGCCTCCATATTAGGGGAGGTCAAGGAACTCAACTGCATCCTGCGGACATGCTCCACCCAACAGCAGGGGCCATCCAGTAGTCAGTCAACACCTACTGCCCTCAACATCAGCACCTGCTACTGGAATGGAGGCACAGCAGGAGGACCCACAGGACACCAGCACCCCTACCCCTGCAGCTGAGGACCCCCCCCTGCAAAATAGGTCACCCATCAAGACATCCTGCAGGGCCCCAGGCCAAGACCAATCCCCCCACCAGGAAGTGAACCCTCTTCTGAAATGTTACCCTTGTGTGCCACTGTAAAACCCTGTTGGCTGTCCAATATCAAGGTCACATCATTCCAAGGCAAATGGACACAGGACCTATAAACCGAACAGCTGGACCGCCCACTCTGTTCATCACCTAGAGCACTACCCCACTCCCCTGGACTGTGAAATTCTACACTAAATAGACACCTATTATCACAAGTCATGGTGCATGTCTCTTTATTGTTAGTAATGCTAATATGTTGAAGAACAACAAAAGAATACACAGGTCTATACAACCTAAATGTCCAAGTTACATATGTTGTGGGATACTCCAGCAGGTGGGTAAGTACATCCATTTTGTTTTAACATTCATTGCCAACTATACCAAAAGGCAAATCAGCAAGCAGACTGCAAACAGAGATGCCACCTGAAGAGGGACAAATAAATGGAATGAGGTACAAGGTGGTATGGTATGTAATCCACAGTCATACATCAATAGCAGTTGAACACAAACACAGGATGAGTGTCCCAGCAGCTATGTTACACCATACGTAAGGGACTGCATTGGCATTCACACACGTGTGGGACAGGAAAGATGATACAGAGGTAGCATCCTCAATTGCACAACTCCCTAAGTAGTCATGAACAGGTACCTGACACCCAGCAGATGTCAAAGCATGATATGCCTACGCAGCAGGACAAGACTGATACGCCCCCCTAACATATCCCCAAATAGGCAGCCTGAGGACCCTAAACCTTTACAACTTGAAGGCTGTACCGCAACTGCACCAGCATTCCACAAATGAACTTAGCAGCTGTGCATTTCCACTACCTCCCATGGTGAGTCACCTAGCCTTCAAGGTTGTTACCCAGTGTCTAAGGCTCCAGTCCCCACACATACATTGATGCATGCAAATACTGGCTACAGATTGCCTTCAACAATACATCTCCCATGCGCAGATGATATGTAATGCAGACATACCTGTACATCAAGGAAAATAGTGACGAATCATGTCAGTCCTGTTGTCATGTGCCTCATCCTCATCAGCCTCCCCCTCAGCATCAGAGTCACCGGCCACAAACACAGCTCCAGCATTAACGTCCTCCTCCTCCAACTATGGGATGTGTCTTCTGAGGGACAGATTATGGAGCTTGTAGCATGCAACAACGATCTTGCAGACTTTCCCTGGATTGTACTGTAGTGACCCACCAGACACATGGAGACAACGAAATCTGGCTTTCAAGAGACCGACAGTACGTTCAATCACACACCTCATCCGGCCATGTGCCTCATTGTACCTGTTCTCCTCTAATGGAGTTGGATTTCTCACAGGTGTCAGAAGCCAGGGCACGTTGGGGTATCCGGTGTCACCTGTGTGGAAAAGGAAACATGGCCATGGGTAACATTGCTAGGCGGAGTGCTGACTGTGTCATGAGGGGTATAGACGTCTGACATGAAGAGCAGTCAGACGCTTTCTCCCTGTAGCTGTGACATAATTGCAGGGACACTGCTGTTCCTCAGGATGTAGGAATCATGTACTGATCCTGAAAATTTAGCGTTCACATGTGTAATGTATTGATCTGCAAGACACATCACTTGTACACTGAGTGAATATGTACTCTCTTCCTGTTCCTGTAGACCTGTTCATTGATCCTCAGAGGTACCAGGGCAATGTGAGTCCAATCAATGGCCCCAATTACATGTGGGACATTTGAGATGTTGTAAAAGGCTGCTTTCACAGTGGGAAAATCTTGAGGTAGTGGGAACCTAATGTACCTGTGCACATTCTTGTGTAGGGCATCCAGCACATCCTGCAACACCTTACAGAACATGGACTCCAAAAAGCCTGCAGCCAGTCCCACAGTGTTCTGAAATGAGCCACTCGCCAGGAAATGCAGGACTGACAACACCTGGACTGTTGAAGGGATGGCATGGGGATTCCTCAAACCCGGCAGGAGGTCTGCCTTCAACTGGGCGACCAGTTCCCTGATGCACAAACGGTTCAGTCAATAGGTCAGGATGATGTGGGGCTCTTCCATGGTTTCAAGATCTACCAGTGGCCCGTAAATTGGTGCATTCCTCATAACTCCATTGTGGCCAAATCTTTGCGGGGATACAAACACCAATCAGGATATCTGTCACAATGTAGGCTATACAGTATGACACACAACAGTCATTATGTAATAGTCATGCAAGTTGCCTGTAATGTGTGAGTACACATTACTCTACCCTCCGTACCTAACCAGACGATGGCACATGATTCCTGTGTGAAAGGACGTATACAGGACATGTGCACCTACACCTTCCCTGTGTTTTACAATACTGATCAAATATGCTGACAATTGTTGTGACAAGTCTGTAAATTTCACTGGACACACACTACATGTGTCTAAATTCACCATGTCAGACCTGAAGTATGTATTTGTGAGGACAGGCAGGTAGTTACGCTGTGTAAACTCAGGACAGCAATGTCACAAACTAAAATGGCATCCGCATGTCCGGCATGCATTGGACTGCTGGAAGTGACCTCGTTCCGCCAGCGGAAGTCATCATAGCGGAGGGTGGTCAGAATCACCGTGCAACTCCTCATTGGATAACATTGAAGTCAATGGAAGACTGGGACCAATGACGATCACAGCCAGTGGTGACGGTCATGACCACTACAGTCGTAATCGCCATTTTGTGCGAGACAGCTCACTTGACTCCTGGCATTTGGGCGAGACAGACCTCCACTTTGTGTGCTGCTGTGTCCTGTCTCTTGGAGCAACGATGGCACGCACTGCAGGGGAAAGGGCCCCAGGCTTCTCAACCGAGGAGCTGGAAAAACTGGTGGAAGGGGTCCTACCCCTGTGTGGGCGGTTGTACGGAGCTCCAGGACAACAGGTCAGTACAACGTCCTTGGTCCCACAAGTTGGGTGCTGTTTGACGATGTATGTGTGTGCATATTGACATGTCATGACTGATCAGGTGTGTAGCATGCACGTGATATGTGTGGGATATTGCCAGTGTGCATGAGCAGTGTTTGTTGTGTGTCACCTAAGCTCACTGCTGGATTGGTATCATTTACATTTTGTCCCCCCTTTTCTCATTGTTTCCCAATCAGGTCAGTGCCCACCAGAAGAAAGGGTTGTGGCGAGCCATCGCCAAGGAAGTGCGGACGCTGGGGGTCCATTGCCGGCAGAGCACCCACTGCAGGAAGCGGTGGGAGGACCTGCGTCGCTGGGTCCGGAAGACCGCAGAGGCCCAGCTGGGGATAGACTCCCAACATGGGAGGGATGCACGTCGGACCCTGACCCCCCTAATGGCCCGCATACTGGCGGTGGCATACCCTGATTTGGATGGGCGCTTAAAGGCAGCACAGCAGCCACAAGGGGTTAAGTGTTGACTGTCAGGTCACTACTGCATGGTTGTGCACTGTCACCCTCCTTGGACTTGGAATTAATGTAGCCAGATGTGATTTAGGGAATGTACAGTCCTAGTTGCCACACCCATCAAGTAGGAATGTGTGATGGAAGCTATGTTGAGCCATGTAGGATGGGTAGTGGTGGTACAGTGACACAAGTTCAGCTGTAGGTGTGGGTCTGTCAAGTCTGCTATCATGTCAATGGCTGCATCCTCCACCTCTGCGTGTACTGTAGTAGTTTGAAGTGGTCATGATGGCACTGTATATGGGTAATGATAGGCATGTTACGTGAAGGTTGCAGTTGCATCACTTCCTACATCAATGGATCCTCTGTACCACATGTACTCCTCACATTCCTATCAGTTAGTTAGTATCCTGAGATTAGTATCATCCTGTAGTGGATGACATGTGATTGGGTATAGTCCTGGGCTTGATTCTAGGAGTAGTCCTTTTGGCATTGATGGGCATGTAGGTGTCTTCATGCGGGAGTTTGGTCTGCAGGGTTGTTATGGGTTTGGACATAGCTTGCATGGCTCTTTTTGGGAAAGACTGCTAAATGGTCTATTGTTTCACAAGCAGGGACTGTTATCTGCATTGTTTGTATGTGAAGTGGATGTGTGGGTTCTAATATCTTCCTCCCTTTCTGTTTCTGCCACCATCCTTTTCTCTCTCCTCCTCTGTCTATGTGTGCATTAGCATCATCTGGCGAGGGATGAAGGACACCGGCGAGTGGGGATGCTGCAGCGCACGGGACCCAGGAGGCGCCAGCAGTGAAGCCGAGGGGACCAGTGGGATGGAGGGCGAGGGGAGCACCACGGCAGAGACTGGAGCTACCACAACATCTGACTAATATTCCTCCTCCGATGGCAGCTGCCTGGCAGTGGTGGACCCTTCTGGTACCACACCATCACCCCCCTTTCCAGCACCGCCCTCCCTGTAGCACCCCACCCAGTTGCCCGTGCCTGCTCACCCAGGAGGGTGGGCATCTCCTTCACCGCAGGCAGCTCTATCCCTGCCCCAGTCAATCAGAAATTCATACGTAGCCACTCACCCACCCAACATTCAGCCACCACACACATCCAGACACTGCACACACCAGCATCCACGTACAGCACACAGACACGCCAGACGAGCACTCCCTCTACCTCCACTCCTCACCCTCGATCATGTGACCGCCCCGTGTACCTAAGAGAGTTTTCCTTGCCGCCCTTGACCTCTTCCCTACTCCTCCCCCACCCAGTCTTCCCCATAAACAGCGTGTCCCCCTGCCCCTCTGAGGCCCTTCCACCTCCCATTCCTTGGGTTCCCCCTCTGCTCCTCCACCCAGCAAAGAATCCCCCCTTCCCAGTGCCAAGGTCACCCCTCCCAAGCCCAAGCCAAAAAGTGCCCCTTCCACATCCAAGCCTCCCCACCACACCCACACCCCTGAGATGCCTGCCTGCCCCATTGCTGCCCCTATGAAGTGGAGGCCTAGCTTCAATCAGGAGTCAAGTTGGGCCATTATTGATGGACAATGTGTCCTCCTGAATGAGACATTTGGACTTGCCGTTGGCACTTTTTGTATATAGTTTATTGTTTGAATACAACTGCCCACATTGCTGTGGTTGACAAGATAAGATGCTTCTCCTGGTTTCCTTCTACATGGTGCTGTGACATCTGTGTGCATAGGTGTGTGGGGTCTGTGTGTGGATTGTGTCTGTGTTGTTGCATGCGCTTGGTAGATGGTTTGGGCACGGGATGTTGTGATGTGTGTGTCTGCTTGCTTGTGTGTTTGTATGGGGTGTTGTGTACGTCCGTGTGTCTAGTGCTGGATGTGTGTATTTCCTTGATTGTTGGTTGTACATGTTGTGTCACCTGTATGATTGTTTGTATGTGTGTTTACAGCTATTGATTGTGTGTCATTGCTACATGGAGTTCATGGTGTGTGTGTGTATGTGGTGTCACACAATGTGCCCGTCTATGCCATTGTTGAGGTGTTTGTGGGGTATTTGTCATTGTATGGTTATGGGGTGTGTTGGTGGTGTTGTTGTGCGTTGTGCTGTATGTTTAGCATGCACCTGCATGGCTTTGTGTGTGTATTTGGTATTTGGCATTGGCGTATGTTGTGTGTGTGTGTGTGGCCTTCACTGTGTGTGGGGTATGTGTGGTCTTTGTGGGAGTGTATCACTGCCATTTCCCTCCCCTCTGTGCTAGGTTTGCTTACGGTGGTCATCTTCGTCGTCATCGTCGGTGGTCCTGAAGGTGTATGGTGAGATACAACGCTGGGAAGACTGCAGTTTATTTGCCATGGTGGCCGCAGCGGCATCTCTGTGCCTGGAGGTGGGTGTTTTTCTATTTATACGTTCTGTTTCCGCCAGGTTTTTCATGGTGGTATGGCCCCACTGGATATCCTGGCGAAGTGGTTACTCGGAATATGGACGGCGGGGCGTTGGCTGCCTCCTGCCTGAAGTTGTCTTCCACCGGTGGATGCTGCTCGTCGGCAGAGGTGGGGCTGGCGGTGAGTTGTCTGTATTGCGTTGGATTCACCGCCTTACTCGTTATTTGGTCACAAGACCGCCATCGGCGTGGAGGTTTGGTTATCGCCAAACTCGGAATGAGCACCTAAGTGTTTTGCACACTTCCATCATTGGCCTATAAGTGGGCTATATTTGGATTATATTTGTGCTACATTTGGGCTCTTTTGTTCTCTGGTGACCATCTTGCGAGACTTATTTGGTATGAAGTTCCCTAATCTCCTCATTTACTGCAGTATCCTCAGTAGAAAATGCTTTCAGTTTACCACTTCGATTCCATCAGGATGGTGGTCAGATGTGTCACACCTTTGGCATAAGCTAGATGTTAGTGCTCTAGTTGTTCTTTAGAACTCTCTGGGAGGCTGCAGTAGAACACAAGGGAATCAGCCGACAGGCTGCTCCTGTAGGAAGTACAACAGGAAGATATTTTAGAACTCACTTAAAACATGTCCTAATTTTTCTTTCTACAGCACTAAGGGCCATATTTATACTTTTCGACGCACAACTGCGCCAACGCAGTTGTGCGTAAAAAAATCTAACGCCGGCTAACGCCATTCTGAAGCGGCATGCGGGCGCCGTATTTATTCAATGACGTTAGCCGGCGGCGCTGCCTGGTGTGCGTCAAAAAAAATGACGTACACCAGGCAGCGCCGGCGTAGGGGAATATGGAGCTTGGGCGCCAAAAAATGGGGCAAGTCAGGCTGAGGCAAAATTATCGCCTCAACCCGATTTGCGCCATTTTTTTCGACTCCCAACCCCCATTGAAATGACTCCTGTCTTAGCAAAGACAGGAGTCATGCCCCCTTGCCCAATGGCCATGCCCAGGGGACTTCTGTCCCCTGGGCATGGTCATTGGGCATAGTGGCATGTAGGGGGGCACAAATCAGGCCCCCCTATGCCACAAAAAAAAATAATAATAATAATACTTACCTGAACTTACCTTATGTTCCCTGGGATGGGTCCCTCCATCCTTAGGCGTCCTCCTGGGGTGGGCAAGGGTGACAGGGGGGGTCCCTGGGGGCATGGGAGGGCACCTCTGGGCTCCTTCCGAGCCCACAGGTCCCTTAACGCCTGCCCTGACCAGACACTAAAAAAACGACGCAAAAGCGGCTGGACGTCATTTTTTTTGACCCGCCCACTCCCGGGCGTGATTTTTGCCCGGGAGTGTAAATACGGCGCACATGCCTCGGAGTCAATTTTTTAGACGGGAACGCCTACCTTGCATATCATTAACGCAAAGTAGGTGTCCGCGCTAAAAAGTGTCGCAAACTCCATGGACTTTGGCGCTAGACGCGTCTAACGCCAGAGTATAAATATGGAGTTAGTTTTGCGTTGGATTTGCGTAAAAAAAAACGACGCAAATCCGGCGCCAACGGAGTATAAATATGCCCCTGGGTATTATTTCTATGACAAAATGAACCCCCTCATTTTCTTCCTTCCTAAATTAAATGATTTAGGTTTTACCAGTTTGATTCAATCAAGATGGCTTCAGGTCTGCCACAATTTTGTCATAGCTAAGTCTGTAAGTGCTCTAGTTGTTCTTACGAACACTCTGGGATGCTGTAGTAGAACACAAGGGAAAGAAAGTCTTGATTTTATTAAAGACACGGAGGCGAGTATTATGCTATCTTTTTTGCATTTACTTTAATAGCAGCCAAGATAAAACTACAACTCCCAGCATTCCAGGCTGGAGAACTACAAAACGTTGTCATAAAGGAAAAACTACCAATCACATGAAGGTACTACTATAAATGACTTGACTGGAAGTAACAATTCCTCTTTTCTTGCTTGAGCAGTTAATAGACTCAAAACAAAGGATATATGAGCATAACAATAGAAAATGCCAAAAGAATGGTAAAAAGGTTTTTGAAACAGCTTATAACTTGTAGAGTCTTAAGGTTGAGGTCCAGGTCATTGATACCAGCTTTGTGATCGTTCATATGCATGACGGTGGAAATAGGAGAAAAAAGACGGGAATGTTGAATGCGTGAACCTCCTTCCTACGACGTCTGGTTAGAAGCGACAACTGTATCTAAGTAAAATAGAGGGAGGGTTAAAACATATGCATGGGGGGGATAATACTCGCCTCCGTGTCTTTAATAAAATCAAGACTTTCTTTCCCTAGAAGCTAAGAAAATCTCCATTTTATTACAATACCTGAAGGCTCCTGTTATGCTAGTTTAAAGCATAGCAACTATGGAATTGGCAACATGAGAAACAGGTTTACAATAAAAAGTTCTAAAAGTTTGACCTATTAGCCGATTTGAGAATGTCATCTAGACTCAATCCAGCCCAAAAGGCTTTAGATGCCATTGCACCTCTGGTAGAATGGGCTCCGAAAACAGAGGTATTAATGCCCGCCAAATTCATGATACATTTAACCCAACGGGCTAGAGTAGTGGAAGAGGCAGGGTTATGAGGATTTTTAAAAGAGATGAGGAGTTGAGTTTCCGATGGCTTTCTCAAATCTTTTTGTCTTTGAAATATACTCTCTCTAACAACTTCCAACAGACAGTTTTGGATTGTCAGGAAATAAGGATAGAACACCTACATTGCATTTGTTTTAGTTCTTCTGCGAACCCGAAAGAAAACACCAGAAGAAGTATACTGTACCGATGAAACATCTAAAGCTTTGACATCTGAAATGAGTTTTAAAGAAACTAAACATAAAAGTACAGTGAGTTTCGCAGAAAGAAATTTTAGCGATAAACCGGAATTAACAGGTAGATTAAGGAAAAATTGTAGAATAACATTTACATCCTACATAGAATTATACTTTGGTAAAGGTTTAGAAAATCATACTCCCTTTAAAAGACGACATTTCAATGGCTGTTCCCTGACAGGTTAGCCATTCACTCTATTGTGTTCAGCTAAAATTGCACATCTATATGTATTAAGTGTTCTATAAGCTCTCCCTTGAGAGGCTAAGGAAGCTAGAAAATTAACAATTAAAGTTATTTCTGCTAAAAAGGAATCAGCACCCCTGTCCATGGACCAATTATCCCGCACTCTCTAGGCTGCTTTGTATGCTTTGGATGTACCAGGAGCCCAAGCCTGCTGGGTGAACTGAGCAGCTTCTTGCGTAATTCCTGAGGTTCTCCAGGAAGACCCGAAACCATCCATGCCAATAACCATAAGAATTGACTGGTGTTTAGATTGTGAGGTACACCCTGGGTGTTCTGAAGTAGTGAAGGGAACTGAGGTAGAAGAACTGGGTATTCTATTGATAACTCCAGAGCTGAAGGGAACCAAGGCTGACCTTACCAAAAAGGGGTGATCAATAAAACCTTCGCTCGTTGGCGTCAAATCGATGCCAGGACTCGGATATCATAATGAAGAGAGGAAATGCATAACCTTCCTGGTTGGACCAATCCTGAAGAAAGGCATCTGTAGCTAAGGCTTGTGGGTCTGGTCTCCAACTGTAAAAAGCAGGAAGTTGGCTGTTCAAACGTGAAGCAAAAAGGTCCACTGAGAAAGGACCAAATCTAGAAGAAAGCTTTTTGAAAATTGAAGTGTGAAGATACCAATCGCTGGAGTCTCGAAGATACCCGGAACGCAAATCGGCTATAGTGTTTATGTTTTCCGGATGATATTCCACTTGAACAGATATCTGTTTCTGGAGACAAAACTCCCAAAGACTTTTGGCCAGTTCGGCCGAAGGTTTGGATTTTCTGCCTCCTAGATGATTTATATATCGAACCACTGATAGGTTGTCCATTCGAAGGAGTGTGGAACAACTTACTCTGTCCTTGGCAAAAGTTCAGATCGCAAAGGAACCTGCAAGAATCTCTAAATAGTTGATGTGCAACAATAACTCCTCCTTTGACCATACGTCGCCAGTCGAGAACTGACCACATCTTGCGCCACAACCACTCCAACTTGCATCGGATTCTAAGACAACATCTGGTGCTGTAGAGGAAACTGCTTTCCTGTTCCATGCTTTTAGATGGTCTAGCTACCACAGGAGTTCCACTTGAGAATCTTGATCTAGCATGATGAGGTCTCCATAACCAAGACCCTTTCAAAGATGTTGGATTTTTAGTCATTGAAGAGCTCGATAATGAAGAGGGCCAGGAAAAATAACCTGAATAGAAGCTATTAGACCTATTATGTGAGCTAACTTCCTGAGAGTTAGAGCTGATTGGTTCAAAACCTGGACAATCTCTTTCTTTATATGAAAAACTTTTTCTTTTGGAAGCTGAAGAATCGAATTGTCTGAGTCTATTATGAATCCTAGAAACTCTATCTGACGATAGGGATTCAAATTTTACTTTTCTTTGTTGATGATAAAACCCAAATTCTGAAGGAGGGATACGAAGTATGACAGATGATTGATCAAAACCAGCCTGTCTTGGTGTAGTAAGAGAAAGTCATCTAAATAAGCCAATAATCTGAACACTTGTGCTCTGATATGAGTTATGACTGGTTTCAGTACCTTGGTGAAGCACCAAGGAGCGGAAGAGAGTCCAAAGGGAAGGCTTTTGAACCATTAAAAAGTGTCTTCCCACTGAAACTGAAAAAACTTCCTGAAGGAATGGTGGATCAGGATCGAAAGATATGCGTTCTGGAGATCTAGGCGTAACATCAAATCTTTCTCTAACAAGGAAACTCTGAGATGTAGAATATTCTCCATCTTGAAATGGTGATACACAATGTAGTTGTTGAATGACTTCAGATTTATGACAGGACGGAATTTTGGGGGGGGGGGGGGTTTCGGACTAAAAACAAAATACTTATAAAACCTGAAGGATGAGGGGACATACTTCTATTGCCTGTTTGTGAAGGAGGGTTTGGATCTCTTGTGTTAAAAGAGTTTTCTGCTCCTTTGAAAATGAGAGGGTTTTTGGAAGAGACTCTTGAACTGGGGTCACATAGAGCTGTATACAATAACTGGTTACAGTTTGCAGAACCCACGAGCCTTGTCAATGGACACATATGTGGCTACATACTTGCTGAGTTCTTTTATAAATGAGTCTCAAAAAATCAAGCTATTAGCTTCTTGGCCAGCTTCCTTTGTAGCCTAATTGCTCAACTTGGGATCGATCTTTAGAAGCATACTTTTGCGTCTATCTTGTGCTATGGCCGAGTTGGCATTACCTAAAAGGCATATCGCTCTCTGAGCCCACTTAGATAAAACTACTGGATCGACTTTGATGCCCTCAATCTTAGCTTCTTCAGCTAAATCTAAAATTCTTGTCAGAGGACCAGAAAGGTCTAATAATCTGTCCTGGCAATTGGTCCATGGTCTGGGATCTTTCCCAAATTTGGTAAAGAACAAAGGCATTTTAAGATCTGTTGATGAGGTGGCAGTGATGTTATTAGGCAAGGCAGGTCTAGGACACTCGGAACGTAGTCTGCTGCGTGAAAATTTGTCAAGAGGTTGTTTTAATTTATTAGAGACATATTTGAGAAATGCGTGGCTACATGCTCACAAGGAGACCACTCTGTGGAGTGCGGGAGACAGATAAGCGTAGGATCAAACACCGGTTGACCTGAAAAATCCAGAATTGTGTCAGTATTATTCCCAATTCAATAAGAGATGTTTTATGCCTCTTCTCCACAGGCTCTGACCAGATCAATATGTCTGGATCATCATTATCCTTGCTGGAATCACCCATATCATCCTCTGTGTCTCATAACTGGGTTATTTCAATAGGAAACCTTTGTTTAACAGAAGTGCCAGGCTCAGAAAAAGATTGTAGCGAAGGAGAGTCATTAGGTGAAACCGAATTGTCTGCCACCTGTTTTTTGGCCTTTTTTGAACTAGTAACTGAGGTATCATTGGCCAATAATTTTTTCATGGAATTCTCTAATATCTTAGAAAAATCAGTCATAGAATTTGACACAGCCTTGTGTACAGAATCTTTGATAAATAATCCAAATTATCTTTAAAGAATTGAGCCTCTTCTTCTTCAGAAAGAATTTCCATTTTAATAAAAATATAAGTGCAAAAACCACCATATCATAATAAACAATATGAAAAGACTACTAGATAGAGTACAAAGAACTTGCAAAATGGCAGCCATTTTGTACGATCTCTAGGATCTCTACATAACTTACTACTTCCACTCCAGTTTATGCAACAGTAGAGAAAATGTAGGACTTTGGAGGGGTTAAATATATTATTCCCACTCCGAACTGCACAACAGTAGGGAAGCTGTTGCACTTTGGCGGGGTTACATTTGCTATTCCCACTCCAATCTGTGAAAAAGCAGGGGAGGTTTTGGACATCGGAGGGGTTAAATTTACTACTCCCACTCTAGTCTGTGCAACAGTAAGGAAAGCGTTGGACTTTGGAGGGGTTACATTTACTATATGCACTCCAGCCTAAGCAAGGGTTGGTTAACTACTTCACTTCAAAGACGTTGCATATTTAAATACCCCTTTTCATTTAGAAAAAAATATAAAACGCTTAATATAAACATTATTACTTTACATAAAATATATACTTAAAAAAAATAACAAATTTACAAAGTTCGTAAACAATGTAAGAATTAATTTTCAATTAAAAAATAATGGTTATTTAATAAGTGCTTAACTTTCCAGCCTACAACCCAACAAAGCAACCCACATCTAAAATATAATTAAAATACGTATAATACTATTTATATAATTGCTAATCAATTACATAACTAATAATAATTAAATATTACTTAACTAACTACCCTATATCCCTACAAACCCAGCAGCCCACACCTAAAATATTAATAAAATATATGAGTACACAATTTACATAATTATTAATCAATTAAATATTTAACTATACATTAATAATTATTTAATTATCACTTAATTAACTTCCCATCCTATACCCCTAAAAACCTAGCAACCTACAACAAAATATAACTATAATAAATCAGTATTAATAATGCACATAATTAATAATCAATTCAACAATTAATACTAAATTTAAAATTAATTGGTTATTATTATTTAACTTCCCACTCTATACCCATACAAACCCAGAAGCCTGCACCTAAATGATAACTAAAATATATTTTTATCACACAAGTTACATAATTAATAATCAAGTAAATAATTAATGGTAAATTAAAAAATGCTAATTATTACCGAATTGACTTCTCACCCTAGACCCCTATAAAAGTAGCAACCCAAACCTTAAATATAAGTGAAATAAATCAGTTTTACATAATATATATAATTAATATCAATCACATACTTCCTTCAAAATTAATTGATCAATAATTAATTATTACTTAACTAACTTCCTGCCATATCCTCCAACAAGCCCAACAACCCGCTACAACACTATTCACTAGTATTAGAAATGAAACTGAACATTCTGAATCACTTAAAATTACAAACTATATTTAAAAAAATGAATAGCAAATATACAAACAGTAACTCATAAAATTAATATATGAACTAAAATACATTAACATAATTTGAAAAAACAATATTTTTACAACTATAGTAAAGAAAATTATATTAAAAGCAACAATATTCTTAACAACAATTTTAGTTACGTGAAAAAAATGATACTCTTGATGGTGTTTCTGCATCACAATATTTTTCTATCACAATAATTTTTCACCGATATTCACAACTCCATATTGTGTCCCAATACCAGTCTAGCACCAGGACCATAAAAGCTGGGGGATTTTGTTCTGGCTAATCAGTAGCCATCTTCAAGGAATTGCTGCTGACCTCCGATGTGAGGCCAAGACCCCTCAATTTTTAAAAGCTGCACCATGTCTCCCGACCTGGGAGAGTCGTCAGAGTGTGGATTGGTCACCAAAGATGGACACTAGCCCTCACCAAAGGAAACCACTAGTCCTGGTGTGACCAGAGACTGGTAGCCAATCTACGCTGGACATCTGCTGGCTCAAAGAGGACTTCGAGGGACAGTGACTAGTGTGGACAAAGTTGAGCCCCCTCAACCGTGGACTGAGGAACAACTCCAGGAAGATCTCGGTCAACCGCACAGCACCTAAAGCATCTTTCAGCATCCTGTATGCTCAGCACCAGGCCCATTCCATTGAAGTCTATGGAGATCCTGCATACCGTGTGGAACTGGACTCAAGACTGCTCTGGTGACCAGGTAACTGTCCAAATACTCCTTACTGGCCCCCTGACCTTCTCCCTGTCAGAACTGGTTGCCCAATCTCTTCCAAACTTTGCAAAAGTTTATAAATCTTACAGTGCCAATGCTTGTTTGCTCTTTGGACTATAAAGTTGAGATTTACGTTTTATTCAGAAAAACTATATCTCCAGAAATCCTCTAGAGAGTTTTGCTAATCTTGGTGTCTAAGAATTCTTTAAAAAAATATATTTTTATAATTTGGTGTCAGATTTCTTACATGTTCAAGCTACAACCACCCAGGGTTGAGCTGGAGGTTTTACAAATGAGCCTGACTGGACACAAGATGCTTTCGTGAGTGAATTACACTGTGAGGCCTCATACCCACACCATATAATGCACCACAATCCTCACAATACCTCTCTCTAGTAACACTCTTGCACCGTACTCACCATTGTCAATGTCTCCCTCATTCAATGGGTCCTCCCAGAAGCTTTCAAAACAGGCTTGATCCTCCCATTTCTAAAGAAACCTATAACTGACTATGAAGAACTTGAGCAACTACCAGCCTGTCACATACATACATTTATTGACATGATCACTGAAAAAGCAATCTATGTTCAACTCCAAGATTAAATTAATGCTAACAATCTCCTGCATACCTACCAGTGTGGCTTCAGGTCAATCGGCAGCACAGAAACTGCTACCTTACGCATCTTATTAACAGATTTAGATTACTTCTGCTTCCCGATACTGCTGAGCCTCTAAGGTGGCTTTACTACAGTCAACCATCTCATCCTCATACACACCTGGAGTCTCGAATGGGAATATCCAGAAGTGTCATTCACTGGTTCTCCTTATACCTTTCAACCGACACCAGCTAGTCCACATTTAGACCTCCAGGACCAAAAGATCCCTATTAATTTCAGAGTCCCCCAGGGTTCTATAGGGGTGCAAGCCCCTGATAGGAAGGCCAAACAGGATGTGAGCCCAAAGGCTAGCTTCAAAGGCAATGCTACCATTGAATGGTAAACAAGGGACATACACAAGAAGGGCTTCTCTTTGGGTCCTGTAGACAAATTGGCATTGAGGACAAAGAGGAGTAAGCTACAGCCAAACCATTTTTTCCATGGGCCTGTAGCCTCCAGGTAGCCAAACCTCTGGGGTGGGCTAGGAATCTCCAAACACAAAAAGTAGGGTTCGGCCATGTTGGGAGCGGTCAGAAAGGTGAATTCTAGACAAGCTAGATGCCACACTTCACAGATAGTCTTTGTACTCTTGCATCTGGATGGTGGTAACACTCTTCTCCGGGCCTTCCAGACTCCACACTGGCACCACTGAAGGGCATCCTATGTACTGCAGCATATCTCATCTATGGCCAAAAGAAATATGATCATATCACTCCCATCCAGATGGAACTCTAATGACTTCCCTTGAACGAATGCACAACCTTCAAAACCAACTTTATAATTTGCAAAGCCATCACAACCAGCACCACAGCCATCGTACAGACTTGCTCGCCATCTCTGGGGTCTCTAGGCACACCTGCAGCAAAGACACCATCAGGCTGTAGACTAAAAAGTGTAGAAAAGGAAAGAGTTGAAGATGCATCTCTTTAAAGAACACTACCTCACAATGCATTAACACCACACCACCTCTCCTGTTACTTGTTGTGCATGACCCTGTACAGCACTCAGCAGACTTCTGGCTAGGTTTGCACTATGGAAAAACTGAATACTTACATCCATACATACATTTGCTGGTTTCAGCTTTTTCAAGAAGGAATAGGTTTTGGACATCACAACAAGTGTTCCAGATGCAACACAATGATGGAGTAGGCTGCACTGAGAATTTCTTTTTATATCATGCATCAATGCATAGACCAAAAATAAAAAAGAGATAGAAGAAACGCTTGAATTATTTGCAGACCCTGGCTATCACACAGGTTACATCCCTGTCCACTGTTTTTCACCCGCAATGCTTTCAAAGAAGAGCCTTCCCATATCAATCAATCAATCAAGCAGGATTTATAAAGCGTGGCTAATCACCCGATAGGGTATCCAGGCACTTGCAGGTCCCAGAGGCTTATTCGGACAGCCAGCTTCTGAGGGCCATTCAGAATTCCAGAAGTGAGGTGATGGTCCGGAGGTGCGTCGGGAGGCTTTTCCAGGTTTTTGCTGCGACGTGGGAAAAGGAGCATCCTCCACTTCTGCTTCGGTGGAAGCAGATCAACCTTGGTTGTGTTCCTACAAGAACAGTCCAGCCAAAACTGGCAAACTAGGTCCCCTCCAGATGGGAACACACGCAACCAAAAACAGTTTTGGTCTAATTAGGCCTCGAGAGGGAGATAGAGGCCTTCATTATGACCCTGGTGGCCGTGGACCGCCGCCAATTTGGTGGTCCGGCAGCCACATTATGACCGTGGCTTTACCTCCATGGTCGGACCACCAGCACCACTTTTCGGCCACCCAACGGTCTGGCGGTGCTGGTGGTTCCAATCTGCCAGGGCAACGCTGCCCCGGGGATTACGACCCTCCGCCCTCTCTGCCGACGTTTACATGGCGGTTGCCCCGGAATGTAAAGGATGGCGGAGACGGGGTGCAGGGGGCCCCATGGGGGCATCTGCACTGCCCATGCACTTGGCATGGGCAGTGCAGGGGCCCCCATGGCCAGCCCTATCGTGCTTTTTGCAATCAGTGAAAAGCGCAACGGGTGCTGGTACACCCTACGCACTTCAACAGTCAATATAGTGGGCTGTTTCCCGCTGGGCCAGTGGGAAACTCTTAATAGGGGCTGGGGGAAGGGGACCACACTGGCCGTAACCCGACAGCTGGAGCATGGGAGGGCGGCCTTTTCAGCCTGCCAAAATCACAATGAGGGGCATAATTGTTTGCAGAGTGAGCATAAGACCCCTGTTTGGGCATATCTGTTGCATTAGGGTGTCTACTATGTCGAGAGGGGGCTTGGCCTGGAGGTTTGGGTTGCACTGTTCCTACTGGGGCAGGATGCAGGCTGATTTGCATCTGGCAGGCTCCTGTCTGCAGTAACATGGTCTGCAAAAAACATAATGGACTGCGGAGCAGCCTTGAATGATTACAAATGCATGAGACTAATGCAAGCTGTTTTCCTCAATGTGGTGCTCTAAGCATGCTGGGTATTTCCAGATATGGGTCCCATGCTCAATATGTACTAGGACTCATCGTGCACCCTATTGATGAGGCACAAACAAGCTGAAAATGGTCTGGGGTCGCTTGCTGTCATTCATAGGGGACGTGTCCTAGCAGTTCACACTGAACTGTTCCTACGGCAGATGGATCAATGCTGATTTGCATATTGCTGGTTCCTGTCTAAAGTGTTATGATTGCCAAAAAATCTACTAGGATGTGACCCGAGTATTTACCAGTGGCTGAGAATAATTAAAAAATGTCACCCATCACTTTTTCCCCAGTGCATAGTTCTTCTTCTAGCATCTATCCCAGTGCATTATGGTACTTAAAGATTATTATAGTTGCTTGGTGGAAATGCCAGTTCATTTATTGGTCGGCAAAGCAGGGAAAAAAAGTGGGTATAGTAGTGTAATGGTTCCAAGTTGAGTTATGTAATATACATGGGCAATACTGTGTCCAAGTTAATGTACTATAGTATACTTAATATAAGGTGATTATAATAGTAATGTCACACATGAGGTCATTCATGATGTGACTTGAGATACCATTAGTGATGTCATCAATTATGTCATTAGTAATGTAATGTGTGAAGCCAATGGGCAGTGCATGGGGTGGGTGCAATTTATGCTTAGTGTGTGTCTAATCATAACTAGTAAATTTCAGGAATATTTTTCCACTATAATTTGTAACCATAACTGAACTTTAACATTTTGCTTTTAAGAAAATTTCAGAAATGTTTTAAAGATATGTTGATGTGTTATGACTAAATCTAACCATCACACTACCTTTTAAAACAAACGTTTATGTGCTGTGACCAAACCTAACTATCAAACAACTTAAACTGTTTTTGTCAGTTTATTCGGGGGGTTTCTGATGACATATACCACATTCGAATGTCTTGCACTCTAACCCACTGTGCGGACCAACCCATATTGCGAGCAGTCTTTAATGATGTGCAAAGAGTATTTCCAAAGGGCCTAGCCTTTGGCTAGACTGGTCCTTTCACCCGCCTCACACTGATCAACGACAGTCACCAACAGGACATTAACTGCCACAGGGGTATACACCTTGGAGCCATTATTCCTAATTACTACACACTATCTGTCTGGCAGTGTTAAAAATGCAAGTCTGCAAACACTAAATACCATGATGTTCATTGAAATAAACATCATAGTAAACATCAACATCAGCTGCAGCTCGGGTGTGTGAGGCCTTTCCCTGCTGCACATAACCTTTGAGTGTTCGCAGCTATAGTTGGCATGGAGGGACAACGTCCGGTGTGCACTGCCTCATCAGATGCAAACTTTTATGAGGTTGTTCCAGCAAGGTCCAAGAATCAAAAGAAATGTTTGCAAACTCCTTGAGCACATTCAGAGTTTGTGGACTTGGATATGGGCACCTATGATCAGTGCAATATCATCTGATTTTTTTTTTAATATTCATGCGGTGGGAGTCAGCCCCACTTATGCTTGGGAGGCAGAATGTGCTCACACTGCCCCCTTATTAGACCTACACAAAAATGTTCTTGGCACGGCCAACAAATCAAAACCTTCAGATTCAGGGAGCTGGTCTGAATTTGTGAACCAGAAGCAGACAAGAGAAAATTATACCTCATTCAATGGGATTTGTTTATTTCTTAAATTTGGATCCACTGGCATTTCACTAACCCAGGTTCACTGATGATTACTATAACGTAATACTTTGAAGTCCACCCAACACCTTTTTGTAACACTCATTTCTCAAAAAGTATTGAACAGCTTTAAAGAAAATCAAACAAAGAAACTCCTCAAAGTAACACCTCAACTTCATGGCCTATTGTAATTCTATGCAGTAGTATTTTCTGCAAAAGAGAGCAACATTTTCTATGGGAGTTAAATGATTAATGATTATTTTTCTCCTTCACTTTTTTCACCGTCCCTGCCCTTGGATGGGATCTACATAAAAATTCATATGAAATGGAGAATTTTCTCCCTTTGTCCACTGCAGATTTGCACACAAGCCACTCTTCGATTGGCTAGCCATCACTGAAAAACTTCTGTTGCAGCATTCAGTGATGGAAAACCTAAACACCAATAGGGTATAAGGGGACAGGGTGAGCCTAACATGTCCCCCATGCCCTTGCAGAGTGCTCAGATGGGCCATTCAGCGTTAAAATCAATAGTTAAAAAATATATTTGTTGGGGTTCATGAACCCTGTGCTGGATTCATGAATACAGGGCTCTTTGTGGGGTCTCCAGATTTGTTAATTCCAAAGACAAATATTTTGAACAGAATTTGCTGCACTACATCTGGCTTGGGCACTGGGCCAGGCAATGCAGGCAAGCCACCCTGTGCGCAGTCAAAGGCAGGTCACCCACAGCATGTTAGGCACAGACAATGGTCTGGCCTTAGGCCAGACTATGGCCATTCCCCTGTCCAGCAGGGGTTGGCTGCAGGATGCGGTTATATGCAGCATATAATCAAAAAAAGGCAACAATTCACTGGAAAAAACAAAGATTGAAGTGAAGTTATAGGTAGCTTTGATTATAACACCCCATTGTAAGGTTAAATAAAATCTCAGAAACTCACTTTAAAATCACAATTAAAGTGCAGTTGTACTTATACATTAAATATGAAGAAACACTGAAATTCAAAAGTTATCATTAGGATCATAGTAACTCCCACAACAGCCACGCAACACTTACTCAAACCAACAAGAAGGATTCATCGTCATCTCTTTCAAAGTGGTAAGGGTAATGTGATCTGTGGGAGTAGTAGAAGCATTTGCGGATTATGAGTAAATTTATGAGCACTGTATATGGTGTGCAAGTTATAGTTTTTGCATAACATAAGTAACTGTGTAGGTATATTCCTCAAACTGAATGTTATTAAACATGGCTGAAACCTTCACCCTTCCATTTGAGAAGTGAATTTTTAAACTTCTGCCAAAATTGCTCCGCAAACCATAAAAGTTCGGCACTCACAAGCACATGCACCATACCACTAAAATCAGAGATGCTATAATCCAATATGCACATTTTTATGTTAGTTAAGGTAGGCTTCTCAAAACTCCTTTCACATAGAAATACACTCACCGTGTAGGGCCAGATTCTGAACCTGCACATTACAGGGGGCATTTGGTGTACACAAAAACAGTTCTCTTTACCTACTCCTGTACTGCTAACAGTTGTCAACAACAGGTATACACTCCTGAAAGTCTTTAGACTGATAATATATGCTTAGGATCTGAGACTACTTGTGACATAATGCACTGGATGAGCCATAGAAGATTTAGGTTTAGCGAAATGCCACACGTTTAAGACTGTGCATGTATGTTTCACTTCTAACTTCAAGACAGCTTTCCAAAGCTACACTTTTATGACACCTCACTAAATTCTTTTATCATAGAAAATCATTTATTTACTGTATAAATTTGGTATGTCAGCACTGCCAGGCACAGACTCTAAATTTAAATCTGCAAATGTGCTAACACGTGATCTAAAGTTTACTCAACTCCTCTTCTACAATATCTGCTACTAGTTTCATCTTAGAACCCCGAAGGGCTGCCAGGAGTTCTGCCACATTGGCATTAGCACCATTTCTTTTCTGCCACTCCTTTAGAGACTGCATCAATTGTTCACGCATTTGCAGGGGATAGGCAGCGACGATCCCATCAACTCTGGCCTCAGGGACTCTAAGTCGGCGAATCAGAGTTCTCCAGTCTTTTCCAACATTCTCACATATAACCTGAAAAGCAGCAGTCAATTTTTCTGAAATGAACAAAAACATATAAGTACGTTAGCAGTGTCTCCCAAAATCGAAATGCAAAGGATAATAATAATCCCTATATTGACAATGCTCATCTTTTTTTGTTTATATTTATATTAGTGTGGGACTCATTTTATTATTTAATAAACAAAACAAAAGAGTTTAGAATTTGCACCCATGTTAGCAATAGAGTCTCTCTAGCATAAATTGGGCTAGCTTGAGTTTTAGACAAGGTACTTTCAACCAGTACTTGGAAATGTAGTAATAATGCATGCAATATGGGTCTAAAAATGTTTACGCAGCTTATTCATCACATAACTACAAATTAGGGCCAAAAGGATACCGGGTCGTGCTGCAAATGCTATTTGTATACAGTGTGATTTTTGCAAAGTTAGAGCCCTTAATATTCTTGCACCTTCAGATCACAGATTTTACAAATTCATCCTGTATCTTCAATCGTTCATTCACTTTCCCTCATTGCACGTCTATCCTCACTTTCTTTCCAATGTTCTGTTAAGATGAGTTATTGGTATACACTTGGTTGTATTGGTAGAAGAGAAAAAAGGGCAGTAAGGGTGAGAGGCGCCGCACTTCTAGGCAGTAAACAAATAGTTCAGATAAATTGAATATGAGTAAAGTCTGGTGCAAATCGGCCAGGTGCCTTACCGCCCGGTAGGCACCAAATGGGTACTATGTAGTACCCTAGAACAAAATGGGACAGAACGGCCACAGCACACAGAGAGTAATGTCCAACAATGACACAGGCAAAGATGTTGCTGGTATGGTTCCGTAGGTTCGGAGAAGAATTGTGTTGAAATGAGTCTCAAATCCGGTTTGTAGATGGTGTCTTTATTTGTAGATGCTCAGAAAGCATTAGATATCGTGGAGAAACAGCCAACACGTGTTTCGTCACACAGGTGACTTCATCAAGGCTGTAATACAGTAATGACAACAAATATTGGATACATATCTGTGTATTGTACTCTAGTGTATAAACCAGAGAACGTAACTGTTAGGTGTGAGTTTGTGTAGGTGAGCAATAGAAAAACATGGCTATAAGGGTGAGTAGTGATGGGAACCCAATTAGGCAACATGAAAATACTAGGTAAAACCCCGTGGTCATGTGAAAATTGTCTAAAAGACATAAGTGTTGGAAAGTATAAATTGTAGGCACTATGTAGTGATGTGAGCACGCAATAAGTATACAGCGTGGGAGAATAATGCAAGGATGAGAGAAAGCAGGGAGATAAGGTAAGTATAGACAACACATAAGGGGGGAGATACGGCTAGGTGCATAAAAGAGCTAGAAGGAGTAATGAGGTAGGTGTGTCCCGAAGGACGTAGTAGAAGGGTAAAGTAATTACCTGGGGTCGCTGGTTTTAGAGTAAGTAAGTGGTGGCGTATATTGGCGAAGTATCTCTGTACTGAATGAATTGGGCTGTAAAAAAGTGAATGTGATGAGACAAAGAGAGAAGAAGTAATGGAATAGACGGAGGGGATAGGTAATAGTGTGTAGCAGAATAGTTGGACAAAAGCGTAGAAAAAGAAAAAGAAAAGATAAAAGGAAAAGATGAAAAAGTAAAATTAAGCAAGTCCGGAGGAGGAAATAGTGGAAAAAGTTAGATTGGAGAGAAAAGAAAGAAACTATATAAATAGATATGACATTAAAAATGGTTAGTGAGAACATACCTGAGTTGGATGGTACAGAGTTGTAATTAGAATGGCTGCGCCAAGCAGCAACAGGTGCGTAGGCAAGAAGCTTGTTTGGTAATAAAGATCGTGGAGGCCCTGATAAGCCTAAAAAGTAACCTAAAGTTTTAGCAGGGAAACAAAAGAAGAGTATAATGAAAGGGCAGGATGAATGGCACCGGAAGACTAGAAATGGAGATAACCATAGGAGAGAAGGTAATGGGGAAAGCGGAATGCTAACGTAGGTGTACATTGAATATGGAGTAAAGGCCTTATGAAGCCGACATGTATATAGGTAAAAAGCGGATGCTCGAATGGTTAAATAAAGGTAATTATGTTGAGGGAAAAGTGCGCCAAAGGTAAACTTTCCGAGCAGTATGAAAACAACCGAGTCGGGGCGCGGGGTGAAACTATACTGGGCATGTGGCCCCAAAATAGATACATCAAGTTGAGAAAAAATAGAGAAAATCCGTATCGTGGTGGGCGGCAGTTAAGGGATCAGAAATCGAATAGTGGTCAAGAAAACGAACGTACGAGAAGGTAAAAGCGGTGTGAAAACCGCTGTGTACATACTTAAAAAGGCGAGTATTGATTTGGAACAATCATAATAACAATAGCTGGATTGCTGGCGGTGTCGTTTGAAACTTACCAGTAAGAAGCGTAGCGTTGAGCAGTCCGGTACTCGCACGAACGTGTATTGTTCTGCGAGAAGAGTAGCCACCTGGTTAAGTAGAGGGTGGCCGTGTAGTGGATATAAACGAGGGACTAGTCTAAAAGGCTAAGACGGCGACCAACGTGGGTGTAGCAGGGCTATGAAGGTAAAGACGGCGGCCATCTTGAGTGGGACTCCGAGATGACGTGAAATAATGATAATGGGAAAAAGCAAAGGCAGTAAAGTAATGAGTAAGGATGCCACAAAGACTAAGTTAGTGCTAGGTACCGAGAGAGTGCCTAGATGGCCATTAGGAAAGGTAGAATTAAGACTTATGGAACGTGATAGCGTAAGGGTGTCTACAAATAGTGCAATACAGGGACAAAAGGAGGCGTTAGGAGAGATATGTATAAATCATTAGCATGTGTTAAATTGAGAAGATACAACAATCACCGTAATATATGTGGGTGCACTGTAACATAGTGATGGCAAGTAAAACATATACAGGTGAAGACCGTGACGTGCAGCAAAAGGAGCAACAGTTGACACATTTGTAAATGGACATAAGCGCATTAATGGGATATAAAGTAGTTCAAAGTATTAGTAGAATTAGGCAACATTGGGTTAGGTGCAAACGTTAATACATTAGTATACAGGTCAACGTGCATTACTGGGATAAACAATGGTTCACAGTCTTATTGAGGTTAGACAATATTAGTATGTACAATGTTGCAGAAAGCGGAAATGGCGACTTATGCGAGAAAGAAGTGAAGTTCACGGTCCGTGTTCAGGCCTAGTTCCACTGCGCGCAGTTTAATGATCCATTTGGATTCACATCTACGGAGATCCTTGGTTCGGTCTCCCCATCTCGGTGAATTAGGGACCTGAGTGATGCCATGGAATTTAAGGCTCAGGAGATCCTGTTCCCCATGTGAGGTGTTGAAATGGACAGCCATAGGATAGTTGGTGTTAGCGTTTCTGATGGCCCTGACATGTTCCTGAATGCGTTCCTTAAGTGGGCGAATCGAACTGCCAACATAGATCAGACCACATACACATATCAGGCAGTAGACAGTAAACTTAGTGTTGCAATTCATGAAAGTCTTGATGTGGTGCGTGGTAACGGTGTTGTAGGAAAAGGAAATGGTTTTATTAAGGGCTAGTTGGCAGGAAATGCAACAGCCACATTTGTAAAAGCCATTCGGTTTTGCAGGCATCCCCCCTGTAGATGATGTCAGAGGTGAGGGACAGAGAAAGCTCGGGCACAGAATGTTCCTAAGGGTCCGCCCCCTGCTATGTACGATGGTTGGAGACACGCCTACCGAGTCCTTGAGGCATGTGTCCAACATTAACAGATGCCAGTGTTTTTTGAGAATACGTAGCACATCCTTACTAGCAGGGCCGTATTGAGTAATGAAGGAGACCGGTCTGGTGTTAGAAACAACCTTGGTCATTGGTTCTCTGCGGCTCTTGATCAGTAAATCGTGTTGGTTTTTGTTTAGTATGCGTTTACTGGCAACCGAGATGAGTCTGTTGGAATACCCCCTAGCTTGAAAGCGATGAGTCAGGTTTTTGAGCTCCTGTTTGAAAACATCATTGTCAGTGCAGTTGCGTCGAATTCTGACCATTTCACCGTATGGGATGGCTCTAATCTGTGAAAGGGGATGGGCGCTACGAGCATGTAGAACAGAGTTACAGGCAGTAGGTTTCCTGTACAGTCTTGATTGTATTGGTATTTAATTTACATTTACTGCTTAAAATCCTCTGGAATGACATGAGTCAAAAGTGAGGAGTCCATAGTCGAGCAAATGATGAAGGATGTAGGAGAATATATTTAAAGGGCTTCTGTATGGTTCAGTGGGGTTTGAAAAGATCATAAGGATCGAAAAGGCTTGCAGGAAGGCAAACAAAAGTCTACTTTCTGCCATCTCGTAAAGCATTGTTTAAAACTTTCTTCCCAAGGACTTAGGGCCAGATGTATGAAACTGGGGTCTGCGAATCGCCAAATGCGATTTTTAAGAAATCGCAATTTCCGAGTCGCAATTGGCCATGTAACAAAATTGCGATTCGGAATTAGCGATTTCTTAAAAATCGCTATTTGTGGTTTGCTAGGCCCATTTTCCGAATCGCAATTTGCATTCTCGCAATTTGCGATTTTTTTGCGATTCGGTAAAAAATTGCAAAATGCGAGAAAGTTCGAGAATGCACACCTGGAGGTGATTGATGACTCATCAGCAGGAAATGAGTCATCCCAGGCAGGTATAAAAGCCACACCCAAGCCAGCATCCAGAGTGAGAGCAGCCCAGCCACTGTGAGGAGCACTTGGAAGGAGCAGCAGCATCTGAGCCACCATGGAGCCCCAAGGTCCTGGAGCAGAGAAGCAGGAGAGGAAGCGCAAGCTCAAATTTAGTGAGCAGGAGCTGGAGATCCTCACAGAGGAGGTGGTGAGGAGCCATGACCGCCTGTTTGGCAAATCCTCCCTCCAGGTGCCAGAGAGCGAGAAGAGGAGACTCTGGCTGGACATCCAAACGAAGATTTGCGCCATTGGAGTGGCCCAGCACTCCATAGATGAAATCAAGAAGCGCTGGTATGACCTGCGGTCCCGGGCTAAGGAGAGGGTGGCAAGGCGACTTGCAGAGGCCAGGAGCACAGGAGGTGGACCACCAACAGAGCCACCTGCCACACCACTGGAGGACGTGGTGGAATCAACCCTCCTACCAGAAGCAGTGACAGGGGTCACTTACATAGACACCTCGGCCCACCCAATTACCAGCCAAGGTAAGTGCCAAATCTGTTGTGTGAACACTGTATGTGCATGCATAAAAGCCACTTAGGAATTAGCATGTAATGTGAAGTAGTGTGTGAAGTAGTCCACTCCACATCTCATTAGTAGCAAAAACATGCATTATGGGAGTCGCGGTCCACAAACTAGAACAGACAGTGGCATGATAATGTTAGCAAGCATAGGGACACCCAAGGTAACACAACACACACTACACCATGTACAGCAGTATGTATAGTATTATTGCCATTTCTGGACAGATAATTTAACATACAGAACTGACATGCTGCATATTGTTGTTGCAGGTGGGCCTGGCACAGCAGCCACAGCAGAGACGGGTGTAGCGGACACGGACACGCAGCTGCCCTCAGACAACAACACCAGTGGGTCCAGCAATCTTCCTACTGTGCGCCGCAGGCTTAGGCCGTTACCACTACCGGACCTCAGTGGTGACTCAGATGTGCAGCAGGAGAGTTCCGGCACACCATCTGCATCTGGGATGCGCAGCCAGGTACCGGAGGACAGGGGTCCTGCAGCACGTCGTCCACGTGCCCCAGTGTCACTACAGCAATTGCAGGAGGCAGCTGAGGGTACATCCCTGTTCGGTGGACTGGAGGCTGCAATGTTGCAGCAACAACGGCACCAAAATCGAAGGATCCAAAGTTTGGACAGGAGCCTCAGAGTCCACAATCGGAACACAGTTGGACTGTGTTGGACTTTTGCTTTTGCAGGGTCATCCCCAGACTTTTTTGCCTCCTGCCTCCTATATTTTTCTGACATGTTGCTGTTGGCTTTTCAACTCTGAGCACTTTACCACTGCTAACCAGTGCTAAAGTGCATATGCTCTCCTGTTTAAATTGTATGTAAGTGGTTTATCCATGATTGGCATATTTGATTTACTAGTAAGTCCCTAGTAAGGTGCACTAGAGGTGCCAGGGCCTGTAAATCAAATGCTACTAGTGGGCCTGCAGCACTGGTTGTGCCACCCACATAAGTAGCTCTGTAATCATGTCTCAGACCTGCCACTGCAGTGTCTGTGTGTGTATTCTTACACTATAAATTCGACTTGGCAAGTGTACCCACTTGCCAGGCCTAAACCTTCCCTTTCCTTACATGTAAGGCACCCCTAAGGTATGCCCTAGGTAGCCCCAAGGGCAGGGTGCAGTGTATGGATAAGGTAGGACATATAGTAATGTGGTTTATATGTCCTGACAGTGAAATACTGCCAATTTCGTTTTCACTGTTGCAAGGTCTGTCTCTCTCTCATAGGATAATATGGGGGCTACCTTTAAATATGATTAAAGTGTAGATTCCCCTAGAGAAGAGATGGACAGGTGGAGTTTGGGATCCCTGAACTCACAATTTAAAAATGCATCTTTTAGTAAAGTTGATTTTGAGATTGTGAGTTTGGAAATGCCACTTTTAGAAAGTGAGCATTTTCTTGCTTAAACCATTCTGTGACTCTGCCTTGTTTGTGGATTCCCTGTCTGGGTCAGTTGACAGTTGGGTTGTTTTTCACCTCACACCAGACAGTGACACAAAGGGAGCTGGGGTGTGATCTGCATTTCCTGATTAGCCATCCCTGCTAGGAGGGAGGGGTGGAGTGGTCACTCTCATCTGAAAGGACTGTGCCTGCCTCTGACAATGCTGTCTCCAGCCCCCTGGTGTGTGTCTGAGGCCTTGCCTGGGCAAGGCAGGATTTCACAAGAAGGTGTGAGTCCCCTTTGAAGGAAGGTGACTTCAAAGACTAAAATGGGTATAAGAAGGGCATCCAAACTTACAAACTTTAGAAACACTTCTGGAATCAAGGGGAACCTCTGCCTGGAGAAGAGCTGATCGCTGAGGAACAAGTGCTGCCCTGCCTGTGACTGTGCTTTGTGGAGCTTTCCTGCAGTGCTGCTTCTGCCAGAGTAAGAGGGCAAAGACTGGACTTTGTGTGCCTTCCATCTTGAAGAAGAAATCTCCAAGGGCTTGATGTAGAGCTTGCCTCCTGTTGTTGAAGTCTCAGGGATAGCAAAGACTTCTTCCTGCCAGCACCTGGAGTCTCTGGAGAGACCCCTACTCTGCTCTGTGGTGCCCTTCCAGTTCCTGGGACCCTGAAAGGAGAGGCTGGCAGCCTAAGGACAAAAATACACGCACCGAGCGCCGTGCGGAGAAAAGATCGACGCGAATCCGATCGCGGCTGAGAAAACGACGCGACGCCGGCTCCGCAGCTGAGAAACGACGCCGCAGGAAACGCGACCGAAGAATCGACGACCGGAGCAGGAGAAACGACGCGCAGCATCGCTGACGAAGGCTGAGAGATCGCAACCTGCGCCGCGGGACTTTCGGACCGTCGCGGGGCTGGCTTTTTCGACGCGCATCGCCGTGCCGAGCTGTTTTCGACGCATATAACCGTGCAGGGTTATTTTCGACGCACACCGCCCGTGCGGGGTTATTTTTGACGCAAACCAGGTACATTTACACGCTAGCAGCGCTAGTGTGTTGTTACAACTACCTAAAGACTCTTTTTATTTTAAACCTTTAAAAAATCATAACTTGACTTGTGTATGTTGGATTTTTGTCGTTTTGGTCTTGTTTTGTCTAGATAAATATTTCCTATTTTTCTAAACTGGTGTTGTGTCATTTTGTAGTGTTTTCATTAAGTTGCTGTGTGTGTTGGTACAAATACTTTACGCCCAGCACTCTGAGGTTAAGCCTACTGCTCTGCCAAGCTACCAAGGGGGTAAGCAGGGGTTAGCTGAGGGTGATTCTCTTTTATCCTAACTAGAGTGAGGGTCCTTGCTTGAACAGGGGGTAACCTGACTGTCAACCAAAGACCCCATTTCTAACAGACTGCATCGGAGACTGGACACCCTCAATGAGAACATAAACCAGCTGCGTGAGGGACAGGTACAGGCCTCCCAGGACACTCGTGAGTTGACAACTGCTGTGCGTGACCTGTGCGAGGAGCTGCGACAAGAACGCCTGAGTAGACGCAGACATGAGCACCGATTCCGCACCATGTTTGCGACATACTGCCGGTCATCCAATCGCATGGCCAACTCCACCGCCCTCATTGCCCGTCGTGCTGTGGCGGCCCAGGTTGAGGCTTCACACACCAGTAGGGATGTGGTCCAGGCCCTTGTGTAGATCACCACTGTGATCGAACAGGTATTGGGACAGAGGTCGGCCACTCCGAGTGAGGTTGCCTTGGGTGACACAGAGGATACCTCAAGCCTCAGCAGTGTGCACCTACCAGCTCCAGACCACAGACGGCGCAGTGCCAGGCGCAGCACTGCCACAGAGCCTGACATTCAGGGTGCCAGTGATGCAACTGGGCACCCCAGTGGTGTGCGAGGGAGGAGGAAGTGACTTCTGCCTCATTGACTCTGGTGTCCCCACTATGGAGTAATAGTGTGGGACCCTGTTCATTTGTTCATTTTCGTTTTGACAATACCCCTTTTATTTTACACATCACAATTCTGAACCTGCCGTAAAGGAATACATTTTATTTCTCACTATAGCTACAGTAGTCAGTAGAGTTTGATTGTACATAGTCACGTCTGGAATGGTTGTGTGTGATGTCAGCAGGCCTTTGCCGTCCCTCTCCTGCACTGGTCCTGTCTGCTGGCTGTAGAGGTGGTATGGGATCGTCATCCTCAACTGATTTGGTGTCACTGATATCTATAGGTATGCCCCTGGTTGTAGCTATATTGTGCAAGATTGCACAAGTAGCCACTATTCTACCTGGCCACGAGATCAGTTATGATGTAGGTGGCATTGCATATCTCCTGTTTATTCATGGAATGTTGGTGTTTACGGTTTCGGTACACATACTCTGTGACTGATGGTGGACATTTTGCCACATGTGTGCCATCTATGGCACCTAGGACGTGGGGGAAGTGTGCAATTTGATAAAAGTAAATTTTTGTCTGCTGTATTTCCTGTGGGGTGTGGGGGAATCGGATGTACTCTTGGAGTTTGCTTAGTATGGCGTTGATACATGCATTGACAAATCAAGAGAGGGTGCTCTGTGTGACCCCCCCAGCCGCTGCTATGACCACTTGATAGCTCCCTGAGGTAAGTAGGTGGAGGGTGCATGATACCTGCACATGGGTGGGTATGCTATGTGTCCTTCGTGTTCTGCGCTGCAGTATGGGTTGTAGCTCAGCTATGAGATCATGAATCATGGCTGAGTTCACCCTATACCTCTCAAATATGTCCTCCTCTGTCAGGTCAAATAATGTAATGCGCACTCTTGATATGCGCTCCTGTCTCCTCCTCCCTCTCCTCAAACCTGCCAGGATCCTCATCCTCCTCGTCATGACGTAGAGTGCAGCCATTGTGGTGGGGGGTCTGGGGCATTCTGGGCCACTTCATATAGGTTGCACCTGGTTACCACCTGCTTTCACTTAGTGGTATTTTGCATGTGCAAAATGCCATTCTGCGAAAAATCGCTAATTGCGATTTTTTGATGCATCTCTTTGCGATTCGGATTTTGCGAATCGCATTTTGCACCTCGCAATTTCCTACTGGAAATACCGAATCGCAAAATGCGACTCGCGAAACGAGGTCGCAACGCAAGAAATCGCAAATTTTGCGATTTCTTATTTTTGGTCTGCGAATGCCTTTCATGCATCGCAGACCACGTTTTTGCACTCGCAAACAGCCGAATTTTGCAATTCGCACCGTTTGCGAGTGCAAAAACTTTTCATACATCTGGCCCTTAGTGCTGAACATCACAGACATCACTTGGAACATCCTACTTTCCCTTATGAGTAGACAATCTGTAGCCTAACCCACCTCAATGCCCCAAGCCTCACCGACTATCAGCTATTCTATAACCCACACCCTCCCCAACACACACTAGCTCTTTTTCTTTACCACCGATGCCTCTCTGGTCTCCTCCTTCGGCTGCTGCTGCCATGCTCACATTCATGTCTACAACCCCTTATTCTCCCTTCCTCACTTGACCAAACAAATCCACAGGCTAGTCACCTTCGACTTTACCACACTGCCACCAAGCCAGCGATCAGCAGCACCTTGGGATAAGCCACATTTGTCCCAGGCCCAGCTTTTCCCATGCTGCTGCATCGCTCTTACACCTGTCTTCTCATTGGCTTTTTCCCCATTTTTTGAGTGCCTTCGCCTTGCTTTTCCCTCTTTTTCACTGTGTTCGCCTTGTTTTTTTCCCCTTTATTGTGCAGCCTCCCCATGCAACTCCAGACCATCACCGCTCTATTGGAATTCCTAAGGGCCGTGAAGACCTAGCTGTTTGAATGAGCCTCCAGGACCTGCAAGCGCCTGGATATCATGTAGGCTAATTAGCCACGCTTTAAAAATCTTGATCAATTGATTGACTAAATAGTTCTGCACAGGAACCGACATGATGTTTATGTGTGAAAGGTATCCTTCCAATTGCATATAATGCCACTCAAAGCAAGCATAGAGCAGGACTTGGAGTAAGTGGCACCAACCTGCCACTTGATACTTTCAATATTTCTTACAGTACAACTTGTATCATAAATTATTGCTAACAGATGTCCAACAAACTACACGTGTCTAACCACTGCTCTAATATTATTTTAGACATTTACTTTTAAATATGAGACCAACTGCATACTAATGAATGGATGACCCTGGTGCTGGTCCAGCACGGATTGGGCATTGATAGGCCGAAATATTGACATTCCTATCATAAAATGACAATTAATTATTGTATTTCAGTTAGGTTCTAGTGGGCAGAGAACACTGTGCACCCTACGCCTGCTCAGGTATTCTTACTCATTAAGCCTTCAAACCAGGTTTCGTAGCTATCGTCATAACCTGTCACGAAACACTAAGCACCCAAGATGATAGTTTTCAATCGCACTCATAAAATGTTCACAACCGATGATGATCAAGGTATTAATGAATGCACTAATACATAATCTTGGAGCATTCATATTTGTCCAAGTTCATTTTGACCTTGTAATTTATTCTACACAAATGATGTCAATTTAACTAAATTGGCTTTATTCATTTCCTTATCAGACACTGTTTAGTCTTCCATGAAGAAAATACATAAAGCATTACCATTCCCCCCAGGAAGACCTATTATTTCGGGGATCTCAGGACCTACAGAAGCAATATATGAATTTGTAGATGTTTTCCTCCAACCCATGGTCAATAATTTACCATCATTCATTAAGAATACTACACACATCCTGAGTATTCTAAGTGATTTTGAATGGGATACTAACATGACACTTGTCACCTTAGATGTGGTTGCTTTATACACGTGTATAAAACATGATTTAGGTTTGAAGGCCGTTTAGGCATTTCTTAATAGAAAATCGATCACGTTGTGGCAACACACAAGAATGATACTAGATATGATAGAGTTAATTTTGAATAACAACTTTTTTCTGTTCAAGAGAGACTGGTACAGACAGAAACAAGGTGTGGCAATGGGCTCGAGATTCTCCCCCTCTTACGCGAACCTATTTATGGGTTGGTTTGAGGAGAGGTGGGTCTGGGGCCCAGAGGCCGCCAAGTGGCACTCGGACATATTGTACTGGGGTCGTTATATCAACGATTGTCTTATGATTTGGACAGGAGGTGTGGAACAACTTACTGAATTTTGCAAATACCTTAATGCAAATGATATGAATGTTCAATTTACTTACCAGCACAGCAATACTAGCATTGACTTTTTGGATGTACAACTATATATTGAACACAATAGTATTCAAAGCAGGTTGTATAGGAAGTCCACTGCCTGTAATTCTATCTTACATGCAGCAAGTGCCCACCCCTACCATCAGATTTCTGCAATACCATATGGTGAAATGGTCAGAGCTAGGCGCAATTGTAGTAAGGACGAAGAGTTTGAGACATGCATTGAAGATATGTGTAAGCGCTTTGAACAAAGGGGATACCACAAGCAGCTTATGGCTATCAATTTGGATGCGGCTGCTAAAATTTAAATAATAAGCTATATCATCCTTTGAAGAATATGATTGAACCTTGATTTGAGAAAATATGGACTGGCTATCAATTTGGATGCAGCTGCTAAAGTTTAAATAATAAGCTATATCATCTTTTGAAGAATATGATTGAACTTTGATTAGAGAAATCTGGACTTGGACTTTGGATCATAGCAATCTTGGAACAACAGATCAATTAATTCTACTATTTGGATTTGGACAGTGATACTGTAATTGGGGATTATGTTGGAAATAATCCTATTAATTTTCAGAAATATATGACAAAACATTACCTATGTATACTGACTTATGAGTACTATTATTTTTCATGTTATAATGAGTGCCTCTTGTACTTTATATTTTAGTCTTCCATGAAGACCGCCAAAGCCAGGGGTGAGAAGACCGCCAGTGCTGACGGTCTTCCGCCCACTGAATCACGGGTACTGCTGGATTTCCGCCACACTTTGGGCATAAATCCAGCAGTAGTCGTGCTGGCGGGCGGAGGAGCTTGGGCAGTTCCACCACCGGCTCAGCCCCACCAGTAGGACACTGCCCGCTGTACTGTGTGCAATAATACTGCCTGGCGGTGTCCTGCTGGCGGGGCCCTGCCGGCGGTGGAAGCGCCCCTTCCCGTTCCCTGCCGGACGACCTCCTCCCCAGACCAGGT